>NC_090439.1:369526530-369829025 GCF_031143425.1 Pleurodeles waltl
TACAGATTAGCCTGGATGATGCTGAAAATCGCTCACGTAGAGAAAATGTAAGATTTACAGGGGTGCCGGAAGGGCGCGTAAATGGGCAAAGTACTATAGAACTAATTAGGAATCTTATTAAGCAAAATGTACTTCCGGACCTAGCAGATAATTGTCAGGATCTTTCCATTATGCATGCTCACCACGTTCTAGCCACACAGTCACCCAATGTGAAATATCCTCGCACTATCCTGGTGAATTTTGGCGACTTCTGTATCAAAGAACACATTTTATTGCAGGCAATCAAGTGTAGAGTGCTGCAGATTCCTGGCGATTATACTTTAAAAAATGTCTCCGACATGTCTGCTGCCGCTGCTCGAAGGAGAAGGGAACTGAGAGAAATGATTCCAACCTCTCAAAAAGCTGGCACCCAGACGGGCTTGTTCCAGCAGTCAAAGCTAAAAGTTCTTTTTAAGGGACGCTCAAGCATAATTCATACAGTGACAGCGGCAAAAACGTTGTTACACTCAATATGTAATGGTAATGGGGCAGGTTCATCTGCTTAATAATCAGGGGAATTTTCTCTTGCGCACTTTACATGAAGTATAGCGCATCATACCATTATGTTATACATTTTTACCCTTCACTGCTTTTGGTGACTCCAGGAGTGCCATGTCAGTGCACTCTACATTTGGGGGTTGGGGGGAGCTACGGGGACAGGGGGAGTACAGGGGGTTCAGGGGAGGGATGGGACAGGGCGGATGAGGCCCTCGGTGTTGGCAGGGTGGGGAGAGGTACATGGTGAAGTTGAAGCAAAACATGCAGGTGGAGCCCAGTCAGTTACTTTCCCTGCCAAAGTTTAAGGTATAAGATGGAAGTGTAGCTAAGAATGCAGTAGTAGCACAAATGGTCATGGAGAAGAGGGGGTGGAATATCAAGAAATGATTGGGTGAAAGTTAAAAGTAGTTTCATGCAATTTGAATGGGGCGAACAACAAGGTTAAACTTCGAGCAGTTCTTAATTGGCTTGAAGCATCTCATGTGCAAGTCAATCTTTTGCAGGAAACCCATTTAAAGGCCAAAGCTAAGCTACCCAAATTGCCTGGCTGTAACGCTCACTCCTTCTATGCATCTGCTGAAGCCACGGTACGAGGTGAGGCAGTTATGTTCTCTAGCAAATTTGCAGGGAGGATACAGGGAGTTTTTAGAGATCTGCAGGCAAGGTGGATAGTAGTTACTGCTATAACGGGCTGATAAAGTGACCCATTTTGTAAGCTTCTATGGCCAAACAGAGGACGATGTAGCGCCAATGCAGGCCTTATATGCAAAATTATCTTTACTGTCAGGCTATTTTATAAAAGGAGGGGATTTCAACATCATACCCAAAATCCAATGGGATACATCACATAGGAATAAAGCACAAAATAAACCAAAAGCCTGTCACATGCTCTCTAAACTGATTTCAGACCTAGCATTGGTAGATGTGTGGCGAGCGGATTATCCCCAGATGAAAGAAATTATATGCTATTCGAAAAGGTTTAATACGGCATCCAGGATTGACTATATCTTAATTTAATTTTCACTGCAGCGGCAGGGGTCAGGGATATTTGCAAATCCATTTTCTGATCACTCGGTTCCTGGGTTAATATTATTAAAATAGATAACCAGTAGAGCCGCCCACAAGGGCGAATGGATCGATCCCTCGTGGCAGAGGTGGTTTGGGTTGCAACCCTCAAAACATCGGTCACTGAATTTTTGGAGATGAATAAGAACTCTGCCTTTCTCTTCAATATCTGGGAAGCCACTAAAGCTCATATACAAGGGGAGGCAGTTTCCATTAAGGCCTATCTAGGGAAGATAGCTTGTGAGAAAACTGCACAACTTCAATGGGAAATAGAGCAGGCATTAAAAAAAAACTATTATTACCTAGCTCAGAGACTGAATCAATTTTGGGAAGAGCTTAGACCAAAGTAAGGGATTTCTATCTGTCCCGGAAGATACTTAATAGACACACATGCTTTCAGAGGCAGTATGAAGAAAGCGAGCATGCAGGTAGATTCCTGGCTTGGTCAGTTAAAAAGAGATCTAACTTGCATTATACCAAGCTGTATAATGAGACAAAGCAGGCAAATTTTGTACAAATCAAACAGTATTTAGATTTAGTGGTGTTGCCATGCTTAGACCCAGGAACACAGAATATTTTAACCTCCCCCATCACTCTTAATGAAGTAGTAGAGGCAATAAGGGGAGCCCCCAGTGAAAAAGCACCAGGAGAAGACGGCCTCCCGATGGAGGTTTATAAAGTATCAGAGGGGCAAATTGCCAAAATACTGGTAGACCTATTTAATGAAATATTAGAAGGAGGAGAGGGAGGTCCATTCCTCATTTTCTAGGGCTATAGTGGTTAGCTTTGTTAAAAAATATAAACCACCAGAATATCTGGGCTCATATCATCCGATTAGTCTCCTTAATCAGGAGTATACATTTTTCACCAAGATACTTGCGGGTTGTATGACTCAGGTGGCGCAAGGACTGATACACGAGGATGAATATGGATTCCTACTGGGGAGGCTGCTGTCCACCAATACCAATTATCTGGATCAGTTGATCAATTACTTATCCCATAATCACTATCCGGCAGCGATCATAATGCTTGGTGCAGAAAATACATTTGATTTAGTCCAATGAGAAACGTTGTTCATGGTTTTAGGCAAATCCGGCTTTCCAGGCCAGCTCATTCAGGTGTTACGTAGGAAATACACAGGGGCCAAGCCAAGATCTCTGTAAACACACAAATAGCGGGACAGGTGCATATATCACGGGACACGCAGCAGGGTTGTCCTCTGTCCCCACTGCTGTTTGCACTTTTTATCGAGCCATTGGCTGCAGCGATTCAGCATTATCAGTATATACAGGCTCCGCTTCCTTCAGCACCCAAGGTGTAATTAAATGCTGATGATATGATCTTATACCTTTGTGCAGATTTACATAATATTGACAGAGCTTTCTCAAAGATCAAGGCTTTATCGGACCTGGGTGGGTCTAAAATTAATTGGGATAAATCTGGGGCTCTTTTATATAATGCAGAAGCATCAGTCCTACCAAAGGGTAT
This sequence comes from Pleurodeles waltl, assembly GCF_031143425.1. Taxonomy (NCBI): domain Eukaryota; kingdom Metazoa; phylum Chordata; class Amphibia; order Caudata; family Salamandridae; genus Pleurodeles; species Pleurodeles waltl. The sequence continues at coordinate 369,529,621 of NC_090439.1, forward strand.
TTGGGTATTAACCTCATCTTCTAGCCCCATTAGATATCTAGGCATATATGTGTCCAAGAACCTGGTAGACTTGTCTCAGTTGAATTACACAAGGGTGTTAAAAAAGATTCAAGGGCTACTTTCGAAATGGCAGGAATCTACTATGACGATTATAGGAAGGACTGCATTGGTCAAAATGATGATTTTCCCTTTGTTATTATTTATTTCTTCTAGTATAGTGTTGAGAGTGGCTAAAAAGTTATTTCACCAGCTGGATTAATTAATTACACAATTCATATGGAACCACAAGAAAGCTCGGCTACAGATAGAAAAGTTAACGTTTACGGTGGAAGATGGAGGGTCGGCACTCCCCAATGTTCAAACGTATTATGAAGCTTCTATATTAGATTGGGCCTTAAGAGCTGCGCAAATGCCAAATCTTAATTTCTATCTTAAGCAGATGCTGGCAGAAACAAACATGCCGCTTTCATGATACCTCAAATATCCCCGCCACCCAAAACGGGTAAGATACAAATTACCGTTAATGATCCAGTCTAATATGTCACTAATACAGGCTAAATATGAAATGTGCAAGATCCACCCATCAATTAGACTTAGGGATGCATGGATGACAGGAATAGAATTGAATCAAAGATATGTTCAGAAGTGGGAAGAGATAGGGATTAGGACCTTAGAGGATTTGTTTATAGGTGAACAAATCAAAACATGGGCACGGTGCGAAATGGAACTAAAAAAATGAGATTCTTGAAACTCTAAAATTCTCCTACTGCCAAATTCAACATTTTTCACAATCAACGGAAAGAGTGACAGAAGGCTTCAAACAAGATACCTTTCAGGCTTTTTATGCTAACCAATTAGGCATCATTAAATGGTATAAGACGCTCCAGGGAGGGTGGTCAACTAAAGTAGTTTCCCAACTGTTGCTTAGAGTAGAAAATATTATTGGGTGCAAAATAGGGATACAACAATGGCGAAAGCAGAATGAGGTGGCACAAAATACTTAGAGGGGCGTATTTTAAAAGAACTGCACTCTATACCAAATGGCTGCTTTACTATACCCCGGCTAGAATAAAGGAAATGCATCCGGAGGCATCAGATTGGTGCCTGCATTGCCAAATGACTCAGGCTGATTGGCTCCATATGTGCTTCTCATGCCCGCATCTGGCAGGGTACTGGGAAAAGATCTTTCAAAGGATTAGCGCCATGATATTGCATGAGCTAGTTCCTAGCCCATTACTAGCATTATGAGGTATTACACAAAGCGCAGTCTTGACTATTAGCTGTAAGCACATAATATTCGTGGGTACCTTGATAACCAAATCACTGATCCTTCAGGCATGGAAATCACCAACTCCCCATACGCGCGCGACATGGGAGGCAAAGATGGAGGCAACACAAGGAAAATAAAAACTGTACACTCAACGAGTTGGAGCCTTAAGGAGATATCAGGGTATGTGGTGGAAGAGCACAATCTAGAGAATGATTAGGCAAGGGTTGGGGAAACAAAGGACAAGCCACAGAACCCCACATTAGCTATATTTGTTTAAATACTAGTGGTATAATAATCTCTGTAAGAATTGCAATATATCAAATGGAGTTATAACTTGTATGTGACAATGTAAATAGGATTATTTCGGATTTATGTAAAGTAATCTCACCTGCAACAATATACATATTTAAAAAAAAAAAGAAATTAAAATATTCCTCCTAGTTATGTTTGCCTGGAGGAGGTGTAAAATGTTGGCAAAAAAATCCTGTCTAAAAACGTTTGCAGATATGGATTTGCATCAAACCCGTGGGTGATTGCATGGGAACACCCATGCCCTACTGATGGAATGCCCCGTGGTCACAAAATAAAAAAAAACAGTGCATAGTGCAACTTTGAGTTACTTTGGGATGCTATCTATGGCAAATTCTGATTTGCACTGGATAGGAAATCCCACTCTAACACTTTTCTCTGGGTTTCACCACAAAAATAACGCAAACCTGGTGCAAAGCATTAAAAAGCCTGGGCCTGAGTGTCAGTAATATGAGCGATTGAAAATGAGCGAGATTGAGTGAATGCAAGTGAGTGATATAAAACTAATGAGTGCATGTAAGGTAGTGTAAGAGTGTGTGTGTGATAAGGAGAATGAATGAGCGAGAGAGATTGTGAGTAAGAAAATTAGTTTTAATGAGTGAATGTGAGTGAGAATGTTATGTGATTTATGTGGGTGTGTTGTTAGCCCTGGCACATTGAAGGTAATTATTTTCTCATGGAGATACCCAAGAGAAAATACTTGCACTGGCATACTTTCAGAAATTCCTAGCATAACTGGTACGGGCATACTAAAGGCTAGTCATGGTATATAACGCAGCCATGGAAAAACACTGCACTACTTTAGAAAATTCTTAGCATGTGGACACTAGTGGCAGAATGCTGGAACTAGCACCATGGAGGTAATAATTGGCATTAAGATGAACAACCTGGTATTTGGAGGGGGTACCAACCATTACAAAATACTCGCACATATGGCATATAAATGCCATAAATTAAAACATTATGGCATATTTTTTTCATTTTTGATATAAGGAAGTGTTCATAGAATATGGGAGTACCTGTGACAAAATGGTGGTGTGGCACAGTGAAGGTAATTCTGAGATGCTGGGTCACCTATACCACATTTTGAAGAAACGGGGGTCAAATCCTAAGCAACATCAATTTTCATTTGCTTTGCACACTATGAAAGGATATTAATTTTTAATGAGAGCCCTTTTAGGGACCGTCAAATTTTAGCACATTCATGTGAACAGTTGTGCACAACGTCACCCCATTCTTTTAAAAATGTTCTCTCTGGAAGAAAGCCCCCAAAACATGCCTGGCGTACTTGCTCACTATAATGCAGGGCAGGTATTATACCCCAGAAATTTCAAAGCTCATGCCAGCACCATAATATAGGTGGTAACTTAAATAGATATTTGTCTGTATTATGATGTTATACTTATCATGGAGTTATTATGGAAATTCATTGAATGGTGTTATACTAATTATTCAATTATTATGGAACTTCAGTGATGTCACTTATGATGTTAGGGTCATGTGAAATTCCTTTCTGGAAAAAATCAAGGTCAAGGTTTACTTCCTTTGACGTCATTATGGTCAAAGGGTATGAGATATCACTTCTACTAGCTGAAGATTTTTGATGTATCAACGACTATGAAGAAAAGGATTAAGATGTTCTTATTTTCAACTGACCTCTGATAATAAGGTGATGAGATCAGTTAAAGAGGTCCTGTATAAGAAAAGGAGTTTCTAAGGAAGGTGTGACCTGAGACACAGGAGCTGATATGTTGGAAATTGGGTGAGTGTGTGTTAGAATTTGGGTCTCTAGCTGGCAGAGGTATGTACCCAGTCCGAGTGGGGACCACAATCCTAGTCAGGATAAGTCAGTTACTGTCAGTTACTTTCAGTACCCCGTGCTCACCCTCTGGTAGCGTTGCACAGAGCAGTCAGGCTTGGATTAAGAGGCAATGTGTAAAGTATTTGTGCAACACACACAGTAACACTATGAAAACACCAGAAAAAGGACTGAGTAGAACAAGACAAAAATCACAAAAAACCCAATCAGTAGAAGTCAAGATATTAATTTTAAAGATTAACACCCTGATTACGACCTTGGCGGATGGGATACTCTATCACAAAAGTGACGGATATCCTGAGCGCTGTTTTACAAGGTCCATAGGATATAATGGAACTTGTGATACGGCAGGCAGGATATCTGTCACATTTGTGACAGAGTATCCCATCTGCCAAGGTCGTAATAAGGCCCTTAATGTAAAAATAGTGCTCAGAAGTCACTTGCAGTCAAAATGTTATTTGAGTTTGTGAGGGACCGGTTCAAATCCAAAGTTCAGGTCAACCATGATAGAGTGTAGGCTGGCTACAGAACCCATTCAGGGTCTGCTAAAACAGTATCCTGGATGGAGCAAAGAGTTGATGTCGAGGGCACGATGCGTCACGATCTGTCAGTTCCAATCCTTGCAGTCGGGTCCCACATTGATGTGAATGGGATGTGTTGTTGTCGACTTGCACACAGCATCGTCATCGGGCCTAGCAGGCTGTGGATCCGATATAGTTGAGCAGTTTCTGCATCAGCGTGGAAGGGCAATGCGGCAAAATGTTTCACACAATCGAGGTGATCCATCAGGTTTTGCAGGTTTCACCTGCAGAACCCACTTTAGAGGCCCAGGACTGGAGAGGGGCACCTCAGGCAAGGATAAGGACTCAGACGTGGCAAATTCCAGCAGCGCCAGTAGAGTTGAAAGCAGTCTTTGATGTCCCTGGGAATGCAGGCGGGAAGCCAGCAAGCCCATGCAGATACTCTGGGTCAGCAAGATTTGTCCAGTCCTTGTCCTCAGCAGTGCAGAGATTAGCAGGGTGGCTCAGCAATGCAGAGAAGCAGTTCCTTGGAATAGTCAGTCCAGGCAGATTGGCAGTCCTTACAGCACAGTGGTGTTTTCTCAAGCAGAGTTCTCCCCAAGTGCAGTAATGATTTGATTTGCTGGGGTCAGAGCCCTTTAGCAATGAGCCCTTTGTGTGGGGGCAGTGTAAGTGTGAGCTCCCCTTAACCCTTTCAGTCCAGGAAGGCCCATCAGAATGCAGATGAATGCAAATGAGTCCTTTGACAAACCCACACACCCTGTGTTTGTAGCTGTCTAGAGAAAATGCACAAAGTGTAGCTGTCAGCTAGACCTGACGTGTAATGAAGCAGGCCGCAAGGCACACAAAGCAGTAACAGCGGAGAAAAGCCCAATTTCTAAAAGTGGTGTTTCTAAAGTAGTAACGTTAAATCTAACTATACCAGTAAAGATGACTTACCGTTACCATTCCAATGATATGGAACATGATTCAGCTGCTCCTTTCTGATCAGGAATTCCTGCTGCTTAAAAGTATATTAATGAATTCCCAATGCTGGTCTATGAGAGGAGTAGGCCTCACAATATTGAAAAACCACTTTGAGAGCTTGTAAAACTTGAAAGTACATGTCCCACCTTTTACTTCCATAGCACCGTGCCCTATGGGCTACCTAGGGCCTAACTTAGAGGTGACTTATATGTAAAACAATAGTTTCCTTGAATGTAGCTCCTAGAAATCGCCCCCCAAATCCCTCCCTCCCCGTCCCCGCACTTTAAGATAGCAAGTCTTCTCTCAAGCAGATGACAAAGAAAGCAAGAGCTATGCAGAGGATCTCTACATGTCTTTGTGGGAGGCATTCACAGTTCAGAGTCACTAGCAGCAATCTTGAGTTAATCTCATGGGTTTCTTCAACAATTCAAGGAACAGAGCGGCTCAGACTCACTGGTACTATGTGGCAGGACTGTACTGGGGATCATAAGCAGCCCTGACAAATTTGGTCATACCAGCCCCTAAAAAAGATAGAACAAGTAAGCCAGTCCTGCTACCGGGAGATTGGAACTGTGCAGAAAAGTTTTGGGATAATTAAAAATGGTGCCTTTAGCAAATTTTGATCATACGTTGTTTGTCTGCGGGTGTGGTATCGCGATAGCTATCTAGCTACTTTGATGTTAGACTACAATGTGTCTGCCTTTTGTGTCAGATGTCACAACCCCATATCTATACTGTTAGACCTTCACTTGTTATGGGCATTAGGAAAGCAGGATAATTTGACTCCCTTTCAATCATGAAATAAGGGTGTGAGGATTAAATGGGAAAGTATGCACAGGAAAGCTTTCTTGTGAAAGATAGTGATGTATAATAGGGAAGCTGTATCAGTACTCACCCTGGAGGAGGAGCACGCTGAAATTATCTCTAATGCTTTTAAGACCTTGTGTATATCCATAGATAAGGGGTTGAGGCAGAATAAAGCTCCTAGAAAGCAGCACCTATTGGCTGGTTAAATTGTGCATGCACTTTGGCCCATAGGAGACTTAAACTAGCCCTCTCCTCCAAACCAAGATCCAGAAGTGAAGGGCTAAGCACTTGGAAAAGTAACAAATCTACCCTGGAGGCTACGGGGTCAGAGCTAAGAGCAGAAGGGTGGGAGAACTTGGAAAGAGCTTCTCACACAAAAGTTTCTATTCTATTCAGGAAGGTTGTCAATCTGCCATTTTTCTTAGGGCATGAAAAGCCCTCAGTGGACATGGTTTTCCCAGTTCAGGTTTAGGTGGACCACTATGACAGCATTTTTAATCCCGGTAACTCAGAACCTATTTTAGAGGATGATGAGGTAGCCTTTGGCAACCTGGAGATTTTTTCCAACCTTAGTTAGTCCATCTCAGTAAAGGACTTAATAGTCATCCTCAATAAGAGCCCCACAGGTAAAGCCCCAGGTCCAAATGGAGTCCCTTTAGAACTTTTTAAACACAATTCTGCTCATGGAGCTCCAACTTTAACCAATGAGAGCAATCCCTCTGTTAGTGTCTGACAAATATCTCCAGCTATGTGCACTATATATTTGGAGATATTTGTCGGACACTAACGGAGGGATTGCTCTCTAGGCTCTGGCATTTATGACTCATTTGGTAGCATAGTGAACACGTCAAAAGGTCGACTAAAAGGTACGAATTTGGTGTATTCGTATTTGCACTGGAGTGGTGTAGGGGTATATTAACACCAGTGCCACACTCTTCAGCATGTTTTTTTATATATTTTTCATGAACACAGTCTGTCTGGGTTAATATGCAAATAATGGGCTATTAACTGAGCAAATCTATATCAGAATATTCAACATAATAACTATTGTATGTACCAGATAGCGGCACCTTATAATTGGTATGAACACATCATGTAATACATCACGGTTTTCACTTGGAAGCATGTATAATAAGAGATTCACTTAGGAGGGTGTGTGAACAATTGAGTAAATTAATATTTTAATTATTTATGTAATGGAAATGTTGTTGTAGGAAGTCCTGATGAAGTCAAGGGGTATTCCCCAGACGAAACACATGTTGACAGATGGAGTTGTGAACATTCTTTGGAAGTCAATATCTCAAGAGGAATAAAACACTTTTTGTTCAACTTATGGAGCGGATCTGTTGAGGACTTTTAATACTCATATGTGCTATTAATAATCATTACAGTTATTTAATCTATAGTGTGTGCCGCTACAATTCTGCTACTTGGATAACACGTTAGGTTATCATATGGGGCTGATCTGGGTGTGAAGTCCTAGTTAGCAGCACCGCCGAAATCAAGAAGTAGATATTTTGAGGCAGAGCACCGGGTACTCATATTGGAATCACCCCTAACTTGATTGTTTTCTAGTGCCCTCCCTGTTTTACTGTACGCCGATGATGACGTTTTAATTTCTACAAACATTAACAGATTACAGTGCCTTTTTTGATGGTTTTACTAATTTTATGGGGGAACTTGACTTTAAAGTTAATCGAAGCAGACCTTTTCCTATGTGCATCGACCCCAAAAACACTGGTTCTGATTTAGAACTTGGCAGATGGAATACTTTGTCACAAATGTGACGGATATCCCATCCACCAGATTATGATTTTATTATATTCTATGGTGATTGTAATACAGCAGATGGGATATCCGTCACATTTGTAATGGAGTATTCCATCCGCTAAGTCCTAAATCAGGCCCAAAAACCAGATCATTTTTCTTCGGAGGGTCTGATATTTGTAGGGTGAAAACTATTAAATATCTTGGTATCCCTATAGATCAAAAGTTGCACTGGCACACCTTTTTAACATGAGGGCAACACAGTGCGAAGAGTCTAAGAGTCTGTCTTCACTTTTGCAACCTACGGCGCCGGAGTTTGGGGATACATGGGTGCTGGTCCTTTGTAAAGGGTTGAGAACACATCTTTGAGCTGTCTTTTGGCAGTCCCTTGAACAGCTGCTTCATTTATGTGTCATTCTGAGGTTGGTTTGCATCCTATAGAGGACAGGATCAAGTTGGACCCCTGTTACTCTAGATCAGAATTTGGGGTTAACTAGGTCCCTCTCTTTCAAAAGATATATTGGAAGATTGTATCCCTCAGGGTCATACCCAGGCGATTCCTGGAATAATTATAATAAGGAGGGCTTTAGGAACTTAGGTTTCCCTGAGTTATTCTTTAATCCATAAAGTGGCATTTAGGGAGATGCAGGGCACACTTCACCAGGCAAATATTGACAAACTGGGTAGTAGCACTAACTACTATTCGATTAAAACATTGCCCAGATGTGGATTTTCTCTAATATCAATTTTTAATTCAAATAGTTGATTTTAAGTAATTAGGTTTCATTTTTACACCTTACATTACCTACTGGCCTTTACCGCTGATGTTGACTGGAATGGCATTATGCCAAATTGCCCTTGTGATAATACCTCCAAACAAGGCAGCATGCACTTTATTTTATTTAGCCACTTATACTTCCTTTCCCAGAAGCATTTTTTTAACCACAATTTTGCACAAATTGAAGTCACGGTCGCACAGAGAGCCATTTATCTTTATGCAAAAACTGTGGGATTTTGAATTTTGTGTTGCATTGGTCTATTTTGTGTGTTGTGATCTGAGAATAAGAAATAGATATGGGTCTGTATAATGCACTTCATTGATTGTATTTGGCTGCTTTTGTACGGGGTGTGTTTTTTAAGTCTTTGAATTTTAATCTTCCTAAGGTATCCATTTAATTGTTATATGTTTTAATTTGTGCTTTTAGGGCTCTCTGTAGGCCAAACAAAGCATATTTGACTAACTTACTGAAAGACTGATCGTCCATTGTCTTTTATACTACTTTAATTTTCCCATTTATTCTTATATCTCTTTTCTCTAAATGCCTCCTCCTATTCCTTTCTCTCATAATAATAACACATTGATTTCCTCACACTGCCCATTTCTTCAGCTTCCTTTTTTCTTACTACGGCTTTCTCATTCTGCAACCCTAGTCTTTACTTCCACCTTTGTCATTTGCCTCACCTCCATCCACTCTCTTTCCCATCTCCTTTTCTCTGGTCCCTCATAGAAAAATGTGTTCCACGAGATTTCACAACTACTTTACCATTATTCTTAACTTAAGCCCTGAGACATGCAGTAATTCTGGAATTGAATCCCTCTCATCCCAACACCTAATGTATGATTAGGGGCAGTTGACATATTATCTGCCCATTGAAACAGGTGAACCTAATGCCATTATTAGCCTTTCTTTCTTCCTTTAATGTCACCAAAAATGATATTTAAAAACGTACAATCACCTATTATATGATAAAATAGATCAATGGGATGCAGAGTTATTTTTGTAAACTGAGGGGCGGATTTAGGAAAGTGGTGCTGCACCGAGTGCAGTGCCACTTTCCTTGCGCCCCTTAGAGCCCCCCCTACCGCCACCATGTGTGCGCCATATTTAAAATATGGCACACAATGGCGCAGGGTAGGGGGCAATAGCGTCATTCAATCCAGCGCTATTGATGTACTCTTCAGGAGTGGCCCCAAAATATTGGCACTACTCCTGCAGAGTACACTGGGTCCCATTATAAAGAATGGAAGCCGAGCAGGCGTTAAAAATGCCATAAAAAATGGCACAAGGAAATCTCATATATTTCCTTGAGCCTTGTTTTCAGCCCCACCCCCTAACGGGAGAACGCCCCCCTTGGCACACATTATGCCAGGTGCAGGCATAATGTGGCACAAAGTGTTACAGAGTGCCGCAATGCATGCATTGCGCCACTCTGTAAATACGGCGCGGAGATTTCGGCCTTAGTTGGGCCACATTAAGGTCAAAAATAATGATGCCAGTGTGGCGCAAGGTGGTGCTAGAGAATTATAAATATATGCCTGAGTGTCCACAAGTTAAAACATTATTGACTTTGGTGACTCACCCTTTCATTCTTCTCAAATTGATGAAATTAGTTCCACTTTGTTAATTAAATCATCTTGCATGTCTTTTCCGATAAGAGCATTTTACGGAAAGCTATTGTTAAGGCTGTCTTCTTTTCAAGAGAGCCAAATGGCAGTACAGACTTGCACGTATTTGAGTGCAGTATAATGTGGCATTTCCTATATCTCAAGGACTCAGTTCAGAAGTTTCACCAGCAATTTACAGTTGAGAGTGCATAACTTGGCTGTGTCAATGTGTTCTTTCAACATGTGAATTAGGAAGTAATAAGCTTCATAAACAACGTGTGTAAATGGCTTTCATATAATGTGGTGCACTGAGATGCATATTAGTAAGATGCACACATGATTAAAGCCCTATGAATCTTTCCATGTAAACTGCACTAAGTAATCTTTTGTTAAATTTGTTTATGTTATAGTGCTTAGAAATAATATTTTCATAATAATTGATATTTTTTGCATTATCAGAAAAATACATGTATTCTTTCAACTCAAATATGCATTTATGTCTGTATTAATTTGGCTGGCATGAAAACCTTAATTTCTTTTATTGGTTTAGCTTTCCATGAGAAGCTTGTTTTGCTGCATATTTCTTTGAACTGCAGGTGTGGTGGTACCAGCTACTAGCTAATGAACAAGTTTATGTTATTGTGTGATATGGGGGCCTAAGAAGATGTATTGCAAAGGACGGAAAGAGTAGTGTGGGGATGGTAACTGAACTCTCTTCCAAATTCCTAAAGCGCAGGAGAGATAAAGGACAAGCACATCTAGGATGATAGGATTAAAGTGTCAATTAAATGTGTGATTTAGGACTTTCGTTCTCGAATAGAAGGTTCTGGCTGTGAGGTCAGGCTTTTGGAGATCCAGGGTTTTAATCATTTAGTTGGGTGAGGATTCAGATTCCCTTGCCCCTTAAGTAGAGCGGCTCAATGAGACATACAGACTACTCTCTCTTTGCTCAATTCTGTGGCTATATGCCAGTCACATCTCTCTTGTCAGATCCTCTAAAGAGGATTCTGTAATACTGACAATTTTCCTCTAAAATTATTTTGATAGAATAGTCAGGAACATAGAATAGATGGTTAGGCAGGAAGACTTAAGCTTGATTTCACGGCACCATACATTTTTCCTCATTTTATGTATTGTTGCTATTGAAATATTGGTCTTTTGTATGCTGATAAAGTGTCATGTGGTGTACTGTTTGATTCGCCTTTGGTAATACTTTACATTTATGAAAAGTTTTGATACTCATGAATGTAAGTCTGACTTTGAGTCTGTGATAAAATCCTTTAAAACGTAAATTCATCTCTGAGGTTGAATGAGTGACTAAATCAGTTACATTGGAATTAATGTCTGAAATTTTATGCTGATCTCTTCACCTCCCCTCCCCCCACCGGAACCGAGAGAAAAAGGTTCGTGGGCCCAAGAATAGGAAGCAGTGTATACTGACCTACCACAGTACTCCAAAATATCTCTCAAACCCCCGTAGGTTTCAACTGAAAGTTTTATGTGGCTCAACCTCTCAGGGTTAAAAGGCTCACAGTGCAACTGTAACAGACACAGAGCTATTGATGGCTCATTAGTCATCCAACTGCCCCTAAAAAAATGCAATGCATTGTATAAGTAATTTTACGCTATATTTCTCCCTCAATTTCTGCCTGAGGATTGCTGAGCGGCACAATCTGCCCTCCTGGCAGCAACAGGTAAAGTGCACTGTCTGCAGTTATTTTGTTTCAGCATATCAAATGTTTGGTACAATTTTACAGAGAAGTGCGTGGAATGACAAGCCATGTGATACAATTCTTACAGGAGCTGCAGAAGGTCAAAACGTGTTTGCCTGAGAGGGACAGAACCAGACATACATATGTTCACACAAACTTTTTAAAAATAGTTTATATTATCTTACTTTGTGGCCTCCAGTTTTACAGGCACTTCCAGCTCACCTTTACCGCACTTGGCAGGGTTTGACGTCACATTGTGATTGACAACACCATTGTGTGTGTGACATGGACCTCAGCCATTGGAAAGTAATTGCATTATAGATGGGGGAGTATGCAAACTGCACATCAGCCTTCCCGACTTATTAAGTTTGTGTTTGAAGCTGTTATTCAGAGGGACTGCACATGTAATCAACACAGCGCCAGCTCAGTTGCTCAGAATAACAGCAAAAAAGGAATAACAGTGCCAATATCTTGAACAGACATTTGGCAGTAGAGAGTGAAGAAAGAAGGTGGCCCCAGGTAAAGGGAAAACCGTCTTCCAGGGCACCAGCCCACCTGTAAATTGCCCGGTAGAGCCAATCCATCCATGCTATATGGACATGTTTTTTATGCTTTTTATGCTTTAAATGTCTGCTAACAGTAACCACTTTGTCCAAAAACTTTTCTCTGTCAAATGTTGTACATAAGTTTTTCATTGGCTAGGGACTGCTAAGGTGTTAGGACCCATTGACTGACTTTGAGTGTGTCAGTTTTTTCAGATTTATTACAATTAATACCTTAGGTGCATCTGTCATTTGCAAGATTGTTCGTCTATGCTGTTGTGGTGTTGTGTGGTTGTCATAATTCCAAAGGCCCAGTAACGCAATGCCAGGGTCCTCTTGAATCGGCTACACCATAAGCTCTTGTATTCTTCTCTTTCCAATATATTTTTATTCTGGAACATTACCACCAAATATGAAGCATCATCCCTACTCCCTGCCCACGTCTCCAGCAATTATTAATAATCTGGGGTACATGTAGTGCAGTTTTTCGAGAGTCATGTACCAATGATAGAGTACTTTGTTTGGGGTATCTCTGGAATTTATTGTTGTATGGTGCTTAAGGATATCGTTTCACGTTCCCCAGGTGATGTCTCTGTTCAGGGTAGTTTCCCTTTGTGATTGTTGTTTCCATTTTACTCTCTCATGACTATGGGGGTTATTACAACTTTGGAGGAGGTGTTAATCCGTCCCAAAAGTGATGGTAAAGTGACAGATATACCACCAACAGTATTACGAGTTCCATAGGATATAATGGACTCGTAATACGGCTGGTGGTATATCCGTCACTTTACCGTCACTTTTGGGACGGATTAACACCTCCTCCAAAGTTGTAATAACCCCCTATAACCCTAATTGTTATATATTCCTGACATTAGAACCTTCACACTTAGATGGTTTTGTGGATATGTTTGGAGTGGTGTGAGTTTCAGGGTGGTTGCTTCCCCGATGGTTGAGAAAAACACGCATTGCCCTGTTTAAATGTAATCCAGCCTACCTGTTTAATCTACTTTGAAATCAAAACTGCATTCTAAAATTAGGGAACTGTGGTTCATGTCTGATTACATTATGAACCGCATTTCCTTCCAGGGTTTAAAATGGACTAGGTGTAGGTAGGGTGCAAAACTTTTAATGGTAGAGAAATTTCACTTCTCAGTGCCACTCAGGTACTTTGGGATAATGAGCACCTGAGGTTCTATAATATAGGGGAGTGCAAAATTGCTAATATTGTTTGCATCATTTTTTACACCTTACTTACTTACCAAGTCATGTGAGATACATGCAAAGGGATGGATTGCAAGAGAAAAGATCTTCTGCAAGATAGTGTTCTATAGTCTTCCTCTTGAAAAAAAAACAACCCTGTGAAATCTGAGGACATTTCACCAAATTAGAGCGATGTAAGATTTCTGACTTGCAATTCCGCAGTACAATAAGAGTATAAGAGTATAAGAGTTTACATACTTTTCACTTTAAACATTGATAAGCATGCTACTGTATCACAGGCTAAATAAAAATGCAATGTCTGTGTATGGCCAAAACCTAAAGAAAGCAAGAGATAGAAGTAAAAGAGAGGGACAGAGTTATCACAGAGGAAAATAGGTAGAAAACACCCTTAAAAGTACAGAAAACAGAATATCATCAAAGTACCTCTATTGCTTCAGCCAAAATAGCCATACAATAAATACCCTTGTAGCAAAGTAGCAGTATTATGTGGTATGGCTGGTGGTGTCTTTCCATGTAATAATAACACATTACCCAGAAATGGACCTTGGGTTCACAGTAGTAAACTTTAGCACAGTCCTGGTAGAGTGGCAAAGAGCAGTCAGGCTACTTAGTGGAACATGTGTAAAGCAGTTCACAACACCAATATTGACCATAAGTAAGTGACATGACACAAAATAAATCCAATAGCAATTTAGAAACATAAAGCAGATTTTTATATTAATTTTCGACACTAAAGCAAACTTTATATCTGACATGCTACTGAAGCTGGGGATTTTTAAAGTGTTTGAAAATAGATGCACTTTTAGTTGTGAAGCAAATACCATTGAAGTCAATGGGGGATAGCACAGTGTGCAATCGGTCACTTGTCGTTGGAGTTTCGTGGAACACTCCTGGAGATAGCTTCTTAGGGGTCCCTAGACAAAGTTTATATAGATAGTACAATTTTACCTTGCCCAGGATGTCTAGGTGCAGAGGTAGTCTTGCGTCCTTAGAAAAGACCAGGAACTGTGAGTGCTGTCAATCAAAGATACAGCACTCTGCAAAACTACACTTGGAGATGGAGTTACATTCTACCCTCGGAGACTAGAGGCCTTTGGGGTCCCAGGACCTGGATTCCACAGCTGGCACTCAGCCACCACATCCAGCAGCTCTGGGTGCAGGGATGGTCTTGCAGCTGTCAGTCAAGGGAGGGTCGCGCCAAAGATGCTTTGCCACTTAGTCGAAGTCACCTATTTCAGCATGAAAGAACTCAGCAGTGGCGTTTTTGCCAACATCAATCACTACTGCTGCGAGTTGCTCTGAAGTTGGTGACATTTGGGGATGGGTCAATTACCAGGTGGGTGCCTTGGTAGTGGCAAAAGCAATTCATGAGTACTTTGTTGGCTAGAGGTTGACAGGAGTGGTGTAGTAGCTCAAAACGTGTTGGGAGCCTCACAACAGCTCTCAGGTGCAGGTCACTGATTTTATTTGGGCTCACTTGAGATGGACCCGATGGGATGTCCTTTTTGGGACACTGCGTGACGATTCTTCTGCAGGTTTCAGGTGACTGGTTGCGCCAGTCATGGGAGTCTGCTTCAGTTTCTGACATCCACTGGTGTCCCTCTTGCTGGGGGCAATGAGCTTTTGCCACAGGCACACGTTGAACACACAGTTATAGTATATGGTCACCTCAGGGCACATAAATGTCCTCTCTTTGCACTGAGGGGGAGTCCAAAGTCCTATTGTCGATGACGGCATCTTCTCTGTGCCTCTTCTCAGATTCAAAGTCACAACTCAGGTCCTGGTGCCAGGGGAGCCCCTTAAAACCTAGTTTAGGGGTGTTAAGGGTGTGATGGACAGTGGGCTACTGGTCCCTGTGGTAGTCTGCCTCTGCAGTGATCACTTCTTATAGGAGCACATCACTTTTCTGCCCAGAATCCTCTAATCCAAGGTTTGCCAACATGGCAGGACCTCCCCTCGGATGTACAGACCTCCTACCCTACCCTAAAGGTGTGGCTAGCCTCTTGTAGGTGTACACCTCATGAATAACACATTTTCCTGCCTGTCAGCCTGGACAGGGCGGAGAAGGCTTTATTCTTGAGTGGGGGACAAGGGATTACATATCAAGGGCAGTGAAAGCCTTTGAGACTCCCCTCCTTGATTACTGTAAGCACTAGTCATCCTGGCAGGGCAGATATGTGACCTCCTCCCTGCCCAGCCAGGTCCTTTTTCTCTGTCCTGGGGGATGTGTTAGCACAACCAGTAGGAGGGCAGACTCTTGTCTTGGTGGCAAATGGCTCAGGGGAGCACGCCAAGGCAAGAGAAAGCTGGCAACTTGGTGGGCATCCTCTAAGGATGCCACCAGGGTACATGTTAGCTAGTTCTGGGCATGAGAATCATGCTGAGGGTTAAAAAGCACGGTGTTTGACACCAAACATGAGGGAAATCGGTCGGGTGATCATGAAGCTGGATACCTGGGGTTTTCCTTGTTGCCACCCCATGTTATCTTATGCACCTCTTGTCACTTGCGGTAGCATTAAGTTTTAAATGTTATCACAGAGTCATATATGCTTGTGCATATGTGTCCTCATTCATAACACAGTGCACTCTGACTCCTGGGCTATAGGAAGCCTGCCTTAGGGGTGAATGACCTGTACTATTGAGAGTGAGGGGACTCTGCCTTTACTTGGTGTGGGCAGTGTCAAACTTGAGCAGACAAGCTGCTCGTGCAGGCTGACATGGCAGCTCTGCAGGCTTTGTTTTTACTCAGGCCAAGCAGGGTGGCATAATCAATGCGGACTGCCTCCTGGGCTTTTGGAAGCTTGCCATAGGGGTGAATGACCTTGACTACGGAGAGTAAGGGGTCTCTGCCTTCACTTGGTGTGGGGAGACACAAACTTGAGCAGACAAGCTGCTTGTGTAGGCTGACATGGCAGCTCTGCAGCCGTTGTTTTTACTCAGGCCAAGCAGGGTGACACAATCAGTGCTGCAGCCCTGGTGACCCCTTTACCATCCCTGCCCTGGGTACCACTGGTACCATTCACTATGGTTGTACAGGGGTGGTAACATCCTTGCCAATTGGGTTTTCAAATCGCAGTATCATTTAAGTGAAAGAGCACTGAGACTGGGGTCAGATTAGCAAGCCTCAGTGCAGTTTCAGATAAAAAACAACAGCATCAGTAATCTAAATGGGGGTAGAATGTGTGTGGGGGCATTTGCAAAGAGCCCAGTTTCTTAAAACCCCATTATAATTTTTAAAGCGTACATGTAGGAAATTGGGTCACTAATTGCATGGCCTGCACAAGTAACAGGTCCCCAATCCTCTTACTGGGAACCAAGCACCCAACTGTAGCACTTGACTCTCTCAGTGTAGTGAGGCAGAGCAGTCTAAGGCCTAATAAGGGCAGGTAGTGTGGGGTAATAATCATTATTCACTGGCATATAATATTAACACTCAATAAATGATTGTCCAGTTAGTATTTTTTCTTTAGAAAAAGGAATGCATTAATTATAAATACACTACTAAATACAAAGCAATAATTTACAAAAATATACATTGGCAGAAGGAAAATACTATATATAACATTGTATAATCACATTTGAAAGGGGTGACACAAACTTATTATGTGAGTCTATTGGTTTTGCCACAGTTCAAGAGCAACAATCCACATCTTACAATCATCAATTTGTACTTAAATCCATTATTATAAATAATACTCTCATGAATGCACTTACTAATGTTAATAAAATGTTAATATTGTGAGCAGTAACCATTGACATAATTAGAGAAACCAGTAAAGCATTTAAAATGGGTAAAATGTGTTTCTGTATACTTTTTATACATTTGTTACCATCAACGTGCCCTTAAAAAAGCAGCCCCTAGAGAATATCACACTGTAATGACACTACCGTGCAACCATACACTTGACCCCTACAGTGCACTTCTGAACCTGTACTCTAATAATATTCAGGCCATAATGAATATGCACGCAACCATATCTTTTTAGAGTCCCTCCCAACTTAAGGAGGGGACTCAGGAAATTCTTTTAGGGGGAAAGGCTATGTCCTCTTGAGTTTGTTGGTAGTGACCCTGTCATCCTGGTGCCTACACAAAACGAGACATCTGGGCAAAACGGTTCACCAGGCCCTGCAAGGCATTATGGGTCTTTCTTCTGGGAGCAGTGACTATTGAAGTATCAGCTCTCTGCTGAGCCAGGAGAACCCAGTGTTGTTCCTTTAATTTTTGTGTCTTTTATATTGCTGCCTCACGCTGCGCTGTTTTTCACGCGAGGTGCCAGATCCCATTCAGGCACCCCATATGCATGATCCCACATTAGGGTGCAGCTCGGGGAGCCCATCCCCGGCTGCCCCATCTAGCTCCAAATGCCGGCAGCACTCCAGTGTGCTGTCTCAGGAGATGGCATCATTCTTCTGGCCTGCCGGCTCCACAGGCAGGTATGTTGATGGTGATTTGTCTCCCACTCCTACCAGTCACGGGCATAGGGAGCAGGAAGGGATGGTCATGTGAGGGAGCGTGGAGGTGCTACTCTCCTCTTCTCCTGACACTGGGGCCCAGGAATGGGGTGCTGAACCACTTCCTTGATTGTAGGGGAGTGCGACGACACTCCCTCACTATAGTCTCAATTTTTATTTCCTGGCCGCATGTGGGTTTCAGGGTTGGGGTCCCAGCCCCCTAAAACAAAAATACACCCCGGGGATCGGGTCCCCAGGCAAAGGGATGCATGCCCCATCCCTGTAGGATTTTCATTCTTCCTCATTGTCCCATACCCGGGCCCTGGCCCATCCTACGGGAATTTTAACAGCCAGATAGTTGAGCTCCACATGCTCTGAGGCAGAAAAGGTCAAAGGTTGCCAAAATCTAAAATGCAATAATCAGGGTCCTGTTTGGCTGATTCCGATGGTATTGGGCTCATTTTACTCCTTGTGTTGAGTTCTAGACACCAGGGGCAGATGTAACAAAGCTTCTCACCTTCAAAGTGGCACAGACTTCAAAGAGCTGAGTCTCTGGTTTCCCTGTACCAGCTTGCCTCTTGATCTTGGTTTCTGAGTGCAAAATACTTCAGGGCTTTCCTCCAGCTGGTCCTCAGTAGCTGTAAGGGGACCAGCCTTACTAGCCCTTGGGAGTCCCACTTTTACTGAGGACCAGCTAGGCAGAGTACTTGGCAGAGTTGCTGGTCCTGAGTGAGGGTCAGGGGGTTCCTCCTTCCAGGTCTAATTGGCGGTCCCAGGATCCAGCAGCAAAGGGTAGGAAAATCCACAGGTAAGAGACAGTCTCCCTCTTGTGCAAGAGTTATTAAAGGGGAGAGGAAGGTTTCAAAAGTCAGAGACCCCTGGCCAATCCTGGGTGCCGTGTCACCTGTCCACCCCTGTCCCAACCCTCCTGCACAGCACGCTAGTATAGTCCACAATTGTGTCATCCAAGAGTCATTGGTCACATCAGCTCCTGGGGTTTGAGCAGGCCTTTTCCTCGTACAGTGTGACAGCTGAGGGATTGATTTAGATCATTTTGACACATCCATTTTCTCATCAGGAGCTGGGAGAAGCCCTGTTAATTTCTCCTTTTGTGTGAGGTTGCCTTTGTCCCAGCTGCTGGAGAGAAACGTAATTAATTGGGCACAGCAGGGTGACTAACTGCTTGGGTTCTGATTCTCAGCTGATCCAGCAAACATGACACTCTGAATGACTCATAAAGTGTACAACTATCATTTGAAAAATTACATAATTGATTTTCCTTCACAGGTTACACTTTAATTCAAGACAGTCTATGTAGGCCAAAGAGGACTGAAACAGCACTCTAAGGCAGTTCTCTCACTATGTGTATAATGGGGTGTCACCTTTAGACAAAGCAGTAAATCGCACTGAATTTCCCTTATAGTGTACTCTAACCTTATAAGACCTGTCTCAGTGAATATCTAACCCTACAGAGTGCCCATTGTGCCAGGCTACCTGTGTGCAGTTACCAAACTGCACACATTAGTCTCCTCCATGTAGCCCACATACGTGTGTTTATGCATGTGTTGACACGTGTTCACTTGCAACCAGCCAAGTGCCTCTTACCATTGCTGGGTTGTGGCTGCCTTATCTAAAGAGGCAGACAGTGGTGTTAAAGATGTGCAGTTCATTTGACATGTGATTACCACAGGTGAAACGCTGGTAGTGAGATTCAGTCATAGAAAAAGTCCAAAACTAGTTTATAAAAAAAGTAAAAAATTCAGGCGTACTAAATTAACCATACACACTTGCAGCAGTAAATGATTGTAGAAGTTGTTGCCATGCAAATGTATAAACTAAATAGCAAAAAGTATTGTGATAGAAGGCCTGCATGAGTAAATGTGACAGTAGCAGGGTTTTAACAAAAAACAAAAAAAGCCCACTCCTGAAGAATATGGTGCAGAGTCCTGATAGTACAATATTGCAAATATACAAAGGCCTTAGATTGAGTGGGTTTAACTCTGAAGGGTGGGGCAGCCTGCACCACAACAACTGTAGCAGTTCTGATCAAAAGTGACTATGAGTTTAAGGTGATGCCTACAAACCATGTAAAAAAAAATTACTTAGCTTTAAAATAAATATTCTTAGAATACTGTGGTGGGACACTCAAATACCCTGCTTCTAGAACATGGCAAATAACTATACAACTCCTCAAATTGTGTTGGAATGTTTAATTTATTTTAATACATCAAGCTAGGAGGCTGATAAGACACATTACATATTTTCTAGTTTCTGCATAATCAGTCCGTATGTTTCCCTGTCTCAGAATGCAGACTACCATGAGTTAGGTTTGGACCTGCATATCACTTCTAGCCTTCATAGATAAATACAAGGCCTGCCAATGCAATCATACTGAACTACAGTTTGGGAACGTAGAATGGCAGGTGTCCATTTTGATTATGTGTAATTTTCCGGCAAATACCTTGAGCATGTGGCACAGAACTATAAGGACTTTTTAAAGTGAGGCAAAGCCTGTGGCCATAGGTGTTTACAACATTCACAAATAAGGTGATTGATGCACCACAAAATATCAGGTTCTGCCTCCACACAGTGATCTTCCAGAGCTTCCACTTGCAAAACACTCAAAAAGATAATTCAGAGCTTTCAATAGGTCTTCACATCGATAAGTTAATATGGCTGCTAAGTGCTGGGTTCAATTCACTAAGGGGCATATTTAACAAATATTCAAGCAAAGCAATGTAGCAAGCCACCTTGTTGCACTGTGTGAAAGGGCAGAAATTCTCTGTATTTAACATTAAGTGGTGCGTTCCTGATTTCTGCCTGTGTTGGCGGCCAAACTGCTGCCTAGTGCCATTGCAGTCAGCCTTTGACCGTGGTGCAAGGGTACCTGCATTGTAAGCGGGGTTGTTGTTCTGCAGGAATGGGCACCTTCCTGCACAAAAACAATCCACAGAGTTAATTTCCCCTTTCTACGTGTGCTGCACAATGCAACACATGCAGAAAGAAAAAACAACAAGAAGAGATAAAGATGTTTCTCCTCGTTGCACATCTGGTGGGAAGGCATACAATTCTGGTGCATTCCAGGGACTATCAGTATTGGTAAATCTGGGGATGTGTCAGAATTCATGGGTGGATGTGTGGGAACGCACCTATGTAATTCCTCCTTGCCTTACAGTGGTGGTTCCCAACATGTGGTCTAGAGACCCTGGGGCTCCACAAAGCCTCCTCAAGGGATCTGCAGCTGGTTAGAAAATCAAATATCAACATAATAATAAAGCGTTTAGAAATAAAGGGGGTCATTCCGACCCTGGCGGTCATAGACCGCCAGGCCCGGGGACCGCGGATGCACCGCCAACAGGCTGGCGGTGCATCCAGGCCAATTCTGACCGCGGCGGTAAAGCCGCGGTCAGAAAAGGGAAACCGGCGGTTTCCCGGCGGTTTTCCCCTGGCCTGAGGAATCTTCCATGGCGGCGCTGCAGGCAGCGCCGCCATGGGGATTCCGACCCCCTTCCCGCCAGCCTGGTTCTGGCGGTTTTGACCGCCAGAACCTTGCTGGCGGGAACGGGTGTCGTGGGGCCCCCTAACAGGGCCCCACAAAGATTTTCAGAGTCTGCATAGCAGACACTGAAAATCGCCACGGGTGCAACTGCACCCGTCGCACCCTTTCCACTCCGCCGGCTCCATTCGGAGACGGCATCCTCGTGGAAGGGGGTTTCCCGCTGGGCGGGCGGGCGGCCTTCTGGCGGTCGCCCGCCAGCCCAGCGGGAAACTCAGAATGACCGCCGTGGTCATTTGACCGCGGTGCGGTCATTCGCCGGCTCCCGCCAGGCGTGCGGTTACCACCGCCGGCGGGAGTCAGAATTACCCCCAAAGTGCCTAAATATACAATTTTCAAATGTATTATTGAAAAAGTTAAAACATTCTCTAAATGTAAAGGAATTTAAAATTGGAGGCTAAAACTTAAATTATATTTTATTTATATTTGTTTGCAAATTAAATGAATGTGTTATCATTTGTGTATGTATTTAATGAATGCTTGTTTCTGTATTTTTTCTGTATTGTTTTGTGTTTCAAATCATGAACAATTTTTGGACCAGGGTTTCAGTGACTCAGTTGGGGGTCCCTGGATACCAATAATGAGTCAGTGGGGGTCCCTGGGTTCCATTAATGATAAAGTGGGGGTTCACCGAAGTCAAAAAGTTGGGAACCACTGCCTTAGAGAAAAACAAGGCAGCAGTTTGTGCTGCATTGAGTTACTCTAGATTTTTCAGGCCATGCAGGTCCATGCAAGATGGCCTTGCGTGGGCTGATAAATCTCATTTTAGGTTTTGCATCACCTTGCGTGGAGTAGGGTGAAGCAATATCTTTCATAAATTTGGCCCTAGGTGCTCTACAAATAGGCTAAACTAATAGTGGACATAAGGAAGGCAAATGTATTTCATTTTATTATCACCTTGTCTAGTCCTTTGAATTTGCCATCTTAGATACGAAGAAGGGCAGGGGTAACTAATCTGTTTTCTCACATTTACTGCTCCATTATGTTTTTCCACTGCCTACTACTCTATTAATCTAATCAGAGCATATTACTCAATATTTCACAATAGAGTATAGAATCAATTTTAACTAACCCTTGGAGAGGGTGTGCATTAGGCTCCCTCACATAGTCCTGGAGGCTCAGGAACCCCAACCCCAGGCTTGATTCTATGGATGGGGCCCGGGACTGCAACTCTGTGCCCCTGCCCTCGACTGGAATGAGGGGAGCACCATCATGCCCCTTGAGAGGCCGAGATGAGGAGGGGCCAGGGATTATAACCACATGCCCTGGAGAAGAGGAAATAGGTGGAAGTGCAGCCACGCTCTCCCAACAGTGGTAGGCCTGCCCGCTGCCTGTGCCCGTATCAGGGGAGAACAGCAGCCACCATGGATTCCAGCACCCGTGGATGGACACTGCTGGCTCTGATGGGCAGTGAAGGAGATGCTGTCCATATGGGCAGCCAGCTGGGGAAGCCCACATGGCTCCATGGGCTGCATCCAACATGCAACTGCTTGGAGTGCCCGGGTGGAACTGGCCACCCTAAGAAAAAAAAGAACACAAAAAGAAGAGGATGTCATGCTTTATTGTTGATAATGCAGGGATGCCATGCCTTATTTCTGGTAATGTGGGCACAAGATGACAATGCTTGATTATTCTTAATAAATGCAGAAAGATTATGGTTACTAAAGTCAGCAATGGAATTAAGTATTACCATAATGTGTGATTCCAATCTTGAAATGGGACAACATTGTCCAAATGCAAACTGACCGACCCATATATAATTAAATAAATGTTGCACTGTACATGAAGGGGGTGGCCTGTGAATTTTGGGGTCATTGCCCTTTATTTGTCAGTTGTAATGTTGCTAAAGGTATTTCCACCAGCCTTATGTATATTTGTAAATTACTTCATAGTACTGAGTAGTGGGTGTAATATTTATTCTTGTACTTTTCTAAAGAAAAGCACAGACTGGACAATTACTATGGAGTGTTATTATTGCGTGTACATGAATGGTGATTACTAGCCCACACTACCTCTCTTAAGTAGGCCTTGGACTGCTCTGCTCCACTACCCTGAAAGAGTCAAGCATCACAATAGGCTGTTTGGTTTCCAGTGGAGGGCAAATGTGCACCTATTACTTATGCAAGCTGCACAACTAACGACCCATTTCCTCACAGCAAGGTTTAATGTCTGAATTTTTTTTTGTGGATGGGGTAGTCATGTTTAATAAGTCATCTCCCATGCCACGGCTTCAAATGAATACCTTTACTGTCGATGAAGAGGAAGGCTTGACCACTGCTGAAGGGATCTGAGGATTACAGGATCAAATAATTTGGTAGTCCATGTTTGGGGTGCTTCTACCTAGCTATCATTTTCATTATTCTCCAGAGCTCCCCACAGTGCTGCTGATGACTCATCAAAAAGTTGTATAAACTGGTAGAGTGAGCTCTAGTTTCCTTTGCATTTTATTTTCACAACACACTTATTTATCTGGTGAAAGATCATCGCTTAAATAGTTGGTCCACAGTTTCTAAAAAGGATTACTATGCAAAACTGAGCATAATCACAAATGATCCCTGATATTCTACAGGCAATCAGAGAATCCCTGGGTTAGCCAGTAGGTAAACATGGATGAGGCACAAAAAGCATTATGAAGGCTATGGAGATCTTGAAGGAGCAAGTTCATCTGAATTCCAAAATGCAATGTTATGATATTACTTACTTTCACAGTTTCTGATACTGAGGGCCCAATTTAAAGTTTGGCAGACATGGTACTCCATTCCAACAGAGACAGAGTACCATCTCTGCCAAATTGAAAACTCGCCCGCCTTATTTAAAGCCAGAGACTACCCTGTTTCTGCTGCTGACAAACACCTCAAATAGCCCGATGGAATAAAGACCTTTAGATGTTTTGTGTTTGTCCACCTGCCCTATTTAGAGTGGGTGAACAAATGGGATGTTTTCACTGCCTGTCACCACTCTGTCTCTACCACAACATATGCTTCCAATGTTTTGATGGGATAAGGGCCTTTTGAGGTTTTACCATTTGTCTACTCACCCTATTTACAGTGGATGAACAAATTACAAGTTTTCACTTTCTGTTACGACCAGGTAAAAGTAGCAGTAAAAACTGTAAAATGACTCCCACAAAATGGGAGAAAACTTCCATGGTGAGGGGGTCATTGCTCGTCTTGTTTTCAAAAACAAAACAAAATCTTGTTTTGGGACATTTTTTAATTGAAATATATATCTATCTATATATATATATATATATCTATATATATATGTATATATATATATATATATATACGTATATATATATATATATATATATATATATATATATATATATATATTTTTTTTTTTTAAGTCTGGCTGTTAGACATGTCAACCTCAGGGTGGTCTTCCTCCACATTTGTTGTCTATTTGCCTCCCATTTTTCTGGACTGTGGCGTATGTTGGCCTTAGTACTTACCGCTTGTTCTCACTCCCCTAAAAATGGTTTTATTTGTATATACCTGATTGGCATATTTAGTTTATGTTTAAGCCACGTATAGAGTGGTATACCCAGGGCCTGTAAATTAAATGCTACCAGTGGGCCTGCAGAACTTATTGCGTCACCCATCTAAGTAGCCCTCGAAACTTGTCCCAGGCCTGCCATTGCAGCCTGAATGCAGTCCCAAATTCATTTTTCACCACTGTGAGGCCTTCCCCTTCCATTGGATTAACATTGGGGATTCCTTATTACATTTAATAAACTGTAATTTCTAAATGAGAGGAGGTGGATATTTTATGATTGGTACATATGGAATTGAAACGATAAACCCTCTTTAATGGTAATGTTGTAATTATCATTACATTTGTGGAAATTCCACTTTAGAAAGCTGCTATTTTCCTGCCCTTAGCCATCTGAGTCTGCAGCCTGCCTTGGGTCACA
Organism: Pleurodeles waltl; assembly: GCF_031143425.1. Taxonomy (NCBI): domain Eukaryota; kingdom Metazoa; phylum Chordata; class Amphibia; order Caudata; family Salamandridae; genus Pleurodeles; species Pleurodeles waltl. The sequence goes on from NC_090439.1 coordinate 369,554,865, forward strand.
TGGCTGGATGTAGCTGACATTTAAACTTTGTGATTACACCCATAAAGTCACACAATAATGGGATTAGCTAACCCTCAATGGGCCATCATCTGACAGGATGAGGGGAATGGGACTGAGCCCAGCCCAACTCACACCCGAATAGGCTGTGACTTGTCTCCTCACAATAGGCCTAGCAACCCTGTATTGTCACTGCAACCAGTTTGGTGTCAGGGCAGGGGAGTCAGGAAATCACAGGAACTTCAAAGAACCTTTCCAGAAACCTCTACCACCTTCTTGGAGCAGGGCACCAGGATATAAAAATAGGACCTTCAGACCCACTCTTCAGTTCACTACTGGACCTGCGAAAGAACTCTCAGAGGACTGCCTTCTACTGTGAACTGCTGTGCTCTCTTCCAGGCTGCTGCTGCACTTGGAAGGTCTGTCCTGCTGCCTGGAGCCTGCCTTGAACACTCAGATTCCAGCCCTGCTCTTGAGACCTGCATCTACATCTACACCCAGGACAATTAGAAGTGTCTTGAAGGGCTGATTTGCTGGGCTCCTGTTCAGACCCACAGGGACATACAGGCTCCCCCATCTTGAACCCACATCTGGACACAGCATGAATCCCCAAGAGGTCTCCATCCACTCCTGGACCATTGGTTATGGTGCTAAGGCACCCAGATGGCCAGTTACAGGGACCAATCTTCTCCCACTATTTTCTTCTCTGCAGCAGCAAATCCATTTCAGCGTCCTTCGCCAAAGGGGTATCCAACCTTGTGGAACTGTCTTCGGTTATAGCCTTCTGTTTTGTCTCACTTGGAGATTTTAGACTTCCCTTTTGACTCCTGGGTCCGAAGGTAAAATCTTCACCACAGCTTGCCTCCATGGCCATCCAATGATGACTTTTCCTTCTCAGACACTCGTAAAACCTTGCCCGCTAAACTTCTACCTTCTCAGGTGTTTTTCTATCAAATGTTTTTTAAGTCCAGGGGTAAACACTGACCATGCCTAATCCACTTCTTGTAATCCAAATCTACTTTGATCTGGTCCAGCACAACCAGGTGTCTGTGGTTGATGCTTTTATCTTTTAGTCACTGTTTTGAAGCTTAAACCTTAAGAATACATAACTCTGGTTCTACTGATTTGATTCTTGTTGGTTTAGTGTCAAATAATTTATTAAAATTCACTCAGTTTTTCTAAATTGGTTTGAAATTTTTCTTGTGTTATGTTTCCACATTATTACTATTTGAGTGCTGCATAAATACTATACACATTGCCTCTAAGCTAAGCGTGACTTCTTTTTTTGCCAAGCTACCAAGGGTTAAGCACAAGTTAATTTAGTGACTTTTTGCAACTCACCCTGCAGAGGATTGTGGCTGTTACTTAACCAGGGCTCACAACCCAGTGAACCAACAACTAGATTTTTTACATTGGCTCCATAATGCTTCCTCTGTCATCTTGACAGAGTAAATTCCATCTGCCAAAGTCTGAATCAGACCCGGAGCTTTAAAAAGATTATGACACAAAAAATGGCAATTACAAGAAGACATTTCATATAGAAGATACTATAAAGAAAAACATGTACTACTGATATTTTATTAATTTAGCTATTTATTTATTTATTTAGCACTTTTCCAAAATCATCTTGCAGACTGTTAATGCTAGGTCCATTATTGATAAAACAATATTTGTACAGACTAGTTATCAGCTAGAAGATCACAAGTTGCTGCAGAAAATGGTATTCTGAAAATTCCTTCTCATAGTCATTGTGAATTGCGTGGGTAGATTTGCTGTACAAAGGAAATGATAATTTGAACATTGGGACATCAATTGATAAGAAAGCAACATGATAATCTGCAAAGGTATAACAGATACATTTTCCTGAATCTGGAAAAAGAGACAGGTATGCTGAGGGGGGCATTAAGTGTATTTATATCAGCAGTGATTGTTGATTTCTGTAATGACAGCTTTGCAGGATACTGGGTTTTGCTCCCTGTGAACTCCACCAAGAGGAAAAGAGGCTTAGGGTCTCATTTTGAGTTTGGCAAGATGGAAAACCACCACTCCAGCTTTCAGCCCACTGGCCTTATTATGAGTTTCCCACTTGCCCAGCGGGATATAGGCCACAACATTGATGCAGGCTTATAATTGAGCCGGTGGCGATGTTGCGATGAGTCAGGTGCAACAGCACCCATCGCGCTTTTCACTGCCTGTAATTCAGGCATTGAAAAGCACGACGGGGCTATCCATGGGGGCCCCTGTGCTGCCCATGCCAAGTGCATGGGCCTTGCAGGGGACCCATGGGGTCACCAGAACACTACCTCTGCCAGCCTTTGCATGGCAGTGGAACCGCCAAGCAAAAGCCAGCAGAGAGGGGACTTGTAAATCCCAGGGATGTTACACTGCCCTGGTGGGTTAAGACCGCTGGCACCAGCAGGTTGTCGACCGGCGGCAACTTGGCAGTGCTGGTGGTCAGACTGTGGCAGCTCTGTCACAGTCATAATGTGGAGGCCGGACCACTGCTTTGGCGGTGGTTCGACTGCCACCGCAAGTCTAGCGGTCCCAGGACTGCCAGACTCGTAATGAGGCACCTAATGTGTTCCCAGAAAACGTATTAATTGATTTTCTGTAAGTATGCAAGTAAATTTCAGGATTTACCTTGGTTTTCCATGACTTTCATGGGCTAGTAACTTTGGGTCAGATTTAAGTCAAGTTGGTTCTGGTGAATGTGGAATTGTTGGGCATTGAGAGGATTAGTCGGGCATCGTCGGCGTGATGGTGATGATGATGGTGCAAATACTTCTTTGTTAGCTGCTCCTGCAATAATGGTTTGCAGAGTCTCTCTCACAGTGTTGTGAGAGAGATGTCAGCCTGGATGCCCTGTGCCTCCGTGGTGTACATCATCGTAAATGGAACGAACTTTGAGGAGAATTAAATTAACACTGTGGCCACACTTATGAGTAGTGTGGTACTAGTGTGGTGGAATCACCTCACCTAAAAGTATCAGCACTACGTGGTAGCACCCAATACTGTTTAATTATAATTTAAACCCCATGGAGTGGGAAATAATTGTGCCTTTCTGATTTTACTACCAAGAATTTCACAAAGAACGTACTATTCTGTGTGGTTTAAAGCAGACATATACCACGTCTTTGAGCAGCGGGTCAGTAAGTGCCTTGGTAAAGGGTTGGGCAGGGTCAGAGACTGAAGCTGGGGTAATTCTCTAAGGCAATGTACAAGACAACATTTCTAGCCTGTACAATTGGGTCTATTGTTCCCATACCGAGGAAATCCACCTGCAGGAGTACTAGTCATCTCATAATTATTCATGCGCAGGAACACCAGCCATCTTATAATTGTGAGGAACAGAATTCCACACTCTAATTCCACTCGACACAACTTCTAATTGGGGCAATGTAGTATGATGAGTCAGCTAAAAATGTATTGCTAACATTTTAAAACACCAAGAGCAGTGTGACTCTTCTAAGGAGTCCCTTCAATTAAAATCATGTTTCTACTTCCTCCTCACACACAATCTGTTCTGGCACTGCTGCATTATATGCAACTGGACGTGGTGGCAATGGATATGGGTGGAATCAAAGCCCAGTCAGCCTTAATCTTCACTTTTGGCATATAACTAAGGTAGCTGTTAGATTTACTTAGGGTAAGCAGGAACATTTTTAGGAGAGTTTTGACAAGTCACATATTTGTTTCAAGACATTTTGCTAAACTTGTTTAAATATAAGTTAACAGCTCAAAACATGGTGTGCGTGTGTCTTTTGTAGCTTTTTCATACAGGGTTATACCTTACTTTCAAAATGCCACCCAATATACTGGCAGAAGTCTAGGTTGAGATGAAAATCTCTCTAGTATTACATTTTCTGCTTGGACCAGTCTACAGCATGCAAAACGAGATGCAAATTTGCAAACTTTTATGAATATTTTGTATTTTGCATAGTTCAAAACTTGCAAATTTTATGAGCATAGTTAACATTTTCTGTGGGTATAATTCTGAGCTGAGTTCTGGTAACGGTTTAGATCTTCTGTTTCCTATTATAAACTACAGTACTTGATTTATTGCCTCTCCTCCCTCAATCAAAGCATCAGGAAGTAAAAGTGGAGCAGTCAATTTGAAATCTATTGAACAAAAAGGTGAAGAGGTGTGGCTTCAAAATACTGAAAATAAAATATTGAAAATACAAATATATACACATGCTTATATGACATCTGCAGACTTTTAAAGACATGTTTTGGGTCTAGAACTGGCTTCCTCCAAGTACTCTACAAATTGATTTTTTTAAAACACTTGCATTGTCTGTGTGGAAATGCCTCACAAGAAAATAACTGAAGCATTGCAAAAGTTCAGGAAAGCAATAAATATACTTTACTGAGTCCTCCTGGTTGGACGTATGCAATCAGGGCACATGGCAACATTTGGAAAGCAAGGCGATCTTCTGCAGTTTGTCTTTCCAACAAACTACCACCAATATATTTATTTCATTAAAAGTCAATTAATGATTTTGTTATATTGTTTTGTTTTAAATTTTCTAATTGGTTCCTCATTTTGAAAGAATCATTGAGCATTTTGAAGACACCAACAAAAAATGGATTTCTCAGCTTTCTTAAACTCTTTTAAGTATATAATAACCTTTGTCATCAGATTAAGAACACAATTGCCTGTATGTTTCACACAGTAAATAGTATATTCCATGATTCATTGGTGTTGTCCAGCTCCTTTCTACAGGGTCATTCCCCAAATGTTTTCCCTTCTCCTTGTAAATGTTCTGACCCTTTTTGCTTGATGTTATGACTCTGGGAATTTTATCACTGCTAATTAGTGCTAAAGTGCATATGCTCTCCCTTGTAAACCTGGTATGATTGGCTTATACCTGGTTGGCACATTTAGTTTACATGTAAGTCCCTTGTACAGTGATGTCCCTATTCCCGGGGCCTGTAAATTAAATGCTGCTAGTGGGCCTGCAGCGCAGCTTGCACCACCCACAGAAGTAGCCTTTCAAACCTGTCTCAAACATGTTAGTGTAGGGCCAGTGTGCGCAGTTTACTGCCACAGGGACTTGGCATCTAAATTTACCTGTCAGGCCCAGAGCACCCCTTTTACTACATGTAGGTCACCCCTAAGGTAGGCCCTAGCTAGCCCTATGGGAAGGGTGCTATGTCTGTAGAAGGCAGGACATGTGCCTCGTTGCGTGGCCTGTCCTGGTAGTGACAAACAGCCTACCTGGTTTCTCACTGCTGTGAGTGCTGCCTTCTCATAGGATTGCATTAGAAATGCCCTGTGTTATATATAGGGGGTATTGTCTGATTTATGAGGGGTAGTGTAGGCATGTTTGGTATGGTTGTAATGGTAGTAAGAAATGCTGAGAACTGGTGTAGGTGGATTTTGTTTATTATCATCACAGAAATGCCACTTCTAGAAAGTGAGCCTTTCTCTGTGCTTATGACTCTACTGTTTTGCAGCTTGACTCCAATCCACGTCTGGGCAGGGTAACAGTTGGGTTTTGTGCATACTTTTCAGATAGCCTGTACATAGGGTGGATGGAGGTGTCACAGAGGTGCATTTGCATTTGGAATGGTCTTCCTGGGATGAGAGAGGGGCAGGCAGGGCACAGTTGCAGCTATAAAGGCTGTGCCCTGACCTCATGCAAAGGGCTTGTTAACCCCCAACTGATGTTTGGAGCCTGTGCTAGAGGAGAGAGGGGGCACTCCCAGAACCAGTTGTAACTGGTTGGAACCCCCCTTTTTTTTTTTAAACCTTTGCAAAACTGAGTATAAGTACAGGGGATGTTTCCCCACAATTTGGAGACACAAGATACATATTTGGAACTGGACACAGAATTCTGCCGGAAGGACTCACGAGGAATCACCTTGGGCTACTGCTGCTGTGCTGACCTGTGACCTGCTTGGTCACTAGAAGGAACTGCCATAGTCTGCATCCCCTTTGTGCTGGCCTGCTGCTGGGCCCTGCCACCCTATGCTCCATTTTGTGTCCGCAGGGGCTGGGTGCTGTGGCCCCTACACCCTGCATTTGCTTACTTGCCAGCGTGAGGACAGCACTGGATTTTTGCTGCCCAAGCGCCTTGACAGCGATTCTCTTTAGTGGTATAAGCGTCTTGTGAGCGCTCCACTTGTGTGGGCTTACACTGCCTTGAGAACGCTTCTGTTTTATTCATTAAGTGCCTGTACAGCACTGCCATTGCCCTGCTGAGAGAGGAAATCACTGCTGCAATCCGGCAACATGGACTATCGAAGCGCATCCGATACGCGCTATCCAAAGTACCCCCGTGGTGACGTGCATAGTGAGGAGTGCCTCCGGGGCACAGGCAGGTACCTGCTGAGAGTGCCTCTCTCCTGTTGCGGCCCAGGCGGCTGAAAGAGAGGATGACTGCAGATGGGAGACGCCACACTGCTGCTGTGAAGGCGGTGGCCCCCAGATAACGAGGACCACCAGGTACGGCTCACAAGCCCAGAGGGAAACCTCCTTAGAAGTCCTGGTCTTTCAGAGGGCCTCTTGATGTTGCGTGCTCATGGGCTGGGAAGGAAGCCTCAACGGAGGGTCCCTTCCCCACCGAGACGCTTTTGGGAGCCCAGCGCGTCTTGTCAATAGTATGCGGGGGCCTTTTAGGCATCCCTAAACCCAACCCAAGCAGAGGAGTTCTGGTATTGGGGACCCTGATGTCTTGGGGCTCTTCTCCCTACTACCCCTCCTGGGAACATTAGGGAGATTGTGGGGGGATCATAATAATTAAGGGTAAGCACCTCTATCCACTTTGGGCATGTAGGATGATATATTTACTGCCCCCAGACAAAATTATGATAATATGTGCCTTCTTATGATTACTATTATGTGCGGCTCTTCCGTTAATGGACATTTATGGGGGTATGTTGCCTAGAGCAAATGCTTTATTAGCAATGTGTTCACTATAACTTCATGCAATTGTGGTGATATGTGTTCTTACTGTGATATGTGCATTTTGGTAGTGTTCACCTGACTACTCCTTATGTTGCAGAATAATCAGTAACTTATGTGTTTTAAGTGAATACTGCTGGTTTTGGCAGAGTAATAATACTGTGTAATGTTTTGACAACTGCTGGGCTAGCAAGGTATTACTGACATGTTATGTTTGGTCTAATGATGTGTACAATACAGTTTATTGTTATATAACTAGGTGTTGTGTTCCCTTTGTGGTGTATTTATTGTGACACAAGTGTTGTGAGTGTTGTGCAAATGCTTTACACATTGCCTTCGGTTTGGGCCTGACTACTCGGGCCAACCTACCAAGGGAGTGAGCAGGGGTTATCTTTGACATGTAACTCCCTTGCCCTGACTACAGTGGGTGGCTTCTGCCTGTCTTAGGTGCATTCCCTAGTCAACCAGAAACACTATTTCTAACAATTGGGAATGCCCCGCTGTAGGAGGCTGGCCTGGCTTGTAGTGGGTACCAAGGGGTACTTACACCTTGCACCAGGTCCAGGTATCCCTTATTAGTGTAGAGGGGTGTCTAGCAGCTTAGGCTGATAGAAAAGGTAGCTTAGCAGAGCAGCTTAGGCTGAACTAGGAGACGTGTGAAGCTCCTACTATACCACTGGTGTCATATGCACAATATCATAAGAAAACACAATACACAGATATACTAAAAATAAAGGTACTTTATTTTTATGACAATATGCCAAAAGTATCTCAGTGAGTACCCTCAGTATGAGGATAGCAAATATACACAAGATATATGTACACAATACCAAAAATATGCAGTAATAGCAATAGAAAACAGTGCAAGCAATGTATAGTCACAATAGATTGCAATGGGAGCGCATAGGTATAGGGGCAACACAAACCATATACTCCAAAAGTGGAATGCGAATCACAAGTGGATCCCAAACCTATGTGACCTTGTAGAGGGTCGCTGGGACTGTAAGAAAACAGTGAGGGTTAGAAAAATAGCCCACCCCAAGACCCTGAAAAGTGGGTGCAAAGTGCACCTAAGTTCCCCAGAGAGCACAGAAGTCGTGATAGGGGAATTCTGCAAGGAAGACCAACACCAGCAATGCAACAACGATGGATTTCCAGACAAGAGTACCTGTGGAACAAGTGGACCAAGTCCAAAAGTCACGATCAAGTCAGGAGTGGGCAGATGCCCAGGAAATGCCAGCTGTGGGTGCAAAGAAGCTGCCACCGGATGGTAGAAGCTGTGGATTCTGCAAGAACGAAGAAGACTAGGAACTTCCCCTTTGGAAGATGGATGTCCCACGTCGTGAAGAAGCTTGCAGAGGTGTTTCCGTGCAGAAAGACCACAAACAAGCCTTGCTAGCTGCAAGGGTCGTGGTTAGGGTTTTTGGATGGTGCTGTGGCCCAGGAGGGACCAGGATGTTGCCAATTGCGTGAGGAGACAGGGGGGGCGTCCAGCAAGACAAGGAGCCCACTCAGAAGCAAGCAGCACCCGCAGAAGTGCCGGAACAGGCACTATGAAGAAGAGTGAACCGGAGCTCGCCCGAAGTCACAAAGGAAGGTCCCACGACGCCGGAGGACAACTCAGGAGGTCGTGCACTGCAGGTTAGAGTGTCAGGGACCCAGGCTTGGCTGTGCACAAAGGAAATCCTGGAAGAGTGCACAGGAGCCGGAGCAGCTGCAAATCACGCGGTACCCAGCAATGCAGTCTAGCGTGGGGGGGCAAGGACTTACCTCCACCAAACTTGGACTGAAGAGTCACTGGACTGTGGGAGTCACTTGGACAGAGTTGCTGAGTTCCAGGGACCACGCTCGTCGTGCTGAGAGGGGACCCAAAGGACCGGTGATGCAGTCTTTTGGTGCCTGCGGTTGCAGGGGGAAGATTCCGTCGACCCACGAGAGATTTCTTTGGAGCTTCTAGTGCAGTACCCCCACAGCATGCACCACCAGGAAAGCAGTTGAGAAGGCAGCAGGATCAGCGATACAAGGTTGCAGTAGTCGTCTTTGCTACTTTGTTGCGGTTCTGCAGGCTTCCAGCACGGTCAGCAGTCGATTCCTTGGCAGAAGGTGAAGAGAGAGATGCAGAGGAACTCTGATGAGCTCTTGCATTCGTTATCTAAAGAATTCCCCAAAGCAGAGACCCTAAATAGCCAGAAAAGGAGGTTTGGCTACTTAGGAAGGAGTATAGGCTAGCAACACAGGTAAGAGCCTATCAGAAGGAGTCTCTGACGTCACCTGCTGGCCCTGGCCACTCAGAGCAGTCCAGTGTGCCAGCAGCACCACTGTTTCCAAGATGGCAGAGGTCTGGAGCACACTGGAGGAGCTCTGGGCACCTCCCAGGGGAGGTGCAGGTCAGGGGAGTGGTCACTCCTCTTTCCTTTGTCTAGTTTCACGCCAGAGCAGGGCTGGGGGATCCCTGAACTGGTGTAGACTGGCTTATGCAGAGATGGGCACCATCTGTGCCCATCAAAGCATTTCCAGAGGCTGGGGGAGGCTACTCCTCCCCAGCCTTGTCACTTTATTCCAAAGGGAGAGGGTGTAACACCCTCTCTCTGAGGAAGTTCTTTGTTCTGCCTTCCTGGGCCAAGCCTGGCTGGACCCCAGGAGGGCAGAAACCTGTCTGAGGGGTTGGCAGCAGCAGCAGCTGCATTGAAACCCCGGGAAAGGTAGTTTGGCAGTACCCGGGTCTGTGCTAGAGACCCGGGGGATCATGGAATTGTCTCACCAATGCCAGGATGGCATTGGGGGGGCAATTCCATGATCTTAGACATGTTACATGGCCATATTCGGAGTTACCATTGTGAAGCTATACATAGGTAGTGACCTATGTATAGTGCACGCATGTAATGGTTTCCCCGCACTCACAAAGTCCAGGGAATTTGCCCTGAACAATGTGGGGGCACCTTGGCTAGTGCCAGGGTGCCCACACACTAAGTAACTTAGCACCCAACCTTTACCAGGTAAAGGTTAGACATATAGGTGACTTATAAGTTACTTAAGTGCAGTGGTAAATGGCTGTGAAATAACATGGACGTTATTTCACTCAGGCTGCAGTGGCAGGCCTGTGTAAGAATTGTCAGAGCTCCCTATGGGTGGCACAAGAAATGCTGCAGCCCATAGGGATCTCCTGGAACCCCAATACCCTGGGTACCTCAGTACCATATACTAGGGAATTATAAAGGTGTTCCAGTATGCCAATGTAAATTGGTGAAATTGGTCACTAGCCTGTTAGTGACAATTTGGAAAGAAATGAGAGAGCATAACCACTGAGGTTCTTGTTAGAAGAGCCTCAGTGAGACAGTTAGCCATAACACAGGTAACACATACAGGGCACACTTATGAGCACTGGGGCTCTGGCTGGCAGGGTCCCAGTGACACATACAACTAAAACAACATATATACAGTGAAATATGGGGGTAACATGCCAGGCAAGATGGTACTTTCCTACACAACCCCCCCCCCCCCCAAACGAAGGACAATAAGACTAGCCATGACCTGATGAGTCTTCATTGTCTAAGTGGATATATCTGGAGAGTCCATCTGCACTGGAGTGGGTACTCCCAGGTCTATGTTCCACTGTATAGTCCATTCCCTGTAGAGATATGGAGCACCTCAACAATTTAGGGTTTTCACCTTTCATTTGTTTTAGCCAAAGTAGAGGTTTGTGGTCTGCCTGAACAATGAAGTGAGTGCCAAACAGGTATGGCCTCAACTTCTTCAGTGCCCAGACACAGCAAAGGCCTCCCTCTCTATGGCAAACCAACACTTTTCTCTAGGGGTCAACCTCCTGCTGATAAAAGCAACAGGTTGATCCTGGCCCTCAGAATTAAGTTGTGATAAGACTGCCCCTACCCCTAATTCAGATGCATCAGTTTGGACAATGAATTTGTTGGAGTAACAGGGGCTTTTCAGGACAGGTGCAGAGCACATGGCCTGCTTCAGCTCCTCAAAAGCTTTCTGAAAGCTAGCTGTCCACAATACCTTTTTAGGCATTTTCTTAGATGTGAGGTCATTAAGAGGGGCTGCAATGGAGCCATAGTTCTTTATGAACCTCCTGTAATACCCAGTGAGGCCTAAGAAGGCTCTCACCTGGGTCTGAGTTATAGGGGGAACCCAATCTATAATAGTTTGGATTTTCCCCTGAAGTGGTGCAATCTGTTCTCCATCTACCAGGTGTCCCAGATAAACGACTTTCCCCTGCCCTATCTGGCACTTTGAAGCCTTGATAGTGAGGCCTGCCTTTTGCAGGGCCTCCAAACCTTTCCACAGGTGGACCAGGTGATCATCCCAGGTGGAGCTAAAGACAGCTATATCATCTAGATATGCTGCACTAAAAGCCTCCAATCCTTGCAGGACTGTATTCACCAACCTCTGAAAAGTGGCAGGTGCATTTTTCAACCCAAAAGGCATTACTGTGAATTGGTAGTACCCTCCAATGGTTGAAAATGCAGTTTTTGCTTTAGCATCCTCTGATAACTTGATCTGCCAATTCCCTGCAGTCAAATCAAAGGTGCTTAGATACTTGGCAGATGCCAGTGTATCTATTAGCTCATCTGCCCTGGGTATAGGGTGAGCATCAGTTTTAGTTACCTGGTTAAGACCCCTGTAATCTACCCAAAATCGAATTTCCTTCTTTCCACCTTGGAATGAGGTTTTGGTACAAGTACCACAGGAGAGGCCCATGGACTTTCAGAGTGCTCAACCACTCCCAATTCAAGCATTTTCTGAACCTCTTGTTTTATGCAGTCCCTGACATGGTCAGGCTGCCTATAGATCTTACTTTTGACAGGCAAGCTGTCTCCAGTATCTATGGCGTGCTCACACCAAGAAGTGGTGCCTGGCACAGTAGAAAAGAGTTCAGAAAACTGAGCCAGGAGATTTATGCAGTGTTCTTTCTGCTCAGCAGTAAGACAATCTGCCAAAACTACACCTTCCACTAGAGTATCTTGTTCTGTGGAAGAGAAGAGATCAGGGAGAGGGTCACTCTCTTCTTCCTGTCCTTCATCTGTTGCCATGAGCAGGGTGAGATCAGCCCTGTCGTAGTAGGGTTTCAGGCGATTGACATGGAGCACCCTAAGGGGACTCCTGGCAGTGCCTAAGTCAACCAAGTAGGTGACTTCTCCCTTTTTCTCAACAATAATGTGGGGTCCACTCCATTTGTCTTGGAGTGCTCTTGGGGCCACATGCTCCAAGACCCACACTTTCTGCCCTGGTTGGTACTGAATCAGAACAGCCTTCAGGACATGCCATTGCTTTTGGAGCTCTTGGCTGGCCTGAAGGTTTTTACTGGCCTTTTTCATGTGCTCAGCCATCCTAGATCTTAGGCCAAGTACATAGTCCACTATGTCTTGCTTAGGAGATTTTAAAGGTTGTTCCCAACCCTTCTTAACAAGTGTTAGAGGACCTCTTACAGGGTGTCCAAATAGGAGTTCAAAGGGGCTGAAGCCCACTCCTTTTTGGGGTACCTCCCTGTAAGCAAAAAGCAGGCAAGGTAACAGGACATTCCATCTCCTGCGGAGTTTTTCTGGGAGTCCCATTATATATTCCTTTGAGAGTTTTATTAAACCTCTCAACCAGTCCATTTGTTTGTGGATGATAGGGTGTGGTGAACTTGTATGTCACACCACATTCCTTCCACATGGCCTTTAAGTAAGCAGACATGAAATTGATTCCCCTGTCTGATACCACCTCTTTGGGAAGCCCACCCTGGAAAAGATTCCAGGAGGGCCTTTGCCACTGCAGGAGCTGTAGTCGTCCTTAGAGGAATTGCTTCAGGATATCTGGTGGCATGGTCCACTACCACCAAGATAAACCTACTGCCTGAAACAGTAGGAGGGTCAAGGGGGCCAACTATGTCAACCCCTACCCTTTCAAAGGGAACCCCAACCACAGGCAGTGGAATAAGGGGTGCCTTTGGCGTGTCACCTGTTTTGCCACTGGCTTGACAGGTTTCACAGGACTTACAAAATTCCTTTGTGTCCTCTGACATTCTAGGCCAATGAAACAAGGGGACAAGCCTGTCCCAAGTTTTCATTTGCCCTAAATGTCCAGCCAAGGGAATGTCGTGGGCTAGAGTTAGGAGGAACTCTATGTATTGCTGAGGAATCAACAATCTCCTGGCTGCTCCAGGTTTTGGATCCCTTGCTTCAGTATACAAGAGGTTGTCCTCCCAGTAAACTCTGTGAGAGTCTCTGACATCCCCATTTGCTTGTTTGACAGCTTGCTGTCTTAGACCCTCTAGTGTGGGACAGGTATGCTGTGCCACACTCAGCTCCTCCCTGGCAGGCCCCCCTCCACCCAAAAGCTCAGCAGTGTCTGCCTCCAGCTCCTCTGGTGTAGGTTCTGCACAGGGTGGAAATTCTTCTTCCTCAGAAGTTGAATCCACTGTAGAGGGAAGGATAGTAGGTAGTGTTTTACCTTTACTAACCCTAGTTTTAGGGAGCACTTGGTCCATTCTTCCAGGATCCAAGTCACCCTGTCCTTTTTGCTTTTTGGCCTGAGCCCTTGTTAAAGCACAAATATGCCCTGGAATGCCCAGCATTGCTGCATGAGCCTCCAACTCCACTTCTGCCCAAGCTGATGTCTCTAAATCGTTCCCTAGTAGACAGTCTACAGGTAAATCTGAGGCAACCACAACTTTCTTTGGACCAGTAACCCCCCCACCCCCCAGTTGAGATTCACAACAGCCATGGGGTGGCTAAGAGTGTTGTTATGAGCATCAGTCACTTGGTACTGGTGACCAAGTAGGTGTTGTTCAGGGTGGACAAATTTCTCTATTACCATGGTAACACTGGCACCTGTGTCCCTGTAGGCCTGAACCTCAACACCATTTATTAGTGGAAGTTGCTTGTACTTATCCATATTAAGGGGACAAGCAACCAAGGTGGCCAAATCAATGGCACCTTCAGAGACTAACACATCCTCTGTGGTCTCCCTAACAAGACCAACCCCAACTAAATTACCAAAAGTGAGCCCAGCTACTCCCTTGGATTGGCTATTAGTAGGTTTGCTCCCACCACCACTGCTATTACTAGGGGCACTAGGTGTAGCAGCAGGGGTTGTAGTGGTAGGAGGCTTGGTGCTTTTCTTTGGACAACTGGGATCAGTTGTCCAATGGCCTTTTATTTTACATAAATAGCACCATGGTTTCTTTTCTTTATTTTGATTTGAAGAGGATTTGGGGCCACCACCCCCACCAGAGTGTTTTTGTGGGCCTGATTAAGACTAATTTTTAGATTTGTCCCCACCCTTGTCAGAAGACTTACCATCCTTCTTCTTGCCATCCTTGTCACCCCCTGTATGAACTTTTCTGTTCACCCTTGTTCCAACCCATTTGTCTGCCTTCTTTCCCAATTCTTGGGGAGAGGTCAGATCAGAGTCCACTAGGTACTGGTGCAACAAATCAGACACACAATTATTAAGAATATGCTCTCTCAGGATTAAGTTATACAGGCTTTCATAGTCAGAAACTTTACTGCCATGTAACCACCCCTCCAAGGCCTTCACTGAATGGTCAACAAAGTCTACCCAGTCTTGTGAAGACTCCTTTTTGGTTTCTCTGAACTTGATCCTGCACTGTTCAGTGGTTAAGCCATAACCATCTAGGAGTGCATTCTTAAGAACTGTAAAATTATTGGCATCACTTTCTTTAACAGTAAGGAGCCTATCCCTACCCTTTTCACTGAAAGATAGCCATAGGATAGCAGCCCACTGCCTTTGAGGGACGTCCTGTACAACACAGGCCCTCTTAAGTGCAGCAAACCACTTGTTAATGTCATCCCCCTCCTTGTAAGGGGAAACTATCTTGTGCAGATTCCTAGAATCATGCTCTTTTGCAGGATGACTATTTGGAATACTGCTGCTGACACCATGGGGTCCAAACCCCAACCTCTGTCTTTCTTTTTCTAAGTCAAATGCTTCCCTGTCTAGATCCAGCTGTTGCTTTTTAAGCTTCAGCCTGGACTCTTCCACTCTCAATCTATTGAGTTCCCTTTCTAACATTCTGTCTTCAGGGAGGGTGGGTTGGACATGCCTTGACACAGAAGAATGGTGTGAATGAACAGAGGGAGACCTGTCCCTAACAGATGGCACTCTAACAACCTTGCTTACAGAAGTAACACTCCTACTGTGGTGAGAACTCACATTAGTACCAGCCATGCTAGGTAGCCTGCTAGGGGGCAGGTTGGGAAGGTTCCCATCTAACACTTTTACTGGGGGAGCCCCAGAATCAGAGTGTGAACCATAAGCTAATTTCTCACCAGATGTGCCACCTAAGGACTTATCATGTTCAATGAGCATATTAACCAACAATCCTCTAGAAGGATTCTTCCCTACCCCTAAACCTCTATCAATGCAGAGAGTCCTTGCTTCTTTCCAGCTAAGGTTGTCATAAGCTACGCTGGCCACATCAAGAGTTTGGCCTGTACCAGACATGATAGAAAAGAGTTTAAGGGACAGAAAAAGAAAGAAAAAGTTTCAGAACTTTTAATGAACAGGAAAAAAAACTTTTTCAACTTTTAAGAACTTTTTGAAAGTTTTAGAGGTACTTTTCAGCACTTAGCAAAGGAGTAAGAGAAGAAAAGCAAAACTTTTTGGTTAGGTGCACATACACTGAACTTGTTTTGTATATTTTTCTCTTATGAAAAGTACAAAATGACAAAGTGGTAAGTAGTTGCAAGTACTTATCCCACCACTGCACAACCAATGTAGGAGGCTGGCCTGGCTTCTAGTGGGTACCAAGGGGTACTTACACCTTGCACCAAGTCCAGGTATCCCTTATTAGTGTAGAGGGGTGTCTAGCAGCTTAGGCTGATAGAAAAGGTAGCTTAGCAGAGCAGCTTAGGCTGAACTAGGAGACGTGTGAAGCTCCTACTATACCACTGGTGTCATATGCACAATATCATAAGAAAACACAATACACAGATATACTAAAAATAAAGGTACTTTATTTTTATGACAATATGCCAAAAGTATCTCAGTGAGTACCCTCAGTATGAGGATAGCAAATATACACAAGATATATGTACACAATACCAAAAATATGCAGTAATAGCAATAGAAAACAGTGCAAGCAATGTATAGTCACAATAGATTGTAATGGGAGCACATAGGTATAGGGGCAACACAAACCATATACTCCAAAAGTGGAATGCAAATCACGAATGGACCCCAAACCAATGTGACCTTGTAGAGGGTCGCTAGGACTGTAAGAAAACAGTGAGGGTTAATAAAATAGCCCACCCCAAGACCCTGAAAAGTGGGTGCAAAGTGCACCTTAGTTCCCCAGAGAGCACAGAAGTCATGATAGGGGAATTCTGCAAGGAAGACCAACACCAGCAATGCAACAACGATGGATTTCCAGACGAGAGTACCTGTGGAACAAGGGGACCAAGTCCAAAAGTCACGATCAAGTCGGGAGTGGGCAGATGCCCAGGAAATGCCAGCTGTGGGTGCAAAGAAGCTGCCACTGGATGGTAGAAGCTGTGGATTCTGCAAGAACGAAGAGGACTAGGAACTCCCCCTTTGGAGGATTGATGTCCCACGTCGTGAAGAAGCTTGCAGAGGTGTTTCCATGCAGTAAGACCACAAACAAGCCTTGCTAGCTGCAAGGGTCACAGTTAGGGTTTTTGGATGCTGCTGTGGCCCAGGAGGGACCAGGATATTGCCAATTGCGTGAGGAGACAGAGGGAGCGCCCAGCAAGACAAGGAGCCCACTCAGAAACAAGCAGCTCCCACAAAAGTGCCGGAACAGGCACTACAAAGAAGAGTGAACCGGAGCTCACCCGAAGTCACAAAGGAAGGTCCCACGACGCCGGAGGACAACTCAGGAGGTCGTGCACTGGAGATTAGAGTGTCGGGGACCCAGGCTTGGCTGTGCACAAAGGAAATCCTGGAAAAGTGCACAGGAGCCGGAGCAGCTGCAAATCACATGGTACCCAGCAATGCAGTCTAGCGTGGGGAGGCAAGGACTTACCTCCACCAAACTTGGACTGAAGAGTCACTGGACTGTGGGAGTCACTTGGACAGAGTTGCTGAGTTCCAGGGAACACGCTCGTCGTGCTGAGAGGAGACCCAGAGGACCGGTGATGCAGTCTTTTGGTGCCTGCGGTTGCAGGGGGAAGATTCCGTCGACCCACGGGAGATTTCTTTGGAGCTTCTAGTGCAGAGAGGAGGCAGACTACCCCCACAGCATGCACCACCAGGAAAGCAGTCGAGAAGGCGGCAGGATCAGCGATACAAGGTTGCAGAAGTCGTCTTTGCTACTTTGTTGCGGTTTTGCTGGCTTCCAGCGCGGTCAGCAGTCGATTCCTTGGCAGAAGGTGAAGAGAGAGATGCAGAGGAACTATGATGAGCTCTTCCATTCGTTATCTAAAGAATTCCCCAAAGCAGAGACCCTAAATAGCCAGAAAAGGAGGTTTGGCTACTTAGGAAGGAGGATAGGCTAGCAACACAGGTAAGAGCCTATCAGAAGGAGTCTCTGACGTCACCTGCTGGCCCTGGCCACTCAGAGCAGTCCAGTGTGCCAGCAGCACCTCTGTTTCCAAGATGGCAGAGGTCTGGAGCACACTGGAGGAGCTCTGGGCACCTCCCGGTGCAGGTCAGGGGAGTGGTCACTCCCCTTTCCTTTGTCCAGTTTCGCACCAGAGCAGGGCTGGGGGATCCCTGAACTGGTGTAGACTGGCTTATGCAGAGATGGGCACCATCTGTGCCCATCAAAGCATTTCCAGAGGCTGGGGGAGGCTACTCCTCCCCAGCCTTGACACTTTATTCCAAAGGGAGAGGGTGTAACACCCTCTCTCTGAGGAAGTTCTTTGTTCTGCCTTCCTGGGCCAAGCCTGGCTGGACCCCAGGAGGGCAGAAACCTGTCTGAGGGGTTGGCAGCAGCAGCAGCTGCATTGAAACCCCGGGAAAGGTAGTTTGGCAGTACCCAGGTCTGTGCTAGAGACCCGGGGGATCATGGAATTGTCTCACCAATGCCAGGATGGCATTGGGGGGGCAATTCCATGATCTTAGACATGTTACATGGCCATATTCGGAGTTACCATTGTGAAGCTATACATAGGTAGTGACCTATGTATAGTGCACGCATGTAATGGTTTCCCCGCGCTCACAAAGTCCGGGGAATTTGCCCTGAACAATGTGGGGGCACCTTGGCTAGTGCCAGGGTGCCCACACACTAAGTAACTTAGCACCCAACCTTTACCAGGTAAAGGTTAGACATATAGGTGACTTATAAGTTACTTAAGTGCAGTGGTAAATGGCTGTGAAATAACATGGACGTTATTTCACTCAGGCTGCAGTGGCAGGCCTGTGTAAGAATTGTCAGAGCTCCCTATGGGTGGCACAAGAAATGCTGCAGCCCATAGGGATCTCCTGGAACCCCAATACCCTGGGTACCTCAGTACCATATACTAGGGAATTATAAGGGTGTTCCAGTATGCCAATGTAAATTTGTGAAATTGGTCACTAGCCTGTTAGTGACAATTTGGAAAGAAATGAGAGAGCATAACCACCGAGGTTCTTGTTAGAAGAGCCTCAGTGAGACAGTTAGTCATAACACAGGTAACACATACAGGGCACACTTATGAGCACTGGGGCCCTGGCTGGCAGGGTCCCAGTGATACATACAACTAAAACAACATATATACAGTGAAATATGGGGGTAACATGCCTGGCAAGATGGTACTTTCCTACACCCGCCTCCTTCTAACTGATTCTATTCGGAGTTTTAGACAAGTACTTGAGGAGTGCGGGCAGAATACACCACCTATACTGAACATTTTAAATGAATTTTCTTGAATAGTTAAATAAATAATGTTATTTTTCAACTAATTGGCACCGATTTTATCAACCTAGCTAGTAAAGGATTCAAAATTGTATCTTTTTCAGATATGTGCCGTGGTTGAATAGTACATGATTTTTTTACACCTATGTGCTTGGTGTAATGTTGCTTGCAATCTACCATTAGCTATTAACCTATTCAAGGGTGTTAGAAATTGGGTCTCTAGTTGGCAGAGGTATACACCCTTGTTCCAGTAAGATCCACAATCCTAGTCAGGGTAAGTCACTACACAACTAAAATTATTCCGTGCTCACCCTCTGATAGCTTGGCACAGAGCAGGCAGGCAGGTTTAAATTACAAGGCAATTTGTAACGTATTTGTGCAATAACTCAAACAGTAACATAGTGAAAACACCACAAAACACACTTCACACCAGTTGAGGAAGATAGATAATAGTTATCTGAATAAAATAAGACAAAAACAACAAAAATCCAATGTGCCCAAGTAAAGTTATATTTTAAATGTTTAAAAGAGTTTCAGTCCTTAAGAATCAGTTGTATTCTTTTAACACACATTACCTGATATTTGTCAAAAATAATGATGCACAGGGGCTGCAGAGGGGGAGATGCATTGAAAAGTAAAGCAATGAGTCAGATTTTCTGGCACTGCAATGACGATGCTTTGTTTCTTTCCATGCTGTAAGATGATGCATAACTTTCCAGGAACACAGAGATATTTTGACACCCAGGGATGATACATTGATGATGCAGAATGGGCTGGTAGAAAGGAAAAGGCACTGCATAGCTCCTGTAGGTGATGCATCAATTTTCCAGCTGTGAGACATGCGCTGAGTGGGTTTCTGGAGAGGTTGTGTCAATTCCTCAACACATGGGCATTTTTTCTTCTTTGGTGAAGTCTTGGTGGGCCCTGAGACTTCAGAACAGGAGGGAAACTCAATCGAAGCACTTGGAGAGCACTTGTGGAGAAAGTCAAAGTCCTTCCAGCAGGGTCAGGGGCCCACAGGCAGCAGGGCAACAGCAGGAGAGAAGTCCTTCTCAGCAAAGAAGTCCAGGCGAGTCCTTTGGGCAGTCAGGCAGTCCCTCTGACAGATTCCAGTTGCAGGTCCAGAAGTGTCGGATTTTGGAGGGTCACCCAGTATATATACACCCAAAAATGCCTTTGAATTAGAGGAAACTTCAAAGAGTGGTTTTGAAGTGCACAAGTTCCCCTTTCAACCCAGGCCTGTCTGCCAGGAGCCCTTGGATGGGTTATTAGTCCTTTGTGTGAGGGCAGGCAACTGGTCTTTTAAGCGTAAGAGAGTCCTTCCTGCCCAGGGAAACCCATCTGCATGCAGATGAATGTAGATGCAGCTGAGTGTCCTGTGTGCATGGCTTCCTGATTAGAATGCACAAGGGGAGCTGTCAGCCAGCACAGACCAGATGTGGATTGGAGACAGGCTATAAGGGACAGATAGCAGTAAGTGCGGAGAAATGCCTACTTTCTAACAGTGGCATTTCAGAAATAGTAATGTAAACTCCAACTTTACCAGTAAGTAGGATATATTACTATCATTACAAAAATATCAAATATGACATGTATATTTCTGTCAGATCAGAAATTACCATAGAAGGGAATCTCTAATGATGGCCAACGAGAGGAGAAGGCTTCACAGTAGTGAAAAATGACTTTGGGAGATTTTCACTTTTAGGACATGTAAAACTTACAAGTACATGTCCTGCCTTTTACTTACAGAGCACCCTGCACTACGGGTTACCTAGGGCCTACCTTAGGGGTGACTTATGTGTTAGAAAAGGGGAATTTAAGGTTTGGCAAGTACTCTTAAATGCCAAGTCAAAGTGGCAGTGCAGCTGCACACACAGCCCTAGCAATGGCAGACCTGAGACATGGTTATGGGGCTACTTATGGGTGTGACACAAGCAGCCCTGCAGGCCCACTCATAACATTTAATTTACAGGTCCTGGGCACATCTAGTGCACTTTACTAGGGACTTATAGCTAAATTAAATATGCCAAATGGGTATGAGCCAATGTTACCATGTTTCGGAGAGAGAGCAAAAGCACTTTAGCACTAGTCAGTAGTGATAAAGTGTGCAGAGTCCTAACAACCAGCAAAAAGGAGATCAGAAAAATGGAGGGAGGCAGTCAATAAAGTTGAGTGAGGACCACGCTAAGGCTGTCAGGTCTAACAAAGAGCAGCACAAGTGTCCACTTTTGATTCCTTTTCACCTCTTTTATTTTTTAGGATGTGCTGGATGGCATGCAAACATTTTAACAATTTTTGGCAGTAAAGCTTTAAGGATATTATTAAATGACACTGCTGAAAATATCAGCCCTCCTCACATACTGGCTGTTATGTGTGTCATTCATTTATAAATCAGTCCACAATCTTGAGTCATGGGTTAAGTGTAACTGTTCTGAGAACATTGGAATGTTGAGAGCTCCAGTGAAGACAATGGAGGAGCTCTGGTCTTATAATGACTGGTATAAGCCTGGAGTTCCAAATTTCCAATGTTTGTCCAGATGTTTCTCCCTTTTTATTTAAGAACATTTACCCTTAGTGGGTGGAATGTTCTAATAGCCTAATAGCCCTTAGGCCTCAGGATGTATCGGTTGCTAAATGCACGCTACCCCTTATAGGCTCCGGCCTGTGGCTCAGGTCTAGAGCTCAGGTTCAGGGCCTTTAACAACTGGTATAACCCTTTGCAGCGAGCTACAAGCCTGTATTAGAACAATTGAATGTTGAGAGCTCTATTGAAGACAATGGAGCCGCAGCGGCCTTTGTAAACTGATATGGGCCTGCTGCTCTCAACATTTCATTGTTTTAATCCACAGCATCTAGTTTTCTCTTACCTCTTCCTCTCCAAATATATGGAGTGTGTAAGGGAAGGTGAAAGGCAGAGGCTGTGGGGCAGGGCACATCGGAGCCTCCCCCTCACTCCTCCCACAGCGCAAAGAATCACTTGAGCCTTGGAAGGAGGGAGGGGGAATGCTGTTCAGTTCCTGGTTCTACCTTGGCTTGCTGAATGAGAAAAAACAGTTTAGCTGAGCCATGGGAGAACCTGAAGCTGACTTCAGTCCCCTTTCACAGCTGTTGCTATGAATGTTCAACAGCTAACAGCTGTGCCCTTGTGCATGCTGTTAGTTGCAGAACATTCACAGCAGGAGATGTGAAACAAAGGCTTCAGAGCCCAAGGGGGATTTCAGTCCTCTCTGGCTTCTGCAGGCCTTTGTGTTTTTTAACCAGAACATTCTGCCCTCATGGGGCAGAATGTTCTAATAGCCGTATAGCCCCCTGTAGTGGGCTATACCAGCCAATAAAATCCTACTCCCTTGTTAAAGGGCCTCTCCTTACAGCCCAGCCAATAACACTGAAGCAGGTCTTTAATGACCAGTATAGGTCGCTACAGTGGTATATGAGACTGTATTCTTGACATGTTTAGATTAACATTTTCAACTGGAATATACCTGGTTGATTGGGAAACTTAGGGCCAGATGTAGCAAACTGTTTGCGACTCGCAAATGCGTTTTTGCTATGCAGAAATGCATTTTGCGACTCGCAAAATGCATTTCCTAGTTGCAAATAGGAAGGGGTGTTCCCTTCCTATTTGCGAGTCGCAGTGGTATGCAATTCCATTTGCGACCGCGTACGGAGTCGCAGTTACCATCCACTTGAAGTGGATGGTAACCCACTCGCAAACGGGAAGGGGTCCCCATGGCACCCCTTCCCCTTTGTGACTGGACCCAAAATTATTTTTTCAGAGCAGGCAGTGGTCCAAGGGACCACTACCTGGCCAGAAAAAAATCCGAAACTAAAGGTTTAGGTTTTTTTTTCTAAGTGCAGCTCATTTTCCTTTAAGGAAAACGGGCTACACTTGGGGAAAAAAAAACTGCTTTATTTAAAAGCAGTCACGGACATGGAGGTCTGCTGTTCCCAGCAGGCCTCCATCCCCGTGAGTGCCCAGAGTCGCTATGGGGGCGCAAATTGCGACCCACCTCATTAATATTAATGAGGTGGGTCTTTGCGACCCCATAGCGACTCACAGAAGGTGTCTGAGACACCTTTCTGCATAGCAAATTGCGACTTGCAATTTGCGAGTCGCACGGACTCGCAAATTGCAAGTCGCAATTTGCTAGTTTCCTACATCTGGCCCTCAGGGGCAAATGTGTGTTTGCTATGCAGAAATGCATTTTGCGAGTCAGAACCGACTCGCAAAATGCATTTCCGAGTCGCAAATAGGAAGGGGTGTTCCCTTCCTATTTGCGAGTCGCAGTGGTATGCAATTCCATTTGTGAACGCGTACGAGGTCGCAAATGGAGTCGCAGTTACCATCCACTGGAAGTGGATGGTAACCCACTCGCAAACGGGAAGGGGTCCCCATGGGACCCCTTCCCCTTTGTGACTGGACCCAAAATTATTTTTTCAGAGCAGGCAGTGGTCCAAGCGAAAAAGGTTTCGGTTTTTTTTTCTAAGTGCAGCTTGTTTTCCTTTAAGGAAAACGGGCTACACTTGGAAAAAAAAAACTGCTTTATTTAAAAGCAGTCACGGACATGGAGGCCTGCTGTTCCCAGCAGGCCTCCATCCCCGTGAGTGCCCAGAGTCGCTATGGGGGCGCAAATTGCGACCCACCTCATTAATATTAATGAGGTGGGTCTTTGCGACCCCATAGCGACTCGCAAATTGCAAGTCGCAATTTGCTAGTTTCCTACATCTGGCCCTTAGTTGTGTTAGTCCGTAGAGGGCTGGGCATTCATTTATTCCATTTATTTAGTTTACTGATGGATCCTTGAAGCAAGTCTGCACTAATTACTAGTACCTCGTCAGAGGTGGGATTATGTGAAGCACTGGCCCCATGTAGGTACTGCATAACTAAACAATCACATTTTACCTGGTGCAAGAGCCTGGCTTCCTCTGTAGTGGTGGGTAATGGCAAGCTACAGCAAATCTCCAGAGGCACTTCCCATCGCTGAGAGATGGCCAGAAACTTAAAACTAAAAACCCAGGCCTGTGGTCACAGACATAGATCTATGACTAAAAATTAATAATCAACGTGATCACATAAGAAGTACTATGACAACATCTATGGGAGTAGAAGAGGGAGTACAATAATAGTAGCAGTTTGGACAGACATAGAAAACAGGATGGTTACAACAAAGGCAGCTGATTATGTATGTTGCTTCATTTCACAGCTGCTTAGGACTGTAGGCAGACAGGCATGTTATTTTCGAACCACCCGTTTTAAACCTGCATCTTTTGTGTTTTTCATAAAATATAATGTGTTTGTGAATATATAAAGCTAATCAACTAGAGATGATCTAAAAGAGATTTGACCACAGCAGGCCTCTCTATTTTAAAGGACAGTCTCAGAGATTAGGGAAGGGGGCAGTTTGCCATTATCAGTTGTCAGTTGATAGCAAGCTCTTATAGATCAACATGCAGACAGGCATATATTCACACAAATGTCAACCCCATTCAGGGACACATATAGTCACAAAAATTCACATCCAAGCACACATGAACAAACATGCTAGCAAACATCAGGACACCAATGCATGTGCACACATAACATATACCAATTCTTGAATGCAGAGGCAGAACAAAAAACAAGTTTACAAACACATGTGGATGTTTAATGCCTGACTCTCTCGGTGATCAATGAGTGCCTTAGCAAAAGTAGTTACTCAGAAAAACACACCAGTTTGTGAAATGTGGTGGATAATTGGCTGTCTAGATGAATGGTGAGGGCAATATATGGATGGAAGGATTAATAATAAGTGCGTTGGTTGATGGAGGATGAGTATTTTTTTATAGATAAATGGGTAGGCATGTTCATGGGCGTGGGTGAGTTGCCTATTCAGTGGTTGAGATTTACAATCACTATTCCATCAACACACTGACACATACTCCATGCACTCAGCTATACTCTCATATAATCCAACCATCCAGTCGCCCAAACATTTGCTCTTCCTTGCTCTCAATCTCTCACCTGTTCACCACTCACGCCTTCATTCAACTACTGACTTGTAACATTTACAATCACCAATTTACACAAAAACACAAACCTCTTCACTTTTGATTGCCGCAATTAATATGGCTAGAATATCGGTTTATATATTTCCTTCATGTTGCGAATTTTCCATTATCACTGCAGCCCTAGGATAAACTAAATTGCATCTCCATCTTGTACTTTTTTGCTCCCCAAGTTTTCATTATTTTGTATTAAAGTGATGCATGGTATAATTTATCCACTGGGCGTCTGACAAGTAGTAGATTTAAGCTTGTGGTGAGTGGTGAGACAGATGTGAACCACAAATAAAGACTGCCTGGTTCATACAAACTTTAGATCTTGTGCATGGAATCCTACTTCACAATTTGTTCGACCGTGGCTATTAAATGGAGCCGTGTGCAATATATAATGAGATTTAAGAACTTAGGGCCAGATGTAGGTAGCTAAAAAATTGCGAGTCGGAAATTGCGATTCGTTGCGACTCGCAATTTCCGACTCGCAATATGGCATCCAACAAGAAAAAGCAACTGCATTTTGCGACTCCGCGAGGTCGCTTTTTGCGACCGCGCTAAAAACGAACACGCAAATTGCGAGTGGGTGTCGCAAATTGCGACTGTGCCGCAAATTGAATGCAGGTGCAGCAGAACACTCTGGAAAACACTTCCTGGCTCTTGATGATGACATCACAGCCAGGAAGTTTACTAATACACCTGGGAGGAGGGAGGACCACACCCATTTTCAACTGCTGAACAGCCAACAGGAGGAACAGCAGCTACAATGGAAGAAACAGCCAGGAAGAGAAAGATAAAATTTGCAGAAAAAGAACTGGCGGTGCTGACGGACGAATGCTGCCAGCACCATGATCAACTCTTTGGGAGAGCAGCCCTCAGTGTGCCAGAGCAGGAAAAAAGGAGGATTTGGAGTGAAATCCAAGACAAAGTAAATTCAATGGGTGTGAGCCACAGGAGTATTGAGGAACTCAAAAAAAGGTGGTATGACCTGAGCTCCCCAACCAATGAGAGGGTGGCAGAGCGCCTCCAGGAGATGAGGGGCACTGAAGGAGGACCATCTACCATACCACCACTCACACCCTTGGAGGAGACCTTGGAGCCAGAGGCAGTGTCCGGAATAAGAGAGCTGGACACGTCAGCGCCAGGACCATCAGTCAGTGAGTACCATGAGACATGCATGTACACCCATATCTGCCATACCCCCACCCACCTAGTACACAGCAGCATGCACATCCAAAATAGCTCCATTTCTGAGTAGCAACCACCTGAATGATGCATAATCGGCAATGTAGTCAAGTAGGCAGCTGATAGGCAACAGTTTATTAGGAAGCATATAACAGATGGTAGATACTGACAGTGTGTTCCCTATGTCCCACAAGTCTCCCACAAGACACCACCTCCAGCCACACCGTCCAGGGGCCACAGGTCAGCCACCAGGCAGCACAGGACCCAGGAGCAGCCACCACAGGGACCTGCACCACCCAACCACAGTCCCCTCCAGATGCACCAGTGGCCATACTGGAGATTGAGGCAGCACCCGGTCCCAGCCACAGTGCCAGCGTACAGGACACAGAACCACCACTGCGTCGCAGGCAACGTGTCACTGTCTCTACAGTGTCACAGGGAGAAGTAGGGGACGCCTCCATTTCCGCCGCCGAGGCTGCACTCATCCATGGTCAGCGCCTACAGACAAGGGAAATGAGACTTATTTCAGGGGCCATGCGGCGCACGAAAGAAACCAAACAACAGGGCTGCAACAGGTCCACACAGAGCTACAACATCTAAACAGCAATGTAGGTGACCTTGCGCTCTCAATCAGACAACTGGTGGCTGAACTTGTCACGGAGAGAGAGGGTGCAAGGCGCCGTGACCGGCAGCTCATCCACCGCCTAGACCGCATGGCTTCCTCCATCGTCTGGCTGGCTGTAAACACCACAGGGCTGTCACGCCGCACAGTCAGTGTACAGGTGGACATAGGCCACTTTGCCAGTGATGTGGCTCGTGGGCTGGGACGCATTAGCCATGCAGTCGACATGATGGAGGCACGACAGGTGGCTAGGGGCGTGGCAGACACGCCGCAAGACAGTGAATAGGGCTCTACTATAAGTAGTGCATCAGCCACAGGCACCAGGGTGTTGCGAAGTGGAAGTGCACGGCAGGGCACTGCAGACGATCCAGGTACCAGCCATGCTGGGCGAGCAAGGCGTAGGGAGTGAGCTACGCACTGACATGCAATGGAGACACATGAGGTTAATGTGTCCTCATAGCAGGTGGACTTTTAAAGCCCCTGATCAGTAGTATCTGTAAATAGTTTATTGGTTCACATCATTAAAGTTCTTGTTTGTTCCACTTCACACCTGGGCCCTTTGTGTGTGACATTCGTGTGTGTGGTGACAGTTAGCATGTACCTTCCAAAGTATTGGTTTGCAATGTGGTCCCGTCTCTGTCTGCCTTGATTTGCAATGCTTCTATCCCCATGATGGCGATGTGGTAGCTCTTGCTCGTCATCCTCCTAATCTGGGTCTTCTGGGGTGAGATGTAGCCCACATCTGGTGGCAATGTTGTGCAGTATAGGGCATGCGCCAATGATCTTGAATGCTGTTAATGGGGCATACTGGAAGGCACCTCCACTTCTGTGGAGGCATCTGAATCTTGCCTTCAACAGTCCAAAGGTCCTCCCTATAATATTTCTGGTCCTCCTATGTGCACTGTTGTATCGCCTCTCTGTCTCATTGCTGGGTGTTAAGTATGGGGTAAGTATCCATGGTCGTAGTGCATATGCACTGTCACCTGTTTGGCACAAAATGTACAATGTTATCTGGGCATAGATGGGTTCCACATTGACCTGTGTGTATGTCTGCAAGGTGTATTCAGC
The DNA here is from genome assembly GCF_031143425.1 of Pleurodeles waltl. Taxonomy (NCBI): domain Eukaryota; kingdom Metazoa; phylum Chordata; class Amphibia; order Caudata; family Salamandridae; genus Pleurodeles; species Pleurodeles waltl. The sequence goes on from NC_090439.1 coordinate 369,582,501, forward strand.
TATACCTAGGAGGTATCCGTCTCCAAACTCCCCACGTTCTAGGCGTTGGTGTATCCCACTGTGCCTGAAAATGTAGGAGTCATGTGTACTCGCTGGGAATTTGGCAACCATGTCAGTGATGACATAATGGGCGTCACATACCACCTGGATGTTCAGTGAGTGGGTACACTTCCGGTTGCGGAACAGATATTCCAGATTTGCAGGAGGGCATATTTGTATATGTGTCCCGTCTACACACCCTATTACATGCGGGAAGTTGGCAATCCTGTAGAATTTCAACTTGGTGCTGTTGATTTCTGCCTCATTCCTGGGTAGGTATATGTATCTGGACATGTGTGTGAGTATGGCATCTAGGAATGATCTGAAGAACCGTGAGAGTGCACTTTGAGATATACCACCTGCCACGGCAATGACCCCCTGATAGCTACCCGAGGCCAAGAGGTGCAGTGAGCATAGCACTTGCACATGTGTGGGGATGGCGCTGCCGCGCACAGTCTGGCGTTGAAGCTGCGGATTGAGTAGATCTATTAAATCTAGTATTGCTGCACTGCTAAGTCTGTATTTATCATATATCTCCTCCTCAGTTTGTTGGAAAAGTGTCTGTCTGGTTCTGTATATCTTCTCCTGTCTCTGGCTCCTCCTCCTCATCTGCTGTGTGGCGTGGGCTCTCCTCCTCCTTGCTATCACATATATCTCCGCCATCTTGAGTGGCCCAGGTGCCTTCTGGGTCTCCTTTTATACTTTGGTTCTGGTTACCACCTGCTCTGAGTTAGTGGTAAATTGGAAGTGCAAAATGGGCTTTTTGCGACTAGTCGCAATTTGCGAGTGGCTATTTCATATGGTTCGCGACTCGCAAATTGCGACTTCCTATTTGCGGGTCGCAAAATGGGGTCGCTATTTTTGTGAGTCGGTAATGGCTCGCGTCGCAACTTAGCGATTCGGAAATGGGATTTTTGCATCCCATTTCCGATTTTGCGGGGTCGCAAATTGCGATTCGGGCCCTGTGTGTTAAAGGTCCCTTGAAGACAACTCTGCTAAAACCAGCATTTTGACGTCTTCACGCAGGTCAACACAGATCACTTCCAGCTGAAGAAAGACCATGATCGGCTTGGCACCTAAGTTACTATGGGTTGCTTTATGCACAATTGAGAAGTCATGAAGCATTTTTGCATTTCAATACACATCAGAAGCAATTGAGCTCAAGATCTTACAAGCTGTTTATTTTCACCTTATATTTTCTTTGTGTTACGGAACTTGGAGCTCTGGTTCGATTAACAATGGGATAATCAATAGTATTAGCGCAAGATTGCAAAAGAAACAAATAAATGACTTGACCTGAACAACTCACATTTGACATAGACTAGTCCCCAATCTTTACAAGATTTAATAGCCATGTCCACGATTCAAAACAACAATCATAAATAGCAATCACTAAAATGAAGTATAGACCCCATCAGGCAAAAATAGCCGTATTAGTAATTAGTCAGCATTCATGCATGATTGCTATTTCGACAACCATATTTACCCCCACCCTGCACATTAGAAGTGGAATTTAATGCAGCATTTGCTCAATTTTACATATATTATTTTAACATTGTTTAGTTGATTATTAACTAGGCGTTCTCACTAGTATGGTGATTTTACCACATTAGTAATTAGTCTTTAATTTGCCTTTGCATGAATGGGCTCTATCTGTTCGAAACAGAAATCCTTGGTTTATTTAGACATTGTAGCATTTTATAGCGGAGATTAAATAAGGGTTTAGTGAATAACAAAGTAAACTTCCTTGTTGCCATGGTTACACTTAATTTATCTGCATTTGAATGGGAGAGAGTAGCTATAAGCTGCAACAAACATCTAATATACGACTAATTATATTTATTAATAGTTAATTTATATAATCCTGCATATGCTGTGATTGTGTTAGAGCATAAAAAGTCACAACAATACAAAGTTTGCCATTTGGAGATTGGAAACGTATTTTGTCGAATGACATACATATTTCGATATGGTTGATCCATTCATTAAAAGCATTTATGATGGTCCAGAAGAAATACAATTCTGTTAAAATTGTGAAAACTAAAATATTGGGAAATGCCTGTTAACACAAACAAAACCATTACAAATAGAAAAATGGCACCCAATGGTTAAGGGTCTTAATAAGGAGAAGAACCGAGAAAAACCATGCTAAATATAGATCAAATAGTCTTGATCTACAAGCAAGTATTATCAAATATAAATTGCCTAAATGGTATTTGAAATATCATGTGGGGGTCCATCAGCGCTGTGTTTGTAGGAAACTATGGTAACCTAGCTAGAATGTCATTGTTTTTTTATCGTGTATTTTCATAGTAAATAAAAAACAAATTGAAGGAATTCATATATTTCATCATGTGTTGACATATCTAACGTAAACAACAGCACATAACAGAATAACAAACACAAAGTAACGTAACACAGCAAGCAAAACATAACAGGGCACTTCGAACAAAACACCAAAATAGAAAACAACACCACAACTTCAGTTCAACACAACAAAATCACACTGCAATAATGCAGTACAAAAACATAGAAACACAAAAACAGAATACATCACCTCACAGTAAAAAAGGCACATAACACATATACACAAACTTTCTTGTCACAACTTCCCCCTTCCTGAATCATATTTTTGTAATATGATGAAAAAACGAGGTTGGAGCAAGCACTGCCCTAATTCCACTAAGGTCATGAAATATCACCATTCAAAACATACGTATGACAGTCTGTTACTTTTTAGGCTGGCTTATATAGATGAAGACATGGAGCAGTATTGATTTTACCCCCTTAAACAGTGGTAAATGGACGCCTGTCAATAAAACAGGCAAGAAAAAATGCTTCACAACAACCACTATACAGCACCCGTTATACAGGGAGTGCAGAATTATTAGGCAAGTTGTATTTTTGAGGATTAATTTTATTATTGAACAACAACCATGTTCTCAATGAACCCAAAAAACTCATTAATATCAAAGCTGAATATTTTTGGAAGTAGTTTTTAGTTTGTTTTTAGTTTTAGCTATGTTAGGGGGATATCTGTGTGTGCAGGTGACTATTACTGTGCATAATTATTAGGCAACTTAACAAAAAAAAATATATACCCATTTCAATTATTTATTATTACCAGTGAAACCAATATAACATCTCAACATTCACAAATATACATTTCTGACATTCAAAAACAAAACAAAAACAAATCAGTGACCAATATAGCCACCTTTCTTTGCAAGGACACTCAAAAGCCTGCCATCCATGGATTCTGTCAGTGTTTTGATCTGTTCACCATCAACATTGCGTGCAGCAGCAACCACAGCCTCCCAGACACTGTTCAGAGAGGTGTACTGTTTTCCCTCCTTGTAAATCTCACATTTGATGATGGACCACAGGTTCTCAATGGGGTTCAGATCAGGTGAACAAGGAGGCCATGTCATTAGATTTCCTTCTTTTATACCCTTTCTTGCCAGCCACGCTGTGGAGTACTTGGACGCGTGTGATGGAGCATTGTCCTGCATGAAAATCATGTTTTTCTTGAAGGATGCAGACTTCTTCCTGTACCACTGCTTGAAGAAGGTGTCTTCCAGGAACTGGCAGTAGGACTGGGAGTTGAGCTTGACTCCATCCTCAACCCGAAAAGGCCCCACAAGCTCATCTTTGATGATACCAGCCCAAACCAGTACTCCACCTCCACCTTGCTGGCGTCTGAGTCGGACTGGAGCTCTCTGCCCTTTACCAATCCAGCCACGGGCCCATCCATCTGGCCCATCAAGACTCACTCTCATTTCATCAGTCCATAAAACCTTAGAAAAATCAGTCTTGAGATATTTCTTGGCCCAGTCTTGACGTTTCAGCTTGTGTGTCTTGTTCAGTGGTGGTCGTCTTTCAGCCTTTCTTACCTTGGCCATGTCTCTGAGTATTGCACACCTTGTGCTTTTGGGCACTCCAGTGATGTTGCAGCTCTGAAATATGGCCAAACTGGTGGCAAGTGGCATCGTGGCAGCTGCACGCTTGACTTTTCTCAGTTCATGGGCAGTTATTTTGCGCCTTGGTTTTTCCACACGCTTCTTGTGACCCTGTTGACTATTTTGAATGAAACGCTTGATTGTTCGATGATCACGCTTCAGAAGCTTTGCAATTTTAAGAGTGCTGCATCCCTCTGCAAGATATCTCACTATTTTTGACTTTTCTGAGCCTGTCAAGTCCTTCTTTTGACCCATTTTGCCAAAGGAAAGGAAGTTGCCTAATAATTATGCACACCTGATATAGGGTGTTGATGTCATTAGACCACACCCCTTCTCATTACAGAGATGCACATCACCTAATATGCTTAATTGGTAGTAGGCTTTCGAGCCTATACAGCTTGGAGTAAGACAACATGCATAAAGAGGATGATGTGGTCAAAATACTCATTTGCCTAATAATTCTGCACTCCCTGTATTTCAATAACAAAGCACAAAAAGCAGCACAAAAAACCGAGCAGATCACCACCACAAAAAAGGCGTCACAGAAAAAGTACACAAACATTCTTATGAGACACAGTCACGTCCAGAACCCTGCTTTCAAAATACAGTGGTGAAAGGTGATTGCCCACAGCACTGCTTTGATCTCCTACAATGACAGGAAATGGCACTAGTAAGAAATGGTTTTTGATCCTGCTTCGATTCTCTCAAATCTCTGTCATAATCTAACCTGAGCAGCCAAACACAACACGATAACACACACAAAACAACGCATCAATATAATTAAAACAGAGCACTACAAGGCAGTCACACCAGAAGATAAGAAAACAAACGTATTATACAGTTGGTATGCTTTGTGTAAATTCAATAGAATGTGTCTCAAGTTTCAATATCTTTAGTTTCCCTGGAAAAATGTTTCTAAAAATCTTTTGTAAAACAGTGGTTTCGAGCATGAAAAAAACATTTTTTTGTGATGGATTAATCAATTTCAATAGTTTGTGAAAAAAAAAAAAAAAAACCTTGGCAGTAGTGCGGATGAAAGGCTCAATTTTCTTAAATTATCTATCCTGGAGGGAAACTGCCAGCGGCCGAGTATCGTCGGGGGTCTGAAAAAAATGAGTTGCTGCCAAAACAACAGTTTGAGTGTGAATAAAGCAGGCGAAATGTGAAGGCAGATTCCAGACAAAAAGCAGCCTCACACGCTTTCTTATTTTATGAAAAAATGGAACAGGGTCTTCGGTAAAGTATTCCTTTTTCATTGGAAATGATCTGCATTGAACGAAAGTACTTGCGTACATTTGTTGGCACCCATAAAAAGAACTATAATAAAAAAAAATAGCAAATACTTTTTGAGAATAAAACCAAAATATGGACGTTACTTTTCAATTAAATGTTCTTCTTTCAAAACTATGCGAATTGCTTTGTGAGCCATTTGTAAGGCTGTCCACAAAAATAGTACATAATTGCTTAAGTAATTGCTCATTATCTGTGTAGACGAAGCATAATCACTGTATTGAATTCACACATAACTTGTAACTACGGCGGTAAATGCATTTCAGGCAGTTATTGTGTGATTTGGATTGGCTCCTTGCGTCTTTTCCCTTTGAGTGGAGCTCAGTTGCTCGAATTCCTCTGTAACACGAATGAATGAATGATAAGAAATGGGGAGTAATGGAGCTGGTTTATAAGCAACTTAATTTTCTACACAACAGATTGATAAACTGGGGAACCATTATGTAAAATTGCAAAGCACCTCTGTCTGGGCTGGGTTGGCAGAGATACTGACAGTACAGCATAGTAAGATGAAAAAAGCAATGTCAAAATCATTGGGTCTGAGGACAACAGTTATTTAAAAATTATCTATCTATCTATCTATCTATCTATCTATCTATCTATCTATCTATCTATCTGTCTATCTATAAATAACTGATGTATTTTATATAAAAATATATGTTGCAAGCCTATGCCAAAAAACATAAAATGAGAAAAAAAGTAAACATATTAGGGCTTATTTACAAGGCCCCGTGTGCCGCAGGAGAATCACATTTTTGATGCTCTTGTGGTGCACAGTGCAGACCCATATCAAAAAGGCCATGCAATGCCACCCTGCGTGGCTTTATATGGCCTTGAGAATATGGTGTAAGGCAACGAACTGCAAGTTGCTGTGTTGCCACACGATGCGTCGTGGAGGTATGTCATTGTCGTTGCTGTGGGTGTGCCCACTTGTTAGAAATGAGGTCTCTAGTTTGCAAAGGTCTACACCCTTGTCCAAGTAGGGACCACAATCCCAGTCAGGGTAAATCACAACACATTCAAAATTATCCTGTTCCCACCCTCTGGTAGCTTGGCTTTGAGCAGTCAGGCTTAATTTAGAAGGCAATGTGTAAAGTATTTGTGCAAAAAATCATACAGTAACACAGTGAAAACACCCCAAAAATACACCACACGGGATTAGAAAAATAGATAATATTTATCTGAATAAAATAAGGGCAAAACAACAAGACTCCAATAAGTTGAAATATCACTTTTAAAAGGGTCTCAATCCTTAGAAATTAACAGTTGCTTCTTAGTTACACACAGTACCTGGGATGCATCAAAAATAACAACGTGCAGAGACCACAGAGGAGGAAATGGATGGAAAAATAAGGTGCTGCGTCAGATTTCTTGGTGTGTCACAGACTACGCATAGTTTCTTTCCACGCTGCAAGGGTTTGTATACATTTTTGGTGCGCAGTCTTTGTTCCTCACTGCAATGCATGGATATTTTGATGCCTAGAGACAATGCATTGAAAATCCTTGAGGCACTAGAAGAAGGAGCAGGCACTGGATCAATCCGGTAGGTGATGCATCAAATTTTCCATCACAAGGCTGGCACTGCATCAAATTTCCAGTTGGTAAGTCAGTGCTGCGTTGTTCCACCTGGCTGTGTGGCGATTTCTCAGCCACGATGCAGGCTATGCATTGATTTCTGCAGGTATGTCCTTGTTTTTTGACACACAAGGAGTTTCTTGCCACATGCCTGCCATTGCAAGGCCTGTGTGTGCATTTAAAAGTATTTGCCAAGTCTTAAACTCCCCTTTTTCACATTAAAAGTCACCCCTAAGGTAGGCCCTAGGTAACCCATAGTGTATGGTGATATGTAGGTAAGAGACAGGACATGTACATATGTGTTTTATATATCCTAGTAGGGGGAACATGCCTAAACTTTTTTCCACTACTGTGAGGCCTGCTCCTTTCATCGGATAGTATTAGGGCTACCCTCATATACTGTTTGAAAGGTAGATTCTGATCAGAAAGGGGTAACCAGGTCATATTTAATATGGCCATAATGGTAATAGAAAATCCTGCTCATTGATGAGGTTGGATTATATATTACTAATTTAGAAATGCCACTTTTAGAAAGACAACCACAAACACAGGACACTCAGTCACACCTGCACTCATCTGCATACTGAATGGGTCTTCCTGGGCTAGAAGGGTGGAGGGCGGCCTGGCACTTACATTTCAAAGACTAGTGGCATATCCTCACATAATGGACTGCCAAACCCCCCACTGGGACCCTGGCCGACAGACCTGTACTGAAAGGGGAACTTGTGCACTTTAAAATCACTCTTTGAAGTCTCCCCCACTTCAAGGCATCTTTGGGTGTCTAAATTGGGTCCTGACCCCACCACATCAGACACTTCTGGATCTGAACCTGCAACCTGTCAAGAGGAACCACCTCACTGCCCAAAGGACTCATCTGGACTGCTTTGTTGAGAAGGACTGCTGCCCTGCTGTTGCCCTGCTGCCCCCTGACTTCCCTTAGAAGTGCTTTACAAGGGCTTGAATTGAACTTGCCTCCTGTTTTCTGAAGTCTCAGGGCCACAAAGACTTAATTTCTTCAAGAAACTCCTTGTGCGCCGAAAATCGACGCACAGGCTGCCGGAAATGATACACAGCCGTGGTGCGACCAAGAAATCACTGCACAGCCAAACCAGAATGACGCGCTGAAATTCCCATGTGAAGAATCGACGCAGCACCTGCATTGCAGCTGGAAATTCGTTGCAAAGCCCTACCGAATCGATACACAGCTGAACCGGAACGACCCAGCCCGACTTCCTGAGTGGAGAATCGACGCAGCGCCTGCCGTGCAACAGAAAATTCAGCACATTTCCATGCAGGATCGACGCAACGCCTGTGACTTCGTCCCGCATGCCCAGGATTTCCATGCATTGCCCCTGGGTCAAAAAGATCCCCGCATTGCTTTGAGGAACCATTACTGCATGCCAGAACTCGATGCAAAGCCCCTTGCAGCATGAGAAAAAACAACGCATCATCTCTGCCGCGTCAGAAAATCCGACGCACACCCTATTTTTCCACGCATCTCCTCCTCTGTGGTATCCATGCGTGTTATTTTTCACGCAAACCAGGTACTTTGAAACCAAGAAACAATTGTTGATTTCTAAGATTTAAGACTCTTTTTAAACTTGCAAAAGTGATATCTCAGCTTGTGCTTATTGAATCTTCATCATTTTTTACCTTAATTTAACATGATAAATATAATATATTTTCTAAACCTGTGTGGTGTATTTTTTTGTTGTTTTCACTGTGTTACTGTATGATTTATTGCACTAGCTCTTTGACTAAACAGAGTATAAATATGCCCCTCAGTGTCTTACACTGTCTTTTCTTTCCTTTCGGGGAATTGACTGGTTTCTGCACTCTCAAAATGCCCTCCAGATTCATAGTAAATAATGGTGCTTCAAACCTGGAGCAGTAATGTAAATTAGTGACCTGTGGAAACATAAGACACTACTACATAGCCCTGCATGACCTTTGATAAGACCTGTAGTCCACAGATGCTAACTTCAAAGCTGCACATGCCTGCAAACTTGGATGATCAGATACCACAGCACCTCCTTCCAAATCTGTGTAACTTCTGTTTGCTACCTATCTTGCTTAACCTGTTACAGAGATAAGAGGAGCTGACTGTTTGCAGTAGCACCTTCCTGGAGACAATGGGACTGCGGCGAGTGCCACAACCTGGGCACTGAAGACAATGAGGAGGCCTGAAGAGAGAGCCATGGTGAGCAGGGAGTGGATGCTCACGATTTCCCGCTAAATCTTTATCTCCCACACCACTCACACAAAAAAGAAACTTATAATGCTAACTAACCTTTGTAATAAGATTCATGAGAATAAAGAACAACTATTAGATGGAAACTTTTCTATGTATCTACTGACCATGCTTATAAGTGCAATAAACCAACTACATACTTTGAACATTTGCTGAGAGGGTGCTGTGGTTCCTCACTTTATTGAAAGGCGGCATACTCCTGGCTGCCTGAAATATAACCATTATTTCAAGTATACATGGAGTAAAGCCTGCCCAGTACTTTGATAAAGGATACCCTATGCAGTGTACATGAGCATAGGAGAATTCCTCTAGAGTAAAGGCAGCCTAACCATCGAACATGGAATAGAGTCCTGTAAGAAATGGGGTTGTTGGCTGATTGGGATGTGAGCCCTGGGAAAGTAGAAATGTAACCCTTGTCAGGGTGAGTCACAAGACAACCCTAATTAACCTGTGCTCAACCCTCTGGTAGCTTGGAACAGAGTAATCAGACTTAACTTAGAGACAATGTGTAAGGGATTTATGCAACACTTCAAACAATAATACAGTGAAAACCACTACGAAAAAAGAATACCACACCAAGTTAGAACAACAGCGTTCTTATTAATAAATAAAATAAAACCAGAATAACAAACATGGAATCAGTAGAACCAGAGATGTGTAAGTTTAAAGATTTCAGTGGCAGTAGCACCAAAGAGCACAAAGTGGCAACTATGTATATCTGATTGCGCTGGACCGGGACAAAGTTATAATTTCAGACCAACTGCCTTGGAATGAGGGCCAACTATAGGGACCCAGTTGCGCCCGCTGAACAAATTACCCTAATTCCAGGTTTTCAGAGCTTATCAAGGATCTGCGTCGAAGATGCATTGCGCAGCTGAGGTGATGCATCATTCCAAGGTGCGTAGAGGCTGCGATGTGTGTTCCTGCATTGTTGTCAAGGATCTCATCAACATGGGCTAGAAATGTGAAGTTTAGCATTGAGGATGTGTTGCACAGTAGGGACAATGGATCAGTTCCGAAGGGCTGCAATGTGGAGTCTGTCATCATTGTGAAGGCTGTGGTCGAAGAGGGATGTGAGGGCCTGCACCAAGGATCCATCGTGCAGTGGCGGGTTATGAAGGGGCCGTGGGCTTCAGAGGAAATGTTGGTCTTTGTGGCAGGTCTGATCCAGGCAGCAGCAATGCGTTGGTTCTGCTCAGAGTTGAAACACGCAGCAGAGAAGATGCGACTGTTCTGCTGGCTCTACAGAGGCTGGCAGATCCATGTCGGTCCACTACCATGGGTCCAGGTTTGGGGTAGCGCCACTTGGCAGGGTAGACTTAAAGATAACAGACTTCAGATGCTGGGTCAAGATTGTTGAGCCTTTTGTCCCTGAGGCTCAAGTCAGAAGACCAGCCAATTAACCTTTGGAGTCATTTTGGGGTCCTGGGTTTAAACAGATGCAGGACCAGTCCTTCTCACCCAGACAAGAGGGCAGCAGGTCAGCACAGCATGGCAGCTGTCCTTCAGAGCAGCAGTTCAGCAAAGTGACAGTCCTTTCAGCAGCACAGCAGTCCTTATTTGTGACAGAGTATCCACAGGGTCAGAAGTGTACTGAAGAGGTGGTTTCTGAGGTCCAATATTTATACCTGGTGCCCTTCCTTCAGAAGGTGGAAAAAACTTTTAGAAATTCTGTTTGAAGTGCACAGGCTTCCTGCCTTCTCTGCCCTTGTTCAAGACTAACTACAGGGGCTATGAAGCCATTTGCATAAAGTTAGGACACAGTCTTTTTAAGTGTAAGTAAGCTGTGCCCAGCTCCGCCCTCTCATCCTGCCTTTTGTGACCCATCCAGGGACACCTAAGCTCTCTATTATGTGGGGTTGTCTAGGAGGAATGCACAAAGTCCAACTGCCAGTTACACCCAGTCATGTGACCCAGAGACAGGCTGCAGGCGCTGAATGGGAAACGCTGGAAAATGCTAGCTTCCAAAAAGTTGAATTTTTAAAATTGTAATTTAAAATCAAATTTACCATGAGAGGTGATTTTTCATTACAATTCTAAAGACACCAAACATGAACTTGTCCTGCCCCAATTTGGAAATTACAGCTTGTAAAGTGTAATAAGGTAGTTTATGAGCGAGGTAGGCCTTTCAGTAGCGAAAAAAGAGTTGAAGAGTTTTTTTGCTACCAGGACACATAAAGCATAAAAGTACATGTTCCATTTTTCAAATCACTGCACTCTTCCCTCTGGGTTGTATTAAAAAATAAAAGGTTTTGCCAAGAGAAAAGGTTTATTTTGCCAGTTCGATATGGCAGTTTAAACTACACCTACACAGGTTACAAAGGCAGGCCTTAGACATGTTTGAAATACTATTTAAGTGGGTGATCAAGCTCACTAGTATAATTAAATATGCAGGCCCTGGGCAAAGCAGGTGCCACTTTACTATGGACTTACAAATAAATAAGGGAGGAGTTTATCAAAGATTTAGCAATGACGCGTGTGTGATGCGAAGCACCACAAACCCTTGCTCACATTTTCAAATTGGCATAAATCAGTATTTGTGGCCAATTTCCATGTTGAATGTGACACAGAAATAACTTTGTGCTTGTCTGCGCCAAAGTAGAATTAATGTATGGATTGCGGGTGTGTTAGGACGTTACCCATGCAAATAGCTCCCAAAACATGAGCTGCAAACATTTTCAAAAGTCATGCAAAATTATGTGAAGCAGCACAAAAAAGATTAGCATGGAAAAAATAGTACAGGTTCAACACAGGGGGAAAATATTAGAATTAATACCAGGAACATCTATCAGCAGAAGCACCACATATAACTACAGTCTGTGCCAATCATGGAGATTATTACTGTCTGACACCATCAGCGGATAGTTGCCTTAGCTAAGAAAAAACACAGATGGGCAGATTTACAAAACTGTCACACAGCGCAACACAGCAATGAAAAATGCTGTGCTGCACTTTGTGACAGGCTGGGAGCAGGAGATTGACATATCTCCAAAGATATGGCATTCGCCTCCTCTCTCTCTCTCTAGTGCTAGGGCTGATTTCAGCTGCCGTGCATCATGCACACACCTTTGCCCCATAGAGCAAAGGTGTGTGCATGAGTTTAGCATAGGAATCTACAAGCAGAGAATTTCACTCATCCACATGAGTGAAGAAGAGGTAATCAAAAATTGAGGCTCACCAGGAACATGACAATCACTCTGTTACTTCAAATGGGACCATCCCTTGAGGCACAAACTGGAAGAGCTCACGTCATGTGAAGGTACTAGCAGTACTACACTTCCTTGCAACTGGCTCCTTCCAGCATTCATGTCCTATATTGGTTGATATGTCTCAGGGTGCTCTCTCCTCATTTCTACCACAAATGTTGGAATGTATAATGAAACTAATATCACAGCACCTAAGATTTCCTAAACTGTGACAAGAGCCGAGGCAAGTAAAGCAAGGATTTTACCAAGTTGCCCAATTTCCCCATGTCCTTAATGGAATGGACTTGTGTAGCACAGGATTATGTTGTGCTGGAAGATGCCATTTTGTGTATTTGGACTTCCAAAATACGTTGCTTCCTTTTCCACTGTTTTGCGTAATTTTTTAAGGATGAGCATGACGCACCTACATTTTGCACTTCAATGCTGCATTATTTTTGCTAATGAATTAGTCTGCAACACTTTGTGTTGAAAATGTGACGCAGCGCTATTCTGTTTAACCCACGCAGCACATCGCTAAAATCTTATCCAAAATATTTTAAGGAGAGAGTACCAGCATTTTAGCACTCATTAGCAGTGATAAAGTGTGCAGAATCCTAAGACCAAGAAAATTAGATCAGCAAAAATAAGGAGTGGAAGGCAAAAGGCTTGGGATAGGCCATTCGAAAGCTGACAAGCCTAACAAATACATTAGACCACAGGCTTCTCCAGTGGAATTTGCAGGATTTGTCTACAAAATTTACTCCATGTAGCAGGCTTATACACTTGTGCTCTCGTTGTCAGTTGTTAACACTACTTTCTACATAGTTACTGTATTATACCTAAGACAATGCTGCAATAAACAGTTTTACAAGGTGAACTAACCAACTTACATAAATCTTCGGAATGTTGGGAGCAGCCTGTCTTTCAAGTATTTTCCTCTAAGCAACTCAAATATACTCGTCAGGTTATTGTTTTCAGAAGCAGTGGGAGGGAAAAACAAACCTTACAAAAGCTTGATGGCAGAACTTATAATAGAAACATTGCTGAAAATATATCCACCATTAAACCCAGAATATATTTTGTTCAAGAAGATACCAAGTCAATAGCAATAGAGGTGAAGTCAATAAGAATGTTGTCGTTCCAGACTAGATTCAGTGGAAGAATGACTGGACAACTTGGATGCTGATCCAGACCTAGGCCAAAAACTATGGACGCTACACCAAACAAAAAGTAATATTTGGGGCCTTTTAAGGGTGCTAGAACGATTAGAAGCAGATGACTTGCCTCCTTTTTTAAAGAGCTTCATACCGGAACTGTTAAATAAAACTTTGCAACTGTCATTGGAGTTACAGAGGGAATAACAGATACATTCTAAAAATCCCCATATGATGAAGGACAACCCAAGACCAACCATCTTCCATTGTTTGAAACATCAACAATAATGCAGTTACAAAAATCAACCTTTTCTTTATGACTCTCATAGAGTTTATATAATAGTTGATTTTTCTCAAGAAACAATAATGAGGTGGAATACATTTTATCCAGTACATTCTAGAGGTTGTAAGCTTGAAATTAGATATGGACATATGGAGCTGGTGATGATGCTACTGACTCTAAATGGAAGACACTGATAGTTCTCAGAACCAGAGGACCTTGAATGATTTCTGGAAATGATGGTGTTCAGATATCAACATGACCACACTTGGACTGAGACCTAAAACTTGAGCTCAGACATAGATAGAAAGAATATTTCTGGTGGTGAGCATAATGATACACCATCATTGAAAGATGACTGACTAGCTGCTGTTAGAAAGAAATATAGGGATCAATACAGATGAGGTGCGCAACATTTTCCCAGAGGCAGAGTCAAGCCCAGATCACTCCTCAAAGCTTGATGTGAGATAAACGTTTCAACAATTCAGTTAATTAGCTTCCTTCACGTGCCAAAATACTGACCCAGAATCTCTCTATCAAAACAAAAAGACATAAACTCTTGCTGCCATTCGTTCGTAGTTGCATACGCCCATTCAGGACCTGCGCATATTCGACTTGCTATTCTCTTTCTTTTCAGTTTTCAATCACCATTCAGCTCGCCTTCACTTAGATCCTCTCTCCTTGCGGTATCTATTTCTTCTTCGATTGTTGGTTCAACAACCACCTCTTTCCCTTTCTCCACTTGTGACTCCGGCCACTTACTTCCTTTCAGTGGACCCCTTGTCAGTGTTCTCTTCTTAGTTGAACTTGAACCTTCTCCTTTTTTTCTTGTGTTTTCTCTTGACGGACCTGCAACTGGTTCAGGAGGAGTCAGATCACATTGACTTTGATCCACCTCAACCCCTTCCCCTCCCAGGTCTGCCAATTGCTCTATTTGCCTCTCAAGATCGTCTGCTTCTGGGAAAGCCCTCCTCCAACTAGGCTCTCCTGCTGCCTCATTTGAGATAGAGGTTGTCGCGTAGGCTCTCATTATTCTAAAGAGACTACTGGATTTCGAGCTGCAGGATCGCCTGCAGTGTGGGAGACTAAGTCTGACACACTAGAGGTGACAACTGTCGCTCCAATCCGGGTTTTGCTCCGGCTAACTAGCAGTGCCTCAAATCTACCCAAAGGCAGGGATGATTGGGCAGTCAAGCACATGACATACTTGATTTCTCAGGGAAATTGTGGTCACTCACGTTTCATCCGTTTTTCTCAATTACATAGGTCTCACATACACAATGACAAACAGAGGCAGTATATGTTTCAATAATATTTTTATAAAGCAACTGCATCTTAGATAGCAAAGCAAGTGCTGCAATAACCAGGATGATACAGCATGACAAGATTAAAATTGTGACAAGGAGAGTAAAGCATAGAAATAAAGCTACCATATTGTCACTAGAGTCAATGGACTAATTCCTACCTAGGCTATAACAGAGCACAGTGTGTTAAGCTCTAATTCTGCCCTTCACGTTCCCCTGGGAAGACATCATCACATATACCTGAGCAAAGGCATGAAGTCTGCATAAGCCCTCTGTAGCGAAGCGTTCGGCAATCAGCATACAGTCGTGGTTCTCTGGCTGGAATCTCCCTCTAACGTGTAAGGGACGATGTTCTGAGAAAATGTCCCTACGTAAGGATGTGTGTTTTCTATGAATGTCAGGGACAAAACTCTACACCATGTTCACTAGCAGCCTATCTTACTGCAGCCTTGGAAAAGCACAGAGTGAGCAAGATTGTCTTGTTTGAGAACAGAGTGCTGGCCTAACAAAAACAGTTAGATAGAGAAAAAATAAACCAAGACCGTAAAAGTGGCTCTTGTAATAAGAATAAAGCGAAGCCGAATAAGATATTTCTAGGTGAAAGTGCACAGCGGCAGACCTAGGCCCTCATTACGACCCACCTGCCAAGATTGGACCGCCAGGCGGCGGCACCCCCGCTGCGGCCATTTGGAGATCCCCGCTGGGCTGGCGCGGGGATCTCGCCCGTAACACAGGAGCCGGCTCCAAATGGAGTCGGCGGAGTTGCGGCCGCGCGACAGGTGCAGTTCAGGTTGCACCTGTTGCGCTTTTCACTGTCTGCTTAGCAGACAGTGAAAAGCTGCATGGGGCCCTGTCAGGGGGCCCCTGCACTGCCCATGCCACTGGCATGGGCAGTGCAGGGGCCCCCAGGGGCCTTGCGACTCCCCGTACTGCCAGCCTTTTCCTGGCAGTTCAAATCGCCAGGAAAATGTTGGCGGTAGGGGGACTCGTAATCCCCTGGGCAGCGCTGCCCTGGCAGATTACAACCACTGGGGCCATTGTGGTGGTCGTAATACCCTGGGAAGCACCACAAGCCTGTTGGCGGTGCTTCCTTCAGAACAGGGTTGTAATGAGGGCCCTAGTATGTTAAAATAATGTACATGGAGCTATAACTAAAATGGCTACACTGCAAGGTCTCCTCTCTCATCTCTCACTGGAGTGACTGAACCATCCTCAATGGTCTCAGATCTGGTCTCAGTTCTCCTTTGTTTTCCTTCTAGCCCTGAGACTTGTCTCACTGTTTTTGGTACTCTCAACAACGCTTCTTCATGATCAAGTGGAAATGCCTTTTTCTTTGTGTGGCTTGCATGAATCCAGTTCAGAATTCCAACAAACTTCACAGCTGTGGTAGTTGTCAAAACTACCTGATAAGGTCCCTTCCAACGAGGCTCCAAACACGTCTTTCTCACATGCTTTCGACCACAACCCAGTCCCCAGCTCTCAGGTTGTGCCCTGGGTCATGGATCGGTGGCAGTGTGGTGGCTTCCACCTGCTGAGGAAAAGAGCGAACCACATCAGCCAGACCTTTGCAGTAATCCAACACCATATCATCTGTAATGTTGACAAGTGCATTTGCTGGCACTGCTGGCAACCTCTTTGCTCTGCCCATGAGGATTTCATGCAGTGACAATCCTGTCTTCTTGTCAGGTGTGTTTCTCGTTGACATCAATACTAAAGGCAATTCATCAGGCCATTTCAAATTTGTGGACGCAGATATCTTTGCAACTCTTAACTTCAATGTACCATTCATCTGTTCCACTAGTCCTGATGCTTCAGGGTGGTAACTACAATGCAACTTCTGCTCAATGTTCAGTGCTGCACACAGTAATTTAATTACTTAATTGTTGAAAGGACTTCCTCTATCTGATTCTAAAGAGATTCGAAGTCCAAAACACGGTATCAGTTCCCTAAGCAGTAGTTTCGCTACTTTGAGACTATCATTTCTTTGTGTAGGGTAAGCTTCAATCCAGTGACTACATATGCAGACAATCACCAACACATATCTCAAACCTCCACACTAAGGCATCTCAATAAAATCCATCTGCATTCTGCTGAATTGACCTCCTGCTCTTCGATTGCGGCTCAAATTAACCACTGTCCCTTTTCCCACATTCAACTGTTGGCAAATGACACAACAATGGCAAACTGCTTCAGCAAATTGACTAAACTTTGGGTTGAACCAATCACCTTTGAACAAACGAATCATTGCATCCCTCCCAATATGTGCTTGACCATGATAGTACCTCGCCATTTGAGACAACAGGCTATTTGGCAAAACCAATTGTTCCTCTTCGGAAACCCACAATTCGTCTTGTCTTTGTAATCATTTCATTTAGCTCTATGAACGTTTTTCCTCCCTGTCAACATTATTCTGCAACGCTTTTAATTCTTCCAAAGTGTCAATTATTTTCAATGCATTGCTTGTAAAAGTTTTGTCTTCTTTAGGTAATAGGTAACAGATCCCACTTATATTTGAACAATATACAGTTCAATGCTCAAAACCTTGAGACTTGATCCGCATATCCATTTCTCATGACACATAGTCCCGTGACTTCAGATGTGCACTGCATTTCACCACAGCAATCTTTTCAGGCATTTGAATAGCATGTAACAATTCTTTAATTTTTTTCACCATTTCTCACCGGTGAACCAGAAGAGGTAAGGAAACCTCTCTGTGACCACAGCTGGACAAAATCATGGACTATTCTGAATAAATACTGGCTATTCGCATAGATTGTAACATTCAGCTGAACAGAAACATGGCACGCTGTAGTAAGGGCTACCAGTTGCGCTACTCAGGCAGAATACACTCCTCGAAGCCAAGAGGCTTCCAAGGTACCTGAACTGTGCACACAGGATATCCTGCTCTCAGTGTCCCTGTATTGTCTCTCAGACAAGAACCATCGACAAAGATAATTTTGTCATTTTCTTCCAATCAGGTATCTCTAATGTCAGATCTCAGTTTTGTGCACAAATCAGTTACTTAAAGAAAATCATGCTCAACATCTTCTGTCTCAATTTCAGCATTATCACTCTGAAGTAAGGTTGCATGGTTCAGCACTGTACATCTTTTCAATGACACATTTAGTGTCCCTAGAATACTCATTTCATACCTACTCAACCTTGCACCAGTCAAATATTGGGTTTTCGTCCTTCTCAGTAGAATCTCAACAGAGTGAGGGACCATTACAGTCAGGGCATGTCCCATCACAATGTCCTCACACTGTGTAAGACTCTGACCAACTGTTGCAACTGCGTGCAAACTACCCGGTATGGCTGCTGCAACTGGGTCCAAAGTAACTGAAAAATATGCTACTGTGCGGTTTATACCTCCATGGACCTGTATCAAGACAGACAAAGAACATGCATCACGCTCATGACAAAACAATATGAAAGGTCTTGTGTAATCAGGCATACCCAACGCTGGAGCCCTGCACAGAGGCTCTCTCAATTCAGTGAACGCTTTCATTTCATCCTGGTCTAACACTATGGGGTCAGTGACCTCCTTGTGAGTCAGCTTTTGCAATGGTCTTGAAATGAATGAAAAATTGGGAATCCATTGGCAAAAATAGCTCACCATCCCTAAAAACATCCTGACATCTCTCTGTGTGATCGGGGGATTCATCTGCAATATGGTTGTAATCCTTTCTCTGGATATCTTTCTTGAACCCTTCTCAATCTGGTGACCCAAATAGTTCACTACTTTCTGACAGTACTGTAATTTAAGCTGAGACACTTTGTGACCATTCTTTCCTAAATGGTTCAACAGGGCAATCATTTCATACTTGCACTCATCCTTTGTTTTGGACGCAATCAGTAAGTCATCAATGTACTGCACCAAGGTCGATTGGAAAGGCAATTCTAACGACTCCAAAAAAAAAATCAAAATCTGATTGAATATGGAAGGTGACTCTGAAAACCCTTGAGGAATTCTGCCCCCAGCAATAAACTCAATCCAGGAACTTGAAACAAAAGAGAAATTGACTAGTCTCATGAAGAGGCACAGAAAAGAATGCTTGTGACAAATCGATGACAGTGAACCACTCGGCATCACATGGAATCTGGAACAATATCACAGCTGGATTTGGCACCACAAGACAACATTTGACTACAATCTCATTTATTTTTCTCAAATCCTGAACAATCTGAACTTTCCCACAGGTTTTTTTCAAACCAATTATCGGTGAATTACATGGACTGCTCAATACTTCCTTCAGACTTGACAGACGTTGACTGGATCCACTCCTTTTATTAAACCTACTTCTTTTCCTGTCATATCCCACACTTTCCCTTTTACCGTTCCCTGTAAATCAGGATGAAGCTCTTTCACTGTGAACTTCAGGAAAAACTCAATTTAAAGGTACTCCTCATTTGTAGTTTCACACTCTATCTCTGGGGCTTGTTCTTCTTCATCATCACTATTCTTCTGAATCTCAGTTCCATCATTTGAGCAAGTAATCAAACACCTTGTTTTGCACAACAAGTCTCTTCCCAGTAGGGATACCGGACTTGAATCACAGACTACAAATTAATGCAATCAATGAAAGTTGCCAGTCTCAACTTGAACTGGATCTGTAATTGGCTTTGTCAAATACTGGTTTGCTACTCCCACAACTTGAACTGTTCTACCTGAAAGTGGCAAATTTGGGACTTCTGCACTTCTCACTGTAGAGCGTGTAGCTCCTGTGTCAATCAAGAATGAAACCTTTCTGACCCATAACCTTTCCCTTCACATAGGGTCCTCTTTGATCTGCTTCTAGGGAAGTCAAAGCACACATGGCTCCTCATCTGAACTATCACTCGTCCATTCATGATTTATTCCATTCTCACTGTGCAATGGGAATTGGTGTACTGTGTTACTATTTCTGTTATGCCTCTGACCTGTGACCTGTTGAGAAAGCTCCATTTGTTGCTGCTCCATCAGGCTTGAGGTATTTGAAATTGCTGTCTAGGTACCATGGGAACCTGCTGTTGCATCGGTTGCAATTGTTTCATTTGCGCATGGGGCATTTGCATCTGCTGCATGGGCTGAAAATTCTGCGCTTGATTTACATTTTTCTGAAAATTTTGAATAGGACCTCTCACCCTCGGTCCTCTCACATTCTGGAATGATTTGATGTCATTACTCTTCTGAACACCTTCCTGCACCATCACTGGACACTCCTGTTTCCAAAGTCCAACGGCTCCACAAATGTGACATGGCAATAGCTTCTTCATTCCCTGCACATCATTCTGAACCACTACAGTATTCCAATCTAGACCACGATTCATATTTCCTCTACCTCTCATCTGGGGATGAAACATCATGTTTCCCTGATGTTGCTGTGCTAACTGCTGCGGAGAATTCCTTTGCACTCCTGTTTGAGCTGCTTTAATCTGCATCACCAATGCCTTCTCCTTCAACTTTTTCTGCTTCAACTCAATCTCGTCACTACAGTTTTTCACATACTGCAACACCTCATCAATCGGCTTTGCTTGCCAGAAAATCAAATTACTCTTAATCATCTGGCTAATTTCAGGTCTTAATCCTTCCACAAACCTGAACACCAAATGAAGCATGTCTTTCGCCTCAAATGTTTCTGTACCACTGTAATGCTTGAATCCTTGCAACAATCTCTCATAATACGCATATATCGACTCCTTTACTTCCTAAGCTGTCCTGTCAATCCTCTGCCAATCAATATTCTTGGGCGAAATTCTCATTTTCAAAAACTCAATCACCTTATAGTAATAATTCATTACCTCAGGATACGGTGCACCTGTATTCTTGTCTCTCTCTGGTTCACTTGTTGGCCAATCTATACTCCTCTTACACTCGATCCACAAGTCAGCTGGAACCACTATCTCTAGTAATGTGTTCAAGTCCTCACACAAACACTTTGTAAGTTTTACGAATCTGTCTGTCTGCTGATACCATGCTACTGGCTTTTCTCTCAATTTTGGATAATCATTTGTATATGACAGAATGTCACTTCTGCTCCATGGGACATGAACAAAATGTCCCCCTGGAATCTCCCGCATTGGTAACATTTTCACTGGATCTTTATCCTGTGCACATTTCAGTCAGCTCAAAAGAATCCCTTTTTCTCTTGTCTCTTTTCTTTACCCATCTGCCTTCCCATTTGTCTAATGCTCCCCAGGTCTGAGCACTTTGAAGCAATTCTTTAAGGTGTGCCTTCATTTGGGCAGATCTCATGCGTTCAAAATCTTTCGTCTCAAAATCTAGCCTGTAACTACTTTTCAAATGCTTTGTTTTCTCTATTTCTATGCCATACTTCTCTGCCAGTCTGCTTATCTCAGATGCACATTGCACACTTCTCTCATAATCTTTGGGCACAGATATCTCAATTCTGCCTCTGTGTAGGATTCCAACCTATTCACCCCCATCGTTACCTCAATGAGTTCACCCGCTTCCATGCTTAGCCTAGTATAATTCAAATCCACCTCTCCTTTAGGGGCACTCTGTGGGGTATTCAGCTTGTCTAACCATTCAGTTAATTGCTGAGCTGTCAAACCATATAACAAAATGTTACTTGCTTGGACTGGTGGCACCTGCTGTGTAACTACATTCGGAGTCTGCGCTGTCAATAACTTCAAGCCCTGGCAAACGTTTGGCACTGTCACGTTATCTGGAAGTGCAAAAAATGGGCTAAGGTCTAGCAATGATCTTGATCCATCAGAAGTCTGTCCCACAGGAGAGACTACTTGAGCATTTTCACTATGTCCTCCCCTCATTAGGTTCTGGGACATTGATCCCTGTTCACCTACGGTCAGTTTATTTTGTGCAAATAATTGTACTGCTGAACCAACAGTAATATTCGGGACTGCTCCTACATTCTGTGGGAGAGTTGCTCCCATATTGTGATTCATCTTCGGGGTCATATCTGACTGTGTCCATGTCACTGGAGTAAATCTTAGCATTACCTTTGGCTGCACCTGGGGCAATAAAATCAGGGTTGGCTCAGTCTGAACCAATATCGGTCTCAGGAAGACCTGTTCCATTGGCACCATTAAGTTTGAAGTTGTTTCCATGATGGGCACATCATGATATATTCTCTGAACCTGTATGGTTGCATCTAGCCTGCACCTCAGGAGTGGGAGGCACATTAAGACCACTTTGCACTGCATTCTGTGTCAGGCTAGCATTAACCTGCACCTGACTCACTGTCCCATTAACCTGTGTCAGAGCTGTCGGATCAACACTGGTACTTGGACCACTCTCATGTACTGTATATGGTGGTGGTCGATCTCTTAATAACTGTGTAATAAACTCCTCATAGTCCGAGTCCTCCTCCTCGTTTGAAGACTTTCTAGCCTCTTTACTCTCAGACAGACTTTTACTAGTTTTCCTAGTAGATTTCTTTCCTTCTTTCTCATTCTCCTGCGTAATTGCTGAAAACAACTTAGGCCCTCATTAGAACATTGACGGTAAGTCCCGCCTACCGCCACGGTGACGGTCTCCAAAAGACCTTCACTGTGGCTACCTACCGCCCACCATATTATGACCGTAGCTGGAATTCCGCCAGAAGGCTGGCAGAATGCTGGCTACAGTCATGGCAGAGGACGGTGGTAAGGTGTTGCTGCTGCCAGCAACAGCGCCACGCCAGTAGAATGCCGCCGACCATATCATGACACATGATACGGCCTGGTGGTGTTCCGCTGGCGGACTCGGCTGCTGGCAGCAGCGCTGCGTCCCATCTCCTGCCAGAGGACCCCTTGCAAGCAGATAAGTCGGGTTTTTCAACAGGGGAGGGGTGTGGGGGGTGTTGTCTGTGTGTGTGTGGTTTGTGTGTGATTGTTTTGCATGCGTCCATGTGGGTGTGAGATGTGTGGAATGCGTGTGTGAATGAATGGGTGTGAGTGTACGTGTATGTTTTGTGGTGTGAATGTGTGTGTGCTTCTATGTATGTCAGTGTGTGTTGCGGTGTGTGTATGAATGTAGGCATGCGTGGGAGAATGTGGGTATGCGTGTTTGTATGAGTGTGTATGTCTGCACGTGTAGGTGTGTCTATGTTGGGGGTCAGGAGGGGGAGGGTTGGGGAGTACTCTGCGGAGGCGGGCAGGGAAACCCCTATCAGTGCCAGGGAAGGAATTTCTTGGCACTGAAAGTGCATACCGCCATGGTTTTGTGGTTGTAAAAAAGCCACGGAAACCATGGAGATGGGTGGGGTCATAATCCCAAGGGTGGGATTGTGACCGCCATCTGGCTGGAGACGGAAGTCTCCGGCCTGGCAGCTTTTACTGCCCCAGAGTGGTACATTGGCGATTTGGCTTGAGCCAAACCGCCAATGTCATATTTTGGGGAAAGGTACCACCAGCCTGTTGGCAGTACCTTTCTCCAAAATAATGCCATCCACCAGGGTAATAATGAGGGCCTTAATCCCTTGCAAAGTCTCCATTCTCCATGCTTTCTGAACACAGTCCCATCTAGCCTCCGCTAGAGTCTTTGCTGCCTCTCTCATTCTCCTCTCAAATTCCAGTTGCTGTCTGGCAACTAGTTCCCAAAAAGCTAATGCCTCAAACTGTGCTTGTCTCGGAAGGGGCTTCGATTCATATAGCACCATCCGTAAATGCTCCAAAACCCTCAAATTGAATGTTCTATTTTTGTGAAACCCTAAGTTCCCATCTTTCTCTGTCAATTTGCACCATTGCTTTAGGCAAAGACATGGTGTGACACCCTTCTCTTCCATTAAAATGTAAGCTGGTGTACCTTCAGGCAGTTTAGCCTTGCCTACTCTTGGTATAATATGCGCATCTCCCCTTAGGGCACTTTTTAACGCTTTGAAAAATGTCTTCTTTTCGACATTTTTGTTATTCTAAATCAAATCAGGAAGTGACTTTTAATCCCAAGATTCCTTTCACCTATTTTCTCAACCAATTGCTCCTCACGGACGGCTGCCAATCCGTGTGCGACCCTTCTCACTAACCGACCCATCCCAGCGTGGCTCCAATGACGTCACACTCACACATACTGCGGCTGACAAAGTCTTGTAGCTTGTCCTCCCAAACTCTGATTCACACAAACTAATTCAAAAATTGTGAGCACTAAATCAAAAGCAAAAAATAAATCTGCTGGTTTACTACAGGAAAGGTAACACAATTGTTTCAGAATCCTTATGGATTTTTCACTGATGGCTCTTCCCACACTTACAGCTACTCCTTCTTTCTCGGTCTCCCAGATTTGCATGCAAAATCCGACCCACAAATTTTACTCTCAACTGATCAATGGGTCTGTCCTGGTGCACATAGGACTCGCCATATCTCAGTTGAAATTTCTTTCACTTACTTCAGTTCACGCACTGACTTGTTGACCACGCCAAATCAACCTACTATACCAAATAGATTACAACATAAAACCAAGTATCTCATACAATTTTCAATATACTCCGGAGTCTTAGACCATACAGGGTACTTACATCAACAACCATATGGAAAGTTTTTGAGCACAAAGCGCCACACTCATGTGAAGTTTGACGACTTCCCTACTCTCACACTGCGGAGTACGCACACTCCTACTACAACTTCATTTGGAGTACGCAAACTCCCTAAAATCCACACAAAGCTCAGAATTCACCTGCGATTTGCATAAGCTGTGCAATCATAACCTATTTCATTCACCCTGTCACTAGAACACCAGGAACATCCTCAAACAACCATTAGCAGGATCCAGGATCTGTGAAAGTCATTTCTGGACTTAAGGGAACATCATTTTTTCTCCAATTATCATCATTGAAAAACAAAATCCAAATCTCAATAATAATGATTTCTGCTACCACCTTTGTGACCCTCAATCCGCTATTATCTCTGTTAACACCTGTCACTCTGTACCAGGTGTATATGGCAAGCTGTTATGGAGACAAACCATTAGTCTGTCTTACTGTCTCTGTTCGTCTATTATTCTATACCGGACGTGTATGGTAAGCTCTTAAGGAGACGAACCATCAATCTGCTACCATCTCTGTTAGCGCATCTGACCTTAATAAGTAAACTTACAAGGGGACGTGAATAGGTCCATGAAACTTTTGACTTGCAATTAAGATGTTCTAACCATAGATCCAGTGCATAATCAATAATCAATACACAATGATCAATATTCATTAGCAATCAATAAAACAATAATCATTGGAGTGAGTAATTGTCACACACCATGATACTTCAGTCATGAATAATCACACCTTTAGGAAAAGTTTAGAATATTTATTTCCCTATATTAACAATGCTAAGGTCATGTAGATTAATCTCAAAATCAGATGAAACACATACAGAAAGAATACTGGTTGTCTAAAGTAGGGGAAGAAAGGTAATCTAATCAAAGCTTGAACTACAACAGATTCTGAAAGTTACAGTGCGAATCAATAACAAAGTCAACTGCGCCAATGTTATGATGTACATAAAGTTTACCAGAGAAATTCAACAAGCATCAGTCCCTGATGTCATAATTCATTAGTGAGAATCCTCAACTAACATCAGATTAGCATCAGCATGCTGGGCTTCATGCAAAACAATTTAGTAACACAAATTTGGAAAAACATCTAACTATGGCTCTATCAAAACAGCACAGTTGGTACCTGGAAAGAAAAAGCAAATATGCATAATAATCACAATTAGGTTATACCTAGCCTCAGGGTGGATCAGCAAAGCAGAATCAGTCTTCGTCCTTAGGAAATCTGTCGATCAACCAAGCATCAGGCTTCAGCATCAGAATTTCAGGAAAGGCAAAGTCTTTAAGTATTAAAGTTAAGCACCTCTCTTGTCAAGGCGCAACATGGGCAAACATCACAATAACTGTAAGGGCAGACGGTCTCAGAATGTATGTCTTCTCTCTCTGTACTCTTATTAAGTCAAAACTGTTAAAACTACTCCTCAAGTCCCTATTGTTTAATTAGTCGTATGTTCACACTTCGTCCAATAAAACTAAAATCCCAAATCTATGAATTCTAATATTACTTTGTTCACATGTCATTGATTGGTTTGTCTTGTAATGTCCTCATCATCCGGCTTGAAAGGTAACAATATTGTTGCAACTTCTACTCTAGTAAGTATCTTCATTGTTCTTGTCCTGGGAAAGTTAGTTTCACACACATTACATATAAAATGTTGCATTAGTAGGAACATCGTCTCCTAGCAGTCAATAGAAATTCACAGTTTAACTCACTTGGACAGCCATTTTATTAAACAGTAAGAACTACAGCTTTTACATGAGGCTTGGCAAGTAGGCCATGACACTCGCTAAGTTAAGGCCTACAATTAATAAAGCTAAAGCTTACTGCATAATCCTTAATATGACATATTACTGCATTAGTCTAACATATATTCAACATTTCATAAGTATTAAATCATTGATAAGTATATTCCGTTAACATTGGTGGCCATTCTTCGTAATCACATTTTCAAATGTGTGCATTCTTTTTCTACATTATTTTATTTTCTACATAGACTTATTTATTCAGAATACATAAACACTCATTATTAATATTTTTTATTAAAACACCTGTGCTAGCACATCCACCCCTTTTTCATGCTCTTCTCTCTGAGAGAAGTTCAACAATACACTCCATAGATTCTCAAGATACATGACCTTGGTGATACAAACTTGACGATGGCTCAGCAAAAATCACTGAATAATTTTTCTCTTAACATCAGTGGTATGACACATTTCATAAAGCTAAAGTAAACCTTATCTTACCCTGCATCAAAAAGGACAGGCATCTCACGACTTCAAAATTAAGATTTTTGTCAACTGATGAGGGATTGATGAGGAAAATTATCTGCAGTAATTGGTGGTGATTGGAATATGGCACTTGATTCCAAATTGCCTAGGGATGACCCAATAGATGGGCGTAATGCATGAGATAGAGCTGGTATACACAATATAATGGGAAGCTATGGTCTGCATGACCCGTGGCGTCCTCTATACCCTAGAAAGAGAGTGCACTTCTATATACTTTGTGCACAGTACATGCTCTAGTATTGATTATTTTCACATCTCTGGGTCATTATTACAGACATGCATAGACTGCCCAACCTTGATGGTGGACTATCTGGACGTTCCCCCACTGAACTTACTTTTACATAAGGCCACATGTTTCCAATAAAAAAGTTAAAGTAAGAACACAACAAGCAGACAAAGCTAAACTGAGAGTTGCATCTCTACACCTACTTTTACCTGAACAAAAGCTCAGTATCATCCACATAATTATTATGGGACACAGGTAAAGCAGTACAGTGAGATATTTTAATAAGGGATGCTGTAGCATACAAACACAAATACAGACAAGAGCAACCATCCATAGAAAGAGACCTTACAGCCCTAACCACTGCTTACAGTACAAATTCTGCACCTGATATACAACGACTCCGTGATCACAAAAATATTGATTTGAATCCCTTTCATCACTGCTACAGCAGAGTATCCTTATCCCATCTACAATGGTGACACTATGAGCATGGAGAGAGAGGGAAGGTCAAACAGTTATGTCAGCCATATATGACATAGCTGGAATTTTTGTTATACAGCTGATGGATATCGCGAGATTCTACAGTTCAGAGAGATTAGCACTCGAGTCTGAAAAAGACCTTAGGGATTATATCTACCTCTCTACTTTGTCTGACAAAGGACTTGCCCTCCTAGAAAGGGAAATAGCATTAGAGAAAATAGAAGTGTTTTTATCAGATTAACTGTGTAGCAAGGTTCTAGGAGACAGCGGCCTGCCAGGAAAGTTCTACAGAATCAACAAATCCAAAATGTCCTCTTACTCCATGTTGTGTAAACTGTAGTGGGGGAGATAGGCCATTTGAGACCAGAGATTGACAATGCAATAATAACACTGCTATAGAGCTAGACATAGATCCATTGTAATGCTCCAAATATCAACGTACCTTTTGATTTATCATGATTTCAAGGTACGCACTATGGTTTAGGCCTACGGGCTGAAAAGAAGCGATAACAGGCTTTATTGACAAGTCATATACTGGTTTCGTACCTGGTAGATCCTCAAAGAATCACATGTTGCTTATATTTGACTTACGATGGATGGTTGAAAAGGACACAGGCAGCACAGCGGTAATATTGCTAGAAACAGAAAAGGAGTTTGACTGTTTTGAATGGGATCTTTTATTTAGAACGCTCAGGAGAAGGTGAGTAGGAGCAGCCTCCAAGGCTAAAGCAAAATTGTTACATGGCTGTTTAAAAGGCAGAACAGATTATGGGGGTTTCGTTTGTTAACCTTTCCAAATATGCAGAGGGGCAAGTCAAGGATGAGTACTTTCACCTCCATTGTTAATTGTTGCATTGGGACCCCTAGCGGTGAAAATTAGGAAATCTGATTCCATCAAAGGATTGGAAATTAGCCAAACATGTCTAGACAATGCTCAACGCTGACAAAATACTTTCAACACAGAAGGATCCAGACTCATCCATCCCCAATAAGTTATCACTGAGAAGTCTTAATTGTTTTCCGATTATAAAATAAACTGGGACAAGTATAAAGTTCTACTACTATTAAGGAATGAATGTCTCAATGGTGACAGTAGCATAACAAATCTTGAGGGGGTCCCCATGCAAAGTACATAGAGGGCCCCCCTCCACCACCCAGTCAGGACCTCTCAGGCCAAGTGCATGAAACCTAGGAACAGTGTACTGTGCTGAGGGGGACCCCTGGAGCTCGGGGCCTCCCACACCGCAAAAGCTACGGGGGCCTTTGTTATGCCAGTGAATGAAGAACATGGATCTAAACCAGTAGAAAAGAACTTAAAGTACCCTGGGATACAAGTTATTTTAGGACTGGATAATACAGTTTCTGACAAAATGCAACAGCTCATTGCCAAAACAAATAACTTATTCACCATATGGCCCTCTGTCCTACTCTCATAATGGGGTAGAGTGAAAGTTATTAGGATGGCAGTAGTGCTGTGATGCCACTATTTAGCAGGTATACTGCCCCTTCGCATACATGCCACCGTAATGGAAATGATCTCCACCAACATGAGCAGACAGGAAGCCCAGACTTGAACCTTGTAAATAACATGCAACCACTGCAGCAGGAGGAGTCCGCTTACCCGACATTGGTCCCTATCAGCTGGCTCATAAGCTGTTACAAATAGTCCATTTTGCGCAGAACTGTAACAGTCCACATATATGGATCACATTATAAAGAGCACATCTACTGGACAAACCTGCCATTTATTGTCTTTAAATTAAACTTGCAGCCATTAGGACAATACGTGATCCATGGCAAACAGCACACATGAGACTCACATGCCCTGCCTATTTACATAGTGCAGTTCCCATATTCCATAATATGTGCGTACAAATATGAGGCAGTGTGGTTAAATGGCAAATATGGACTTCGTGTGGCTTTACTGTCCTGGATGATCAAATAAATGTAGATACATTAAAAATGTTTCAGGGTTTGCATCAGATATACGGACTACTACACTCACCGCTGAAGAATACAGCCAATGCTTCCTATACAAGGGTTGCCCTGGTCCATTGAAAGTCCTGAAATCATCCATGACGACGAACATAGTGAAATGAAGGAAACATGAAGGAGCTGTGTTGGGGTTACATATTATTTTGAAAACTCATTCACATCCAGACACAACCCCACGCTCATAGAGCCTAGGCAACGGTGGCAGACTATGTTGGGTGTACCTTTTAAGAAGCAGATTGTTAAACTATTAGTGGTGGCTGCAGACATTGAAAATTGGTGAGGCATAAAGACCGTCCCTAATTACAAAAATCAAGGGAGCAAAGCTAGCAAGCTCAGCTGTCTCATGGAGAGAACAGAGGGCTGTCTGTTGGGAATTTTTTGAGAAATAGAGGACACATCGTGCATTTTACACCACATTTTTCTAAAGAAAATGGTGACAAAGCTGTTAGTGTAAAAAGCCTTACTAGAACAGTCTAAGATGGTAGGAACATGTGTACTGATGTTACTTAGTGCACCTACACTGGAAGCTACTGTACGGCTCCCTTTTTATGAGTGGCTGCAAATGAGAGTCATTAGTTATCTCAGGGGTTTGTATTGCTGTAGACCACTTCACAGTTGTCCAAGAGGAAATGTTTTTCCACAGGAGGCAGCAAGATTCACATCTAGCTATTGCTGCATTCATGTCCTGATTCAAAATACAAGCTTTGTAATCAAACTACAACTTTCAACCTTGTTGTTCATGGTCAGGAGCCACCAATAGAGGAGGTTGCGGGACAGCAGTACAGTCAATATGTGAGGTTTATACAGAGATCTCTGCAGCAGAAGCGTCAACCCATTGAGCTGTGCTAATGGAGTTAGAAAGAGGGACCTGCAAATTCTGCTGCAAAAATCTGCAGTATTGTTGTCTTCACCAGACTGAGGGACCTTAGTAACTGAGCAATTGTGGAGGCTCCGGGACAGCTTTACAGGCTTCTAGCAGCTGTCTCACAGTTCTTGTAGCCAGCACTCACAGCTCGCTTCAGCAGTGACAACTGCATAAATACACTCCCTTCAGGACTCACACAGCACTATAAAAAGTGAGACATGCTTTCGCCACTCACAGCTTCCTTCAGCACTGGCACAGCTTCCCTCAACAGTAACACCCGTGGTTATCACTCAAAGCCTCTTTCTGCCCTCACATAACTAGATTCAGCTCATGCTTTCTGCGAAAGAGCTAACTTCTCACTGCTCACAGCGTCCTGTCTGCAGCTGCTGGTCCCGCGGACCAGTCACTTGAGGTCCGCGGTGAGGTCTCCTGCTTGACCACTTCTCTGTTCTTATGAGTGAGAGAAGACTGATTCTCTACCACATGATGTCGGAACTTTCTCACTTAAAGTGCGCTGTGCATGCTTTTCTTGGGCCTGGAGACATACCAAGCAGCATGCTTAAGGTGCTGCTGCGGGCTATTTTCACTTTACCTTGGACACTCCATTATACTTGAAAAACATCCTTCAATCTCAACTGCTCGCCTTGAGGAATGGGCCTAGAACAGATGTAATTTGTGCCACCAGATGCCTCCCTGTGTTTAAAGCCAATCAATAGATTTTGTTGCTAAAGAGACATTCATTATATGCAGGATTCTAAGCGAGGCCTTAGCACCAAAGAAATATTCTTTCTACTTACTGCGTTCTATTTTGTGTAGAGTACACTTCTTGCTTCCAGGCATGTTTACCTCAGAATGAGAAAACTAAGAACCTTTTCCTTAATTGTCCTTTTGAACAGTTTTTATTTCCAACAGTGTTTCTACCTCCGAGGCAGCTGGTGTCTGTTTGAAGTCAGATGAAACTTCTTGTTCACACCAAAGCAAACCTAACCAATTCCAGAGCTGCTCTCATGCTGTTTTCAGCATGAGAGAAGCATCAGGATTGGATGGAGCAGGCTCACCCAGGCGCTTCTTTTGAGACTGCGGGGCCTTTGCAATCCCCCGGCTGTTTAACACACACATTTCGGAAAAGGGGCAGGCAGAAGTGTGCATGTCCGACTGGCTGTCACACGACAGGCAGCCAATTCAACATGCACATTCACACTTTATGTGTCATCTCTGTTGCTCTGCTGATTCAATCAGAGAATCCCCCTCACACTTGCTAATGTCACACACAACATAATAAAATGGTAATGAGACCATTTTATTTCTTCACGGTTAAACCTGACAGCCTTAGGGTGGTCTTACCCCAATTTTTTGCCTGCCTCCCTCCATTTTTCTGACCTACTTTTTGCTGGTTTTAGGACGTTGTAAACTTTACCATTGGTAATCAGTGCTAAAGTGCATGTGCTCGCACCTTAAAACATGGTAGCAGTAGCTCATACCTAATAGGTACATTTAATTTACTTGTACGTCCATAGTAAAGTGCACTACATGTGCCCAGGGCATATAATTTAAATGCTACTATTGGGCCTGCAGCACTGATTGTACCTTCCACATAAGTGGCCCCTTAACCATGTCTCAGGCCTGCCATTACTAGGGCTGTGAGTGCAGTTTCACTGCCACTTCGACTTGGCATTTATTACATATAAGTCACCCCTAAGATAGACCCTAGGTGTCCCACAGGGCAGTGTGCCATGTATGTAACAGGCAGGACATGTATTTATAAGCTTTACAGGTCCTGGTTGTGAAAAACTCCCAAAGTCGTTTTTCACTACTCTGAAGCCTGCTCCTCTCATCGACCAGCAGTAGAAATCCCCTTATATGCTTTTAAGTGGTAATGTCTGATCTGAGACAAGCGGCATTGTCATGTTAGGTATGGCTGGAATGGTAGCGAGCAATCCTGCTTAATGGTGAAGTTGGATTTAGCATTACTTTTTTAGAAATTACACTTTTAAAAAGTAGCAAACAAACATAAATGATTAACGGAATGCAGAACCAATCAAACATTCACCCCCAGTCACAGTCCTGGATTTAATCCATCAATTATTTTGCTCACCATGCCACCCCAGTTTGGACCCAGCCATATACAAATCAGTCTTGACCCTGTTAAACCCAGATCTGTGACTAGGGGTGAATGTTTGATTGGTTCCGCATTCTGTCCATCGTTTGTGTTTGTTTGCTTTTTTCATCATAAGTGCACCAGGTATGCCCAGATGTGGGTCCCGGGCTCACTATGCCACTGGATTCAAGCTAGCCAGGCTGGTGAAGGGTGATACCCTGAAATCGGTCCCAGGATGCTTGTTTCCGGTCCAGGGGGGACCTGGCCTGGCAGTTCAGGCTGGACTGTTCCAATGGGGAACAGCCTCAAGACTGACTTGCATATGGCTGGGTCCAAACTAGGGTGCCATGGTGAGCAAAAGAATTGATGGATTAAACCTAGATCTGTGACTGGGGGTGAATGTTTGACTGGTTCTGCATTCTGACCATCATTTGTGTTTGTTTGCTTTTGTCGCCATGGGTGCGCCAGGTATGCCCAAATGTAGGTCCCGGGCTCACTATGCCACTGGATTCAAGCTAGCCTGGCTGATGAAGGGTGATACCCTGAATCCGGTCCCAGGATGTTTGTTTCTAGTCCAGGGAGGACCTGGCCTGGGAGTTCAGGCTGGACTGTTTCCAACGGGAACAGGGTCAAGACTGATTTGTATATGGCTGGGTCCAAACTTGGGTGGCATGATGAGCAAAAGAATTGATGGATTAAACCCAGATCTGTGATTGGGGGTGAATGTTTGATTGGTTCTGCATTCCGTCCATCATTTGTGTTTGTTTACATTTAAAAAGTAGGCATTTCTCTGCACTTACTGTTCTCTGTGCATTACGGCCTATCTCCACTTCAGGTCTAGTATGAGCGGGTTGGCAACTCCCCTTGTGCATTCCACACAGACATCCATAAACACAGGACACACAGCTACGTCTGCATTCATCTGCATACTGATTGGTCTTCCTGGGCGGGAAGGGTGGAGGGGCTCTCATTTACACTTCAAAGTCTAGTGGCCTGACCTCACACAAAGGACTGATAACCCCCCACAGATCTCCTGGCAGACAGGACAGGGTTGAAAGGGGAACTGGAGCACTTCAAAACCACTCTTTTAAGTTTTCTTTCACTTCAAAAACACATTTGGATATATAGACTGGGTCTGTGACCGCCCTAAAATCAGACACTTCTGGACCTACAACTGGGATCTGTCAGAGGGACTGCTGTACTGCCCAAAGGACTCATCTGGACTGTTTTTTTTCTGGAAGGACTGCTCTCCTGCTTGTTGCTCTGCTGAATTCTGGCCCATGATTCTGCTGGAAAGATTGCGCCATCCCCCACAAGTGCTCTACAAGGGCTTGGACTCAGCTTGCCCCCTGTTCTGTAGTCTCAGGACCACCAAAGATTTAATCTGAAGGAGAAAAACCACAGCACTGGAAAAAGAAATGCAACACTTGCAAAATTCAACAAAAACACCTGCAGAATCACCCCAGCGCATGTCTTGCAGCTGAAAATCACTGCGTCACCTGCCGGTTCGATGCAGCACCTGTTGTCTCTTCATAATGCATTTTGGATTTTCCACGTGTAGTCCCTGGTTGCCAAAATATCCCCACATTGCAGTGAGGAACCAAGGCTGCACTCCCAGGAACAGACGCATCATAATGCCGTGTGGAAAAAATGAAGCATCTACTTCTCCACGATGGAAAAACTGATGCATCACTTTACTGTCCGGCACATCTCCTCTGTGGTGTGGAGTTCTTTATGTCGTCTTTTCACTGAGCTACTCTCTGAGTTATTGCACAAATACTTTAAATATTGCCTTCTAAGTGAAGCCTGCCTGCTCTGTGCCAAGCTACTGGAGGGTGAGCACAGGATAATTTAGGTTGTGTTGTGACTTATCCTCACTAGGATTGTGATCCCTATTTGGACAGGCAACCTGCCACCTAAAGACCCAATTTCTAGCATTTACATAGGTTTACTGCTGCGCTCGCAGCAGGCGGGGTGACGCTCCTTTGCCCTAAAGGAGGATCCGCCACTGAAACTGATGTTTGCCTCACATGATAGAGATTTATAAAAAGCTTGCTTTGAATACAAATACTTGAAATGATAGCTTATTGGTATTGGTCCCCTTGAAGCTGTCTAAGGCAGAACTTTCAACTACTGGGTTCTGCTGGAGATGCAAAGCCCCTGGAAGTGACCCTCTGCATATCCTACTATTTTACCTGTAAATAGATGATTAGTGGTGAGGAGTATTCCATTTCAAATAATCAGTAAAGTTGGCCATTCTATACGTTCGAGCATAATTGGATGCTGCATCATCCACCTGGTGTAAGTGGATGGCTACAGCCATCTCGAATGCCAGAATCACTGTACTTTTCATTGAATGAGCATTCCTACTTCACACGAATGGGCATCAAAATTACTGCGACTATTAGCACATGAGTGCATTTTTTATAGAATATGATACCAGCAACCCTTTCATCAAATATGGGACCCTTAGTTACAAATAAAACTATGAACAACTGCATAAAATACATCTCCACCCTTGTTCATTGTCGCTGACTTGTCCTAATCTGAGCTCATGACATTTTAAACTGCTCTTCTATGTACCCCCCCCCAAATGTCCTTCATACGGTTGTGTAGAATTGTGATGTATTTCTTCCTCACCCCTTTCTATCAATTTTTTTTTTAATAGCAATTAACGTACAAAGTTTTTCGCAAGACTATTGACTCGTGGTGCATTTGGTGATTATAGTAAGGTTAGGTATATGCTGGAAAATAACTAAATATTGCTCAATAGACAACATTAAAGATTTGAATGCAATTTTAAGAGACTGTTAGATTTTTCCAACATGTAGTATTTAGGGATGGGGGTGGTCCAGTGGTCTTCGATCTCTAGGATGCTTCGGTTATGTCTCCTCTGACAATCAGTCCAAAGCAAAATAAAAACTCTGTTGGAGGAAGTTGCACCTTTTGGGATTTATCAGGTCACCCAAAGAACCACTCGCCCTTGATTGAGGGAAATGAAGAAAGGGAGAGAAATCAGAAGGAGTTGCCGATAAGCCTTTGAGATATGAATTCCAATCATTCTCTGTATGTGGAGAAGGGATTTGAAGGAAGGTGATTACAGTTGCTGCCATCTCCTTTCAGATGTTATATATTGTTTTAGCATAATCTTTAAGTAAAGGGTGTGCGTGTCTCTTCCATCCCAAGCACATATATTCTGATGTGAAAAAATGGAGAGCATGCAGTTACATGCAAAGATTCATGTGAGTACTGGTTATTTTTTATGCTAAAAGCATCAGGCACGGATCCCCCATTGACAGAACAACCACGGCAAGGTCCACGCCGTCACGCAGCTTGAACCGTCCATGGACGCTCATAGGTGTGATAAAGAATATGGCCACTTTTTCCTTTAGGGTAACTCTTCAGTTGAAAATGGGGCCCTGAATTTCAGTAATTCTCCTTGTGAACATGTCCTAGGGAGAGAAAGGCGTCTTTTGTTGCCACAGAATTGAAAACGACGTTTTCTCCTTTACTGGCAGGTTTTCAAAAATACATTCACGTTTTTAATTAGTAATGTTGTGGTATAATTTATAGCAAAACAGTGAATACAAATAAACCTTTAAATGCGTTTTAAGTTCACTTAGTAAAGGCCAATGTACCTTTTAGTTACTTCTGAAATCTAAGAGGTTGGTTTGTTCTTTTCCCGCGCTTTTTTGAAAGATAGAGGTTGAACCCTATAATTTCTAATTACATTACAACGTGATCTCGGAGCACGTCATAAGGATACTTCGGCCCATATTTATACTTTTTGACGCTAAACTGCGCTAACGCAGTTTAGCGTCAAAAAGTTTTGCGCCGTCTAACGCCATTCTGAAGCGCCATGCGGGCGCCGTATTTATGGAATGGCGTTAGACGGCGCAATCAGACCGGCGCTGCCTGGTTTGCGTGGGAAAAAACCACGTAGACCAGACAGCGCCGGCGTAGGGGGAAAATGGCGTATGGGCGTCTTAAAATGGGGCAAGTCAGGTTACGTCGAAAAAATCGTCTTAACCCGACTTGCGCCATTTATTTTCGACGCCCATCCCCCATCAACATGACTCCTATCATTGTAAAGATAGGAGTCATGCCCCCTTGCCCAATGGCCATGCCCAGGGGACTTCTGTCCCCTGGGCATGGTCATTGGGCATAGTGGCATGTAGGGGGGCACAAATAAGGCCCCCCTATGCCACCCAAAAAAAATATAAAAAATAAAAAATTATACTTACCTGAACTTACCTGAATGTCCCTGGGGTGGGTCCCTCCATCCTTGGGGGTCCTCCTGGGGTGGGCAAGGGTGGCAGGGGGGGTCCCTGGGGGCATGGGAGGGCACCTGTGGGCTCATTTTGAGCCCACAGGCCCCTTAACGCCTGCCCTGAGCAGGCGTTAAAAAGTGGCGCAAATGCGCCGTTTTTAGCCACGCCAACTCCCGGGCGTCTCTTTTGCCCGGGAGTATAAATCCCACGTAAAGGCCTGGGAGTCATTTTTTAGACGGGAACGCCTCCCTTGCATATCATTAACGCAAGGAAGGGGTTCACGCTAAAAAATGACGCACATTCCGGGAACTTTGGCGCTATTCGCCTCTAACGCCATAGTATAAATATGGCGTTAGTTGGCGTTAGTTTTGCGTCGAAATTGCGTCAAAAAAAACGACGCAATTTCGGCGCAAACGGAGTATAAATATGGCCCTTCATCTAGGATTCCGGATGTCGCCTGCGTCCACTACGTCCACTACTTAATGTTATTAAAGTAACTCAGGAGCTAATGCCGAATTCAAAGGCAACAGAACTGTACACGCATCTTACGTAATTGTCATTTTTTTGGCAAATTCTTAGTTGCACCGTCCTTTTATAATGGTCCTATAATAAAGATGTATGTTTACATTGCATTTTATAGCGCTTATTACTCCTGACAAGGCTTTGAAACGTTATATACTATATTTTTAGTGTGTAGTAAACATACTGCAGAATAAAAAAATCTTCAATGAAGCTGCGAGTGGGCGTAATATCGAAAACTCAAGCGAGTGACGCATTTCATGCTTCTGAGACATACTGTAGCCGTACCGAATCTGCAGGGTGTACTGTGGTTTTATATTCTTCTGGTCCTATAATGCCACCCAGTGGCATGATAGTCTCGAAGATCCATCGGTAATGAATTGTGTTTGTTAAGCATCCATCTTTATCTCTTATAAGGGTAACACAAATAAGGACGAGGTACATCGCGCATATTTCACGTGGCACGCATCCAATTTACACAGAGCGTCGAATTGCTACCGTAGTTGCAAAATAGCACTGTATAACTGCAAAACTGCAATCGCGGTATGACACGGTCAACATCTGGAACAAAACATTATAGAAAATGCTGCTTTATCGATTTGTAATGTTAATCTGTTCTGGGCAATTTACCCTCCTTGTGAAGTCATGCACCAGAAGAAGACAAATAGTAATCACAGTGGAAGCCATTTTTGCCCGCCAGTGCCATCTACTGCGGTGACTCATTTATGCAGATGTTTCTTCGCAGGACCCCAGGCTAGCAGCAGCTCGGATGACAACGGTAAAACAGCTCCTATCTTAGCAAAATAATAATAATAATAATCAACCCAGCGATCATCTACCTGTCTGTGTATCTAATTTCGAAACTGAAGACGTACTTCGATACACCAGATATAGCAGATTTTGCATTAAATTCGAACAGATGACAGGAATCGATTTCAGGCCGACACATTAAGGCCTATATTTATACTTTTTTTGTGCTGCATTTGTGTCATTCTTTAAAGCAAAAGCGGCTCAAACTTAGAAAATATAGGCCCATATTTATCCTTTTTTAGTGTTGCATTTGAGCAATTTTTTTACGCAAAAGCGGCGCAAACTTACAAAATACAGTTGTATTTTGTAAGTTTGCGCCACTTTTGCGTTAAAAAGTGGCACAAATGCGGCGCTAAAAAAGTATAAATACTGCCATAATTGTGTTTTGTAAGTCTGCGCCGTTTTTGCATCAAAAAGTGACACAAATGCAGAGCAAAAAAGTATATATATGGGCCTAACTAATACCAGTGGATTGACCTCCCCAGCTATTTTTAGATGGTTCCGTTAGCATGTTATTGGAAATATCCATGTCCATCAAGTTTTATATGATGATCTAAAGAAAAATAAGTGCCAGATAGGCCCATATTTGTACTTTCATAGCACTGCATTTGCGCTGCTTTTTGACGCAAACGCGGTGCAAACTTACAAAATACATTTGTATTTTGTAAGTTTGTTGCGCTTTTGCGTCAAAAAATGATGCAAATGAGACTTTAAAAAAGTATGGATATGGGCCATAGAGGTTTGTATGTTTTTTTTTCTTATTGGAGATTTTAAGCTGAAGACTTAGCTATTGAAACTGCTTATAATATATGATTTCATGAGATCCGTAGAACAGTGAACTCGCCTGTAATTAAAGAGCTATTGTAAGCAAGCAATCTACTGAAAAGTTAAAGCAGTGACTGAAATCTAAATATGCTTTTTAAGAGAACCTTTGATGATTTCAGGTGCCACACCACGGTAACACAGGACATGGGTAGACAAAAAACTCCTAGACCCATCAGCATACACGTGTATAAGGAAAACAGGGTCGCCGTGCATGTAATTAAAGATGCAATGCTTAATATGCTCTTAGGGTCTCATTTACAAGGCCTTTGCACCACAGTTGGGTCTTTTTCTTTTTCACGCAGCAGTGGCGGTAAGCAGTACTTTACATTGCTCCAGATTTACAAACTGATGCAGTGGGCACGATGCGTCAGTTTGTAAAGCCGTGCTTCACATTATACTTGTGCCAGGTATAAGGTATGCAAGGTAGGCCTTCCCAAGCAAAAAGCCACGTAGAACTGTTGCAGTGAAATTTACATTTCACTGCATCATTCTGCGAATTCACTGTGTCAAAATGTTAACACGTTCTCAGAGCAGGCGTTAAACTGACACAGGGCTTTTATCCATGGGAGACTTCCTCACATTGCTGGTGTAGCATCATTGTTTTGATTCTAGTCGAGAAATGCGTCCGTTTAGCGCCACAGTTGCATCAGAATTTCTGATGCATCTTTGAAAGTTTGTGATATGGAGCCCTGTCTTGTAAATACAGCTCATCCATGGCGTCAATAGGGAATCGCTGGGCAGAACAAGAAATCTCGCGCATCGAGCTGATGCATCAGTTTCTTGTTAATGAGGCCCTTAGTTTTGTAGATATGAATAATAACGATGGAAGCTTTTATAAACTTCCAAAAAAATAAATATTTTTTACTCCTTGAAAGTGCTTGTGTGATTAAACTTGTAAAGTATTCAAAAGTGCAAGCGTGTTTTAAACACATAGCAATGGAAAAGTAATGCTTTAGGTGAAAACGACAAGCACTGGGTTTTGGAAATTCAGACACCATAACAGTTCATTAACATTCAGTTTCCTGTTGTCAAAATCGTTGATGGGGTTTCGACCCGTAGCAATTTGAATGTCATCATCAGGACAAAACAATTTTCAAGAGGCACTTTAAAGAGGAGATCAAGCCATGGCTATATTCTGGAGGGTAAATGTCAAGTTCATCACAATGTTTGAATTAGCAGACAGTGGTAGTTCCTCCTTTAAGGTGGAGCACTGACCCACCTGCTGCAAGCGCAGAAGTAAACCAGCCTGAAGAAATAAAATGGTCTCATTACCATTTTATTATGTTGTGCGTGCCACCAGCGAGTGTGAGGATGGGGGTTGGGGTGGGGGCGATTCTCTGATTGAATCAGCAGAGCAGCAAGTGTGGCATGTGCATGTCAGATTGGCTGAATGTCTTGCGATGGCCAGTCCAGCATGCACACTTCTTTCCACACCTTAACCAGCATGTGTGTGTTAAACAGCTGGGGAATTGCTCAAGCCCCCTAGTTTCAAAAGGAGCGCCAGGTCAGCATGCTCCATCCAATCACGATGCTTTTGTAATGCTGAAAACAGCATGAGAGCAGCTGTAGGGTTCGTTAGTTTTGCTTTGGTGTGAACCAGAGGTTTCATCTGTCCTTGAACAGACAGCAACCGCCTCGGAGGCAGAGCCACGGCTGGAACTAGTAACCATCTAACGGGACAATTAAGGAAAAAGGTTCTTCATTTTCTCATACTGAGGTAAATGCGACCAGTAGGAAGACGTGTACTCCACACAGAGTGCAGTAAGTACAAATAATGTTTCTGTGGTGCTAAGGCCTCACTTAGATTCCTGCATATAATTTATGTCTCTTTACCAAAATAAGTGTATTGATTGGCTTTAAACACTGGGAGGCATCGAATAGTAAAGCTGCCACGTGACGAGTGATTAGACTGCAGCAGCGCATTATGCATGCTGCTTGGTATGTCTCCAGGCCCAAGAAAAGCATGCACAGCGCACTTTAAGTGAGAAAGTTCCGACATCATGTGGTAGAGAATCAGTCTTCTCTCACTCATATGAACAGAGAAGTGGTCAAGCAGGAGACCTCACCGCGGACCTCAAGTGACTGGTCCGCGGGACCAGCAGCTGCAGACAGGACGCTGTGAGCAGTGAGAAGTTAGCTCTTTCGCAGAAAGCATGAGCTGAATCTAGTTATGTGAGGGCAGAAAGAGGCTTTGAGTGATAACCACGGGTGTTACTGTTGAGGGAAGCTGTGCCAGTGCTGAAGGAAGCTGTGAGTGGCGAAAGCATGTCTCACTTTTTATAGTGCTGTGTGAGTCCTGAAGGGAGTGTATTTATGCAGTTGTCACTGCTGAAGCGAGCTGTGAGTGCTGGCTACAAGAACTGTGAGACAGCTGCTAGAAGCCTGTAAAGCTGTCCCGGAGCCTCTACAGTTGCTCAGTTACTAAGGTCCCTCAGTCTGGTGAAGACAACAACACTGCAGATTTTTGCAGCAGAATTTGCAGGTCCCTCTTTCTAACTCCATTAGCACAGCTCAATGGGTTGACGCTTCTGCTGCAGAGATCTCTGTATAAACCTCACATATTGACTGTACTGCTGTCCCGCAACCTCCTCTATTGGTGGCTCCTGACCATGAACAACAAGGTTGAAAGTTGTAGTTTGATTACAAAGCTTGTATTTTGAATCAGGACATGAATGCAGCAATAGCTAGATGTGAATCTTGCTGCCTCCTGTGGAAAAACATTTCCTCTTGGACAACTGTGAAGTGGTCTACAGCAATACAACCCCTGAGATAACTAATGACTCTCATTTGCAGCCACTCATAAAAAGGGAGCCGTACAGTAGCTTCCAGTGTAGGTGCACTAAGTAACATCAGTACACATGTTCCTACCATCTTAGACTGTTCTAGTAAGGCTTTTTACACTAACAGCTTTGCCACCATTTTCTTTAGAAAAATGTGGTGTAAAATGCACGATCTGTCCTCTATTTCTTAAAGAATTCCTGACAGACAGCCCTCTGTTCTCTCCATGAGACAGCTGAGCTTGCTCGCTTTGCTCCCTTGAGTTTTGTAGTTTGGGACGCTCCTTTCGCCCACCAATTTTCAGTGTCAGCAGCCACCACTGAGACATGGAAGATATCTACCAGCACAGCAGCCAAGTCGCTGATCTGCTTCGCCCGCTCTGGTAATTTAGCCGACCTCGGCAGCTTGTCTTGGCGATTCTACATTGATTTGGGACACTGACTGCCCTAAATCATTACGAGTCACAAAGGAAATCAACTTCATACCTATCCTCCTGGATATAGTAATGACTTGGCCTGTTCTGTAAATCGGCTCTTGCTTCACTGTTGTTAACTGTCTGATTGCAGAGAGTCTGGCTTGTCCCTGATATCACCAATGCATAAAAAACACGCTATACAAAATACCAAACAGAATACTTAATCCAGGATGGAGCTTTGGGGCATTCCTCTTCAGCCACTGCCAAATGCAAACAGGCTCGGACCCAGGAATTTATATCGGGATGGGCCAAGGGGCGTTTGGGTGCGCTAATGTGTGTCCAATTTAAAGTACTTCTGGAGGTAGCCTACAAACTGGGCTCTGGTGCCACTACACCTGCTGCATCGTTGGCAGGTAAACCCCTCTCTCCTCTTCCCCAACACACACCTCCCCACTGCAGCTTGTCTCACATGAGCTAAGCTCGCCACGGGATATTTTCTTTTTACAGGTATGCCCACAGTTTTGTCCCTGTTAGTATTTTTTCCCCTATCAGTACACAAGTAAAACAGCTATTATTAAAACAGTGCACTATAAAATGTATTCTAGAGATTTCTCATTGACCCCGACTGATAATTAAAGTAAACAAAATTGAAACAAAAAATCACATTTGCCAACATGGAGGAAGCACTCAACATGTGCTTTCTCTGTGGCCTCTTTTACTGTTACTGAGAGTGCCAAAGGTCATGTTTGGGTGGGCCTGGTCCACCTGGCCCACCCGCTAGAACCGGGCCTGTATGCAAAGCACTTTACCGATGGTTCAAGTGACAAAGAACAGGTGACTTTACCGATGGTTATGTTTTCAGCCATTGGAGCTTGAATACGTCTTGTGAAAAGTTAGTGTATTTTTCTTTTATATTTTTCTGTATTTTGAGTTGTAACATGATTTATTTTATAACTTGGACGTCTTCCCTGTTCTTGCCGTGCTGTTCTTACACAGGGCATTTTTCTGGTGCCCTTGGAGGCCAGTTTTGAATGCCCAGGGTCACTCATGGTGCATATGCCACGTTCCACTGCGATTAATTACACAAGGCAAAGGGATTTTAAAAGAGAATGAAGGGAGGAAAGAAAAAAGCGACAAGAGAGGAGAGAAAGAGAAAGAGAATAGATGGAAGGAAGGAGGGAGATTGCACAAGAAGATAAGGGTAGAGGGGCCGGTTTGAACATTTTTGCCAAGCCTGTTTTTGATTCTCCATTCTTATTATATATAATTAGTCGACAGACTCCCTCATTTTGTCCCTGCTACTCCTCCCTCATTCTGCCAGGCCACTCTTCACCATGTCTGCGTGCATGGTGTTCCCCTTCCTGTTGCCACACTGCTCCTCCAACTGTGGTGCTTACTACTTATTCAGAGCCCACCCCATAAGCCTGGCACTTTACTAAGGGCTGTGGAAAGGGAAGGGATTGTGGAGACTATTCATTTGTGAATGCATAATAAAAAGCTATACAAGACTACAAATATACCATGAAACTGGCACTTGATTAGTTCATCCTTGGAATCACGATGCATTAACACTCCACTTCTAGTACTAGATACCAACTATATCTCCAAGTACTTGTTAAGTGTATCCTTGCCCTTGACAACGTACAGCACTTTCCTGTCTATCGGCTAGGCCTAAGCCTTACAAATAACACATGCATGCATATAAACAGATTTAAAAACTACAAGTCTGTTATCTGTGATGCCTGTTATTAGTTGGTTGCGCCTACTCAGGATTTCATCATGACACAGTGTGATCTCAGGGTAGTGTTGATTAAGGGTGGGCAAAATATTCTGCTCTGCTTGTGGAATTGGCAACATTTCAACCTGTCCTCATTACTCTTTAAATTCT
Source organism: Pleurodeles waltl (assembly GCF_031143425.1). Taxonomy (NCBI): domain Eukaryota; kingdom Metazoa; phylum Chordata; class Amphibia; order Caudata; family Salamandridae; genus Pleurodeles; species Pleurodeles waltl. The sequence goes on from NC_090439.1 coordinate 369,626,478, forward strand.
ACCAGTTGCAGTGAGGCGGAATATTTCTCCCACAAACCCCCAAAATATGAAAACTGGAGAGCGTGAGCAAGATATGCCATGCTAAGCATGATTTTATAATGCAGGGGGTCGCCAGTGATTGCAAGCGGTCGCAGTCAGAGGGTTGCCATTGAGTAGATTTGCTGCTGCTCAAGTAAATTTTCTACTCGAGTGGCAGCAAAGTCAACTTGAATGGCTGCGCACTCTTGCACAACACATGGTGCTGTTTGTGCAGATTTTGAGCTTTGCTTGCGTTACCAGCGCTAAATTGGACCACAAACTGATTTTCGGCAGGGAGGTGAAATTTCACAGAATCTTGTGGAGTTTTTCCTGCAACTCCATGGAGTTCCACGAAGTAAACTCTGTGAGTTCCTCCCACCTCTAGCGTTGATGTGCAGTTCTGTGGATTGGCTCAAGTTGACCAATCGTGTCTGAAGCTGTCAAGATTCACCTCTGAGACCTATTTCGGGACAAGGCCCTAATGGTTGTTGCTGGAGACTAGCACAAGTGATGTTCTCAAGGAGTGGAGTTTAAAGTGTAACCTAGACATTCATTCCTGGTGACAAGTTAAAGATTCAACTGGTTAGATCATATCCTTATGCAATGTTAAGAATTAGTTGTGTTTCATACATATACTGACTAATCGTGATGCTCTCAGGGGTTCTATGTAGTGCTTGAAGAAAACTGGAGCGGTCAGATTCCTTGGAGATTTGGCAATCAAAGAATTGTGGTCAGTTCTATACATAGTCTTTCTGGAAGAGCTTGATCTATTGCTCAAGTAGGATGTGTATCTTCGAAGAAGGATGCAAGTAAAGCACACTCCTGAGGTGAAGGTCAGCCATTCTGAATGCATCAGAATTATCAAACATAATTGGAAGAGTTGAGACTCAGTATTCAGCTGTCTGCGGTGTGTTGGTGACTGCCTGGATGATGGATGCCTTTGTGCTGCATCAAGATGGAAAACCATAATGGTCGGTAGCAATGAGGGTGTTCTTTATTTTTTCGTGGAGTTAAATGGCAACTGCCTTTTCACTGTTCTTACTCTGGACAAGTAGCTGTGTGATAGATGAATACTTAGCTGAATCCTTGGATTCTTTATTGTATTTCATCAGAAAGGGAAGATTTGTCCTATTTTGGGGAACTTGGACAACATGCTTTGGGTGAGGGGTGGGTTGATGATGTGGAAGAGTGGTTGGATGACGCTGCTAAAATTATGTTTACTAAATACACTGGGATCATGTCACCATCTTTTAATTTTAGTTTCAATGAGTTGAGATGGTCAAAGTGGACTTCCTTTTGCCTGCCCCTAAGTGGTAGGTTTGGAAAGGTGGCTGCACCTTCATGGTGTCTGTTTGATTTCAATATTGCCTGCCATCCTTTTGAATGCATTGATGTGTCATTTCTTCATCAAATGATTAATGACATTTGATTCCTAATAAGAGTTCTCTGCTGCAGTTTGATGACTTCATGGATATTATGTGGTGAGTAGCCTTCATTTCTATGATGTGCTTCATGCAGAATGTGCCAATGTTTTTAAGGCTATGAGGCTTTCCTATAGATGTGATCAGTGCCACTGTTTTTCCATATTATCAAACTTACCTGGATATCTTAAGGAACTACTTTGCCTGGATCAATAAATATCTATATAAAGTTGTACAATTATTGTTAAATAGAAATGCTAGTTTAATTCTTATAAAATAAGCAGATTAAGGGCCGAATGTGTGAAATTTGGGGGAAGTTAATTTTCAAACTGGGATTTTCTGCAAATCAAAATTTGGAAATCACTATTGTCAATTGTAGGAAGTTTGCTCTGTATATACTATTTCAAAGTAAGAAATAGTGTGCACAGAGTCCACGGGTTCCCCTTAGAGGTAAGATAGTGGCAAAAAGAGATAATTCTAATGCTCTATTTTGTGGTAGTGTGGTAGAGCAGTAGGCTTATCAGAGGGTAGTGTTAAGCATTTGTTGTACACACACAGGCAATAAATGAGGAACACACACTCAAAGACAAATTCCAGGCCAATAGGTTTTTATATAGAAAAATATATTTTCTTAGTTTATTTTAAGAACCACAGGTTCAAGATTTACAAACAATACTTTAAATGAAAGGTATTTCACTCAGGCATTATAGGAACTTTGAATAATCACAATATCATGTACAGTTTTGACAAAAATGACAATGAGCTATTTTAAAAGTGGACACTGCAAAAATCCACAGTTCCAGGGGGAGGTAAGTAAATGTTAAATTCACAGGTAAGTAAAACACTTACAGGGTTCAAAGTTGGGTCCAGGGTAGCCCACCGTTGGGTGTTCAAGGCAATCCCAAAGTTACCACACCAGCAGCTCAGGGCAGGTCAGGTGCAGAGGTCAAAGTGGTGCCCAAAACGCATAGGCTTCAAAGGAAATAGGGGTGCCCCGGTTCCAGTCTGCCAGCAGGTAAGTACCCGTGTCTTCGGAGGGCAGACCAGGGGGGTTTTGTAGGGCACCGGGGGGGACACAAGCAGGCACAGAAAGTACACCCTGAGCGCCAGAGGGGCGGCCGGGTGCAGAGTGCAAACAGGCGTCTGGTTTCAGATAGGAATCAATGGGGAGACCCAGGGGTCTCTTTAACGATGCAGGAAGGCACGGGAGGGCTTGTCAGGGTAGCCACCACCTGGGCTAGGCAGAGGGTCACCTGGGGGTCGCTCCTGCACTGAAGTTTGGTTCCTTCAAGTCCTGGGGGCTGCGGGTACAGTGCTGGTTCCAGGCGTCGGGTTCCTTGTTACAGGCAGTCGCGGTCAGGGGGAGCCTCTGGATTTCCTCTGCAGGCGTCGCTGTGGGGGCTCTGGGGGGTCAACTCTGGCTACTCACTGGCTCAGAGTCGTCAGGGAGTCCTCCCTGAGGTGTTTGTTTTCTGCAGGTCGAGCCGGGGGCGTCGGGTGCAGAGTGGAAAGTCTCACGCTTCCGGCAGGAAACGTGGGGTCTTTAAAGTTGCTTCTTTGTTGCAAAAAGTTGCAGTTTCTTGAACAGGGCCGCTGTTCTCTGGAGCTTCTTGGTCCTTTAGAAGCAGGGCAGTCCTCTGAGGCTTCAGAGGTCGCTGGTCCCTGTTGGATGCGTCGCTGTTGCAGTTTTTCATCGAAGTAGGGAGACAGGCCGGTGGGGCTGGGGCCAAATCAGTTGTCGTCTCCGTCTTTACTGCAGGGCTTCAGGTCAGCAGTCCTTATTTTTCTTTAGGTTGCAGGAATGTAGTTTCCTAGGTTCTGGGGAGCCCCTAAATACTGAATTTAAGGGTGTGTTTAGGTCTGAGAGGGCAGTAGCCAATGGCTACTGTCCTTGAGGGTGGCTACACCCTCTTTGTGCCTCCTCCCTGTGGGGATGGGGGCACATCCCTAATCCTATTGGGGGAATCCTCCTTCTACAAGATGGAGGATTTCTAAAAGTAAGAGTCACCTCAGCTCAGGACACCTTAGGGGCTGTCCTGACTGGGTGGTGACTCCTCCTTGTTTTTCTCATTATCTCCTCTAGCCTTGCCGCCTAAAGTGGAGGCAGTGGCCGGAGGGGCGGGCATCTCCACTAGCTGGGATGCCCTGTGGCGCTGTAACAAAGGGGGTGAGCACTTGAGGCTCACCGCCAGGTGTTACAGTTCCTGCCGCAGGAGGTGAGAAGCACCTCCACCCAGTACAGGCTTTGTTCCTGGCCACAGAGTGACGAAGGCACTCTCCCCATGTGGCCATCAACATGTCTGGTGTGTGGCAGGCTGGCAAAAAACTAGTCAGCCCACACTGGAAGTCGGGTATGTTTTTAGGGGGCATCTCTAAGATGCTCTCTGGGTGTATTTTTACAATAAAGTGCACACTGGCATTAGTGTGCATTTATTGTGCTGAGAAGTTTGATACCAAACTTCCCAGTTTTCAGTGTAGCCATTATGGTGCTGTGGAGTTCGTGTTTGACAGACTCTCAGACAATATACTCTTATGGCTACCCTGCACTTACAATGTCTAAGGTTTTATTTAGACACTGTAGGGGCATAGTGCTCATGCACATATGCCCTCACCTGTGTTATAGTGCACCATGCCTTAGGGCTGTAAGGCATGCTAGAGGGGTGACTTACCTATGCCACAGGCAGTGTGAGGTTGGCGTGGCACTCTGAGGGGAGTGTATGTAGACTTAGTCATTTTCTGCCCACCAGCACACACAAGCTGGCAAGCAGTGTGTATGTACTGAGTGAGGGGTCCCCAGGGAGGCAGAAGACATGCTGCAGCCCTTAGAGACCTTCTCAGGCATCGGGGCCCTTGGTACCAGGGGAGCCAGTTACAAGGGACTTACCTGAGTGCCAGGGGTGTGCCAATTGTGGAGACAAAGGTACAGTTTAGGGAAAGAACACTGGTGCTGGGGCCTGGTTAGCAGGGTCCCAGCACACTTTCAAATCATAACTTAGCATCAGCAAAGGGAAAAAGTCAAGGGGTAACCATGCCAAGGAGGCATTTCCTTACACAACCCCCCACCCCAAACGAAAGAGGATGAGACTAACCTTTCCCAAGAGAGTCTTCAATTTCTAAGTGGAAGAACCTGGAAAGGCCATCTGCATTGGCATGGCAGTCCCAGGTCTGTGTTCCACTATAAAGTCCATTCCCTGTAGGGATATGGACCACCTCAACAGTTTAGGATTTCCACCTTTCATTTGCATTAGCCATCTGAGAGGTCTGTGGTCAGTTTGAACTACAAAGTGAGTACCAAAGAGGTATGGTCTCAGCTTCTTCAGGGACCAAACCACAGCAAAGGCCTCCCTCTCAATGGCACTCCAATGTTGCTCCCTGGGGACTAACCTCCTGCTAATCGCAACAGGCTGGTCAAGGCCATCATCATTTGTTTGGGACAGAGCTGCCCCTATCCCATGTTCAGAGGCATCAGTGTGCAAAATTAACTGCTTGGAGTAATCTGGAGCTTTGAGAACTGGTGCTGTGCAGATAGCTTGTTTCAGGGTGTCAAAGGCCTGTTGGCATTCTACAGTCCAGTTTACCTTCTTGGGCATTTTCTTAGAGGTAAGTTCTGTGAGAGGTGTCACTATGGATCCATATCCCTTCACAAACCTCCTATAATAACCAGTCAAGCCAAGGAATGCCCTGACTTGAGTCTGGGTTTTTGGAGCTACCCAGTCCAGAATAGTCTGGATCTTGGGTTGGAGTGGCTGAACTTGGCCTCCACCTACAAGGTGTCCCAGGTAAACCACAGTACCCTGCCCTATCTTACATTTGGATGCCTTGATAGAGAGGCGTGCTGCTTGCAGGGCCTGCAAAACCTTCTTCAGGTGGACCAGGTGATCCTGCCAGCTGGAGCTAAAGGATTCCAAGCCAGCAAGGGACTTGATTCACCAACCTTTGGAAGGTGGCAGGGGATTTCTTTAAGCCAAAGAACATCACAGTAAACTGATAGTGCCCATCAGGTGTAGGGAATGCTGTCTTTTATTTAGCTCCTGGTGCCATTTGTATTTGCCAGTACCCTGCGGGTCAAGTCAAAGTTACTCAAGTATTTGGCAGCACCCAATTTATCAATTAACTCATCTGCCCTTGGAATGGGATGGGCATCTGTCTTGATGACAGAATTACGTCCTCTGTAGTCCACACAAAACCTCATCTCTCTCTTGCCATCTTTGATGTGAGGTTTGGGGACTAAGACCACTGGGCTAGCCCAGGGACTGTCAGAGTGCTCAATGACTCCCAATTCCAGCATCTTGTGGACTTCCACTTTGATGCTTTCCTTAACTTGGTCAGACTGTCTAAAAATGTTTTTTTTGACAGGTATGCTGTCTCCTGTGTCAACATCATGGGTACACAGGTGTGTCTGACCTGGGGTTAGGGAAAAGAGCTATGCAAACTGTTGTAGGACTTTCCTACAGTCAGCTTTCTGTTGGCCAGAGAGGGTGTCTGAATAGATCACTCCATCTACTGAGCCATCTTTAGGGTCAGTGGAGAGGAGATCAAGGAGAGGTTCACTCTCTGCTTCCTGGTTCTCATCTGTAACCAGTAACAAGTGTACATCTGCCCTGTCATGAAAGAGGTTGAGGCGTTTCACATGGATCACCCTTTTGGGGGTCCTGCTAGTGCCTAGGTCTACCAGGTAGGTTACCTGACTCTTTCTCTCTAACACTGGGTAAGGGACACTCCATCTGTCCTGAAGTGCCCTGGGAGCCACAGGCTCCAGAACCCAGACTTTCTGCCCTGGCTGAAACTCAACCATAGCAGCCTTTTGGTCATACCACATCTTCTGGAGTTGTTGGCTGGCCTCAAGGTTTTTACTTGCCTTTTCCATGTACTCTGCCATCCTGGAACATAGGCCTAGTACATAGTCCACTATGTCTTGCTTAGGCTCATGGAGAGGTCTCTCCCAGCCTTCTTTCACAAGAGCTGGTGGTCCCCTTACAGGATGGCCAAACAGAAGTTCAAAGGGGGAAAACCCTACTCCCTTCTGAGGCACCTCTCTGTGGGCGAAAAGCAGACATGGCAAGAGGACATCCCATCTCCTTTTGAGTTTTTAAGGATGCCCCATGATCATGCCCTTCAATGTCTTGTTAAACCTTTCAACAAGACCATTGGTTTGTGGATGGTATGGTGTGGTGAATTCGTAAGTCACCCCACACTCATTCCACACATGTTTCGGGTAAGCTGACATGAAGTTGGTACCTCTGACAGAAACCAGCTCCTTAGGAAATCCCACTCTGGTAAAGATACCAATGAGTGCTTTGGCTACTGCAGGGGCAGTAGTGGACCTAAGGGGAGTTGCTTCAGGGTACCTAGTAGCATGATCCACTACTACTAGTATATACTGATTCCCTGAGGCTGTGGGAGGTTCAAGTGGACCCACTATGTCCACTCCCACGCTTTCAAAGGGGACCCCGACCACTGCAAGTGGAATGAGGGGGGCCTTTGGATAGCCACCTGTCTTACCACTGGCTTGACAGGTGGCACAGGAGGCACTAAACTCCTTGCCTTTCTGGGACATGTTGGGCCAATAGAAATGGTTGACTAACCTCTCCCATATCTTGGTCCCAAATACCCAGCAAGTGGAATGTCATGGGCTAAGGTCAGAATGAACTCCCTAAATTCCTGAGGCACTACCACTCTCCTAGTGGCACCAGGTTTGGGATCTCTTGCCTCGTGTAAAGGAGTCCATCTTCCCAATAGACCCTATGTGTTCCACTGACTTTTCCTTTTGTTTCCTCAGCAGCTTGCTGCCTAAGGCCTTCAAGAGAGGGACAGGTTTCCTGCCCCTTACACAGCTGTTCCCTTGTGGGTCCCCCTGGGCCTAAGAGTTCAACCTGATAAGATTCCAACTCCCTGGGATCAGTTCCCTCAGAGGGCAGAACTTCTTCCTGGGAAGAGAGGTTCTTTTTCTTTTGCTGTGTTGAAGCTGGTTCCCCAGTCTTCTTTTCTTTTCTCTTGGAGGGTTGGGCCATTCTTCCAGGCTCCAACACCTCTTTTTCACCCTGAGACTTGCACTGTGCCCTTGTCTTGACACACACCAGTTCAGGGATACCCAGCATGGCTGCATGGGTTTGGAGTTCTACCTCAGCCCATGCTGAGGACTCCAGGTTGTTTCCAAGCAAACAGTCTACTGGGATAGCAGAGGAGACAACCACCTGTTTCAGGCCAGTGACCCCTCCCCATTCTAAAGTTACCATAGCCATGGGATGTACTTTTGTCTGATTGTCAACGTTGGTAACTGGATAAGTTTGTCCAGTCAGGTATTGTCCTGGAGAAACCAGTTTGTCTGTCACCATTGTGACACTGGCACCTGTATCCCTCAGGGCTTCTACACTAGTCACATTAATTAAGAGCTGCTGCATGTATTTTTGAATATTAGGGGGCCAGGCAGCTAGTGTGGCTAAGTCCACCTCACCCTCAGAAACTAATGTAGCTTCAGTGTGAACCCTGATTTGCTCTGGGCACACTGTTGATCCCACCTGGAGACTGGCTATTCCAGTGCTAACTGGAGTAGTAGTAGAAGTGGAACCTTTCTTGGGACAGGCCTTGTCTCCAGTTTGGTGTCCCTGCTGATTACAGCTACGACACCAGGCCTTTTTGGGATCAAAGTTTTTACCCTTGTACCCAAAATTGGATTGTGAAGAGGGTTCGGACCTTCCCCCCCTGAGCAGGTTTTTTGGGCCCTGTAGAAGACTCTTTACTTTTACCCTTGGATGTCTTAACACTCTTCCCCTGGGGAGTCTTTGTGACCCCTTTCTTTTGGTCACCCCCTGTGGAAGTCTTGGTCACCCTAGTCTTGACCCAATGGTCTGCCTTCTTTCCCAATTCTTGGGGATAAATTGGACCTAGGTCTACCAGATGCTGATACAGTTTATCATTGAAACAATTACTTAAAAGATGTTCTTTCATAAACAGATTGTACAGCCAATCATAATCATTTACACCACTGCCATTAATCCAACCATCAAGTGTTTTGACTGAGAAGTCAACCAAATCAACCCAGGTCTGGCTTGAGGATTTTTGAGCCCCCCGAACCTAATCCTGTACTCCTCAGTTGAGAATCCAAAGTCCTCAATCAGGGTAGCCTTCATGAGGTCATATGATTGTGCATCTTTTCCAGAGAGTGTGAGGAGTCTAACCCTACACTTTCCAGTGAACATTTCCCAAAGGAGAGCACCGCAGTGAGATTTGTTTACTTTTCTGGTTGCACAAGCCCTCTCAAAAGCTGTGAACCATTTGGTGATGTCATCACCATCTTCATATTTTGTTACAATCCCTTTGGGGATTTTTAGCATGGCAGGAGTATCTCTGGCCCTATTTAAGTTGCTGCCACCATTGATGGGAGCTAAGCCCATCTCTTGTCTTTCCCTTTCCATGGCTAGGAGCTGTCTCTCCAAAGCCAATCTTTTGGCCATCCTGGCTAACAGGAGGTCATCTTCATTGAGGCTGCCCTCAATGCTTCCAGATTTGCTGGACTCCCTTGTGGGAGAAGCATCATCTCTGACTATCACTTGTGGAGTCATGGTTGGAGGAACCCTGGTCTCCCTAACTAGGAGTGGAGGGGGGAGATTGTTCTCCACTTCACTAGCTTCATCCTCTGTAAGGGTATCTTCAGAGGGGTTGTCTCTAGCAAACTCTACCAAGAGCTCCTGGAGCTGCACTTTGGTAGGGTTTGATCCAGTTTTTATCTTTTTGATTTTGCAGAAAGTCCTTAACTCTGGCATCCTAAGATGCAGGTAAGGGGTGAGGTTGAGCTCCACCACCATCTCTTCTGCAGTAGACATTATTTCTCTAAAAGTTGGGATACTTTTTAAGAATCTAAATCTATCTCTAGAACTTAATCCTAACTTTTACAAAAACTTTTAAACTCTAAAAGAAATGCTAACAGGAACTAACATAAGGCCCTAGTAAGACTTTTAAAAATTTAGAAAAATAGCTCAAATTTCAAAAATCTGTTTCTAATGACAATTTTTTGAATTTAGTCATGTGATCAGGTATTGGCTGAGTAGTCCAGCAAATGCAAAGTCTTGTACCCACCGCTGATCCACCAATGTAGGACGTTGGCTCTGTATATACTATTTCAAAGTAAGAAATAGTATTCACAGAGTCCAAGGGTTCCCCTTAGAGGTAAGATAGTGGCATGAAGAGATAATTCTAATGCTCTATTTTGTGGTAGTGTGGTCGAGCAGTAGGCTTATCAGAGGGTAGTGTTATGCATTTGTTGTACACACACAGGCAATAAATGAGGAACACAGATTCAAATACAAATTCCAGGCCAATAGGTTTTTATATAGAAACATATCTTTTCTCAGTTTATTTTAAGAACCACAGGTTCAAGATTTAAAAACAATAATTTACATGAAAGGTATTTCACTCAGGTATTCTAGGACCTTGAATAATCACAATAGCATGTACAGTTTTGACAAAAATAGCAATAAGCTATTTTAAAAGTGAACACAGTGCAAAAATCAACAGTTCTTGGGGGAGGTAAGTAAATGTTAAGTTCACAAGTAAGTAAAACACTTACAGGGTTCAAAGTTGGGTCGAAGGTAGCCCACCGTTAGGGGTTCAAGGCAACCCCAAAGTTACCACACCAGCAGCCCAGGGCTGGTCAGGTGCAGAGGTCAAAGTGGTGCCCAAAACACATAGGCTTCAATGGAAATAGGGGTGCCCCAGTTCCAGTCTGCCAGCAGGTAAGTACCCGCGTCTTCGGGGGGGTAGACCAGGGGGGTTTTGTAGGGCACTGGGGGGGGACACAAGCAGGCACAGAAAGTACACCCTCAGCGGAACAGGGGCAGCTGGGTGCAGAGTGCAAACAGGCATCGGGTTTCAGATAGGAATCAATGGGGAGACCCGGGGGTCTCTTCAACGATGCAGGCAGGCAGAGAGGGGGGCTTCTCGAGGTAGCCACCACCTGGGCTAGGCAGAGTGTCGCCTGGGGGTCGCTCCTGCAATGGAGTTTGGTTCCTTCAGGTCCTGGGTGCTGCAGGTGCAATGCTGGTTACAGGCGTCGGGTTCCTTGTTACAGGCAGTCGCAGTCAGGGGGAGCCTCTGGATTTCCTCTGCAGGTGTCGCTGTGGGGCCTCATGGAGGTCAACTCTGGCTACTCACGGGCTTGCAGTCGCTGGGGAGTACTCTCTGAGGTGTTTGTTTTCTGCAGGTCGAGCCGGGGGGTGGGGTGCAGAGTGGAAAGTCTGACGCTTCTCAGGTGACAGGGAATGGGATGTGGTGCTGCTGCTAGGCTACAATGGAGAGCACATGCACTTTAGCCCTGGTTAGCAGTGAAAAAGTGCTCAGAGTCATAACGTCAGCCAACAAAGGTAAAAAAAATAAAGAGGCAAAAGGCAAAAAGTCTGGGGAATGACCCTGTAAAAGGACCAGGTTCAACTGATACTTATTTCTGAATCACAGTTTGAGGTCTGTACATTAATAAATATTTTTTTGAGGTTGCAAATGTGCCAATTATGCAAAACGTGCCATTTGCAACCTCAAAATGCTTTGTACATCTGACCCCTAGGCCACTGTTGGGCCATTTTAGGCTTTGTGAAAAAAGGTTAACAATATTTTCATGTGTTTCCAATTAATTGTAAGCTTCTGCTGATAAGTGTACCAAACAATGAAAAATAAATATCTGCATACTTCCCAGAGGGGAGTGGGAACTGACAACCTTTAAGGAATTAAGGCCCTCATTACAACCCTGGTGGTTGGTGTTAAATTGGTGGCAATACCGCCAACAGGCTGGCGGTAACTAGTGTCAAATTATGACCATGGCGGAAAGATCTCCGATAGAAAGACAGTGTACCACACCGACCGCCAGGATAGAAACAATAGCCACCACGGCAGTAGCCACCTACAGCCAGGCAGAAGTCAATGTTCCACCCACCATATGAAGACACTGCAATATGCCACCTTCTCCAGGCGGTACCAACAACATCAAAAGCCTGGCAAAAACTGAGCTCAGAAGAGAAAGGACTCACCATCGGAGACACAAGGAACAACCAAGCCGCATTGGAGCCCGAACTGCATGTCTTCCCCATGATCTTCTACATTCTGCTCCACCATGAGCACCAACACCGGCAAAGACGACAATGGTGAGCACAGACACCTAGCACACAAGGGAGGGAGGGATGAAAAAGAGAGTGACACACACACACGCACACTCCCCAACACCATACACACAAGCAGCTACATTACTAAAACATTTTTACCCTGTAACTCAGATGAATAATGCAAGGACAAAATGATTGCGAAAAAGTGAATGTAATGAGAGCAACACATCAAGAAAAATAAGTTAGGCAAGATAATAGATATATACATATGTACAGAAAAAGGGACACAGCCCAGTCCACAATGTTCGTAGGACACATGGCCGCTGCCGAAAGTCCAAGGCTACACATGTTGGCTGCATCAACACGGAGAGAACACTGCAGGGGCATCAGTTGGGAAATAGGCAGGCACCTCAGGGGGACGCGGGACAAGGGGCACCTCAGCCGGGAGATGGAAAAAGACCACTGGTTCTGGAGGGGGCAACATGCTCTGTGCTTGGTCCTGGGGATTGATAAGCCACAGTCTCTCAAGTGGGTGACTTGCCCACTTGCTCTGGGGGGGCAACATGCCCTGTGCTTGGTCCTGGGGAGTGCAAGGCCAGTCTCTCAAGCAGTTGACTTGCCCACTGGTTCTGGAGGGGGCATTGTGCCCTGTGCTCTAGATCCTGGTGAGTCTTGTGTATGTGGGTGTCTTACCTACTGTTTCTGGAGGGGGCATCGTGAACTGTGCTCTTGATCCTGGTGAGTCTTGGGTATGTAGGAGTCTTACCTACTGGTTCTGGAGAGGGCCTCGTGCCCTGTGCCATTGGTCCTGGTGAGTGCAAAGCCACAGTCTCTCACTTGGGTGACGTGCCCACTGGTTCCGGAGGGGGCATCGTGCCCTGTGCTCTTGATCAAGGTGAGTCTAGGGTATGTGGGTGTCTTACCCACTGGCTCTGGAGGGGGCATCATGCCCTCTGCTTTTTATCCTGGTGAGTCTTGGGTATGTGGGTGTCTTACCCACTGGTTCTGGAGGGGGCCTTGTGCCCTGTGCTCTTGATCCTGGGGAGTGCAAGGTCACAGGGGGTCATTCTAACCCTGGCGGTCAGTGATAAAGCGGCGGCCAACCCTCCAACAGGCAGGCGGTCAAAAAAAAGGAATTCTGACCCTGGCGGGAACCGCCAACACAGCCCGCTACTTTAACACTCCGACCGCCACGGCGGGACAGACAAACAGCACGGCGGTCACCGCCAACAGGCAGGCGGCAGACAATGTACCGCCCACCCTATCACAACTCACCAATCCGGCACCTTTTCCGGGGCGGGAGCCCCGTCGATAAAAACACGGCGGAAACAGACTACGAACGGGAAAACGCTCACCTATACACACTCCACGAGGAATCTGGACAGCATGGAACCCGAATTACACATCCTACCAGCTATTGTCTACCTGCTCATCTACTAGGAGTACGAACGCCGGCGCAGACGACAACGGTGAGTACTGCACCTACGACACAGGCGAGGGGGGAGGAGGAAAGCTTACGGGCACACACATGCGCCATACACCCACCCCTCCACCACAAATACCTACACCCCAATGCTGAGCAACAAGTCAGAGTGACACCACCCAAACCCCCCGGAATAATGCAAAGACACAATTAAAATGATCTATAAAATATATGTATAAATAGCTCCATTGAAGGTATGGGAAATATGCTAAATAAAAGATACAAAAATAAGGAATGAACATAGTCAACAATATATACATAGGCAATAAGTCCTGCACTTTCCGTCAAAGTTCCATAGTCCGTGGGCCAATGTGCACAAACACATGGGCAAAGCCCACACAGGAGACCAGATACCATTGGAGAGAACACTGCTGGGGCATCAGATGATAAAACTACAGGCACCTCAGGGGGAAGGGAAGGGGGGGACCTCAGCCACATGAGTCCACGACGCCAGATCCACGAGGTGCCTCCATGCCCACTGTCCCATCCTGGGGAGTGCAAAGCCACAGTCTCACAAGTCTCTACAGTGGGTGGCTTGCCCACTGTGCCATCCTGGGGAGTGCAAAGCCACAGTCTCACAAGTCCCTACAGTGGGTGGCATGCCCACTGTCCCATCCTGGGGAGTGCAAAGCCACAGTCTCTCAAGTCTCTACAGTGGGTGGGTTGCCCACTGGACCATCCTGGGAAGTGCCAAGCCACAGTCCATCAGATGGATTACCGACTCCACTGTTAATGGAGGAGGCATGGTGCCCAGAGTGCTTCCTGAAGCCCTGCTCGACACAGAACCGGCACTGTCAATGGGCCAGCGGTGTTTGAGATGAAGGCCCCAGCGGAGCGGTGCTTGAGATGAAGGGCCCAGCGGAGCGGTGCTTGAGACGGCGGGCCCAGCGGAGCGGTGCTTGACAGGAAGGGCCCAGCGGAGCGGTGCTTGAGATGAAGGGCCCAGCGGAGCGGTGCTTGACCGGAAGGGCCCAGCGGAGCGGTGCTTGACAGGAAGGGCCCAGCGGAGCGGTGCTTGAGATGAAGGGCCCAGCGGAGCCTTGCTTGAGACGGCGGGCCCAGCGGAGCGGTGCTTGAGATGAAGGGCCCAGCGGAGCGGTGCTTGAGATGAAGGGCCCAGCGGAGCGGTGCTTGACAGGAAGGGCCCAGCGGAGCGGTGCTTGAGATAAAGGGCCCAGCGGAGCAGTGCTTGAGATGAAGGGCCCAGCGGAGCGGTGCTTGACAGGAAGGGCCCAGCGGAGCGGTGCTTGAGATGAAGGGCCCAGCGGAGCGGTGCTTGAGACGGCGGGCCCAGCGGAGCGGTGCTTGAGATGAAGGGCCCAGCGGAGCGGTGCTTGAGATGAAGGGCCCAGCGGAGCGGTGCTTGACAGGAAGGGCCCAGCGGAGCGGTGCTTGAGATGAAGGGCTCAGCGGAGCGGTGCTTGAGACGGCGGGCCCAGCGGAGCGGTGCTTGAGACGGCGGGCCCAGCGGAGCGTTGCTTGAGATGAAGGGCCCAGCGGAGCTGTGCTTGACAGGAAGGGCCCAGCGGAGCGGTGCTTGAGATGAAGGGCCCAGCGGAGCGGTGCTTGAGATGAAGGGCCCAGCGGAGCGGTGCTTGACAGGAAGGGCCCAGCGGAGAGGTGCTTGAGATGAAGGGCCCGGGGGAGCGGTGCTTGGGACGGCGGGCCCAGCGGAGCGGTGCTTGAGACGGCGGGCCCAGCAGAGCGGTGCTTGAGATGAAGGGCCCAGCGGAGCGGTGCTTGACAGGAAGGGCCCAGCGGAGCGGTGCTTGAGATGAAGGGCCCAGCGGAGCGGTGCTTGAGACGGCGGGCCCAGCGGAGCGGTGCTTGAGATGAAGGGCCCAGCGGAGTGGTGCTTGAGATGAAGGGCCCAGCGAAGCGGTGCTTGACAGGAAGGGCCCAGCGGAGCGGTGCTTGAGATGAAGGGCCCAGCGGAGCGGTGCTTGAGATGAAGGGCCCAGCGGAGCGGTGCTTGACAGGAAGGGCCCAGCAGAGCGGCGCTTGAGATGAAGGCCCAGCGGAGCGGTGCTTGAGACGGCGGGCCCAGCGGAGCGGTGCTTGAGATGAAGGGCCCAGCGGAGCGGTGCTTGAGATGAAGGGCCCAGCGGAGCGGTGCTTGACAGGAAGGGCCAAGCGGAGCGGTGCTTGAGATGAAGGGCCCAGCGGAGCGGTGCTTGAGACGGCGGGCCCAGCGGAGCGGTGCTTGAGACGGCGCGCCCAGCGGAGCGGTGCTTGAGATGAAGGGCCCAGCGGAGCGGTGCTTGACAGGAAGGGCCCAGCGGAGCAGTGCTTGAGATGAACGGCCCAGCGGAGCGGTGCTTGACAGGAAGGGCCCAGCGGAGCGGTGCTTGAGATGAAGGGCCCAGCGGAGCGGTGCTTGAGACGGCGGGCCCAGCAGAGCGGTGCTTGAGATGAAGTGCCCAGCGGAGCGGTGCTTGAGACGGCGGGCCCAGCAGAGCGGTGCTTGAGATGAAGGGCCCAGCGGAGCGGTGCTTGACAGGAAGGGCCCAGCGGAGCGGTGCTTGAGATGAAGGGCCCAGCGGAGCGGTGCTTGAGACGGCGGGTCCAGCAGAGCGGTGCTTGAGATGAAGGGCCCAGCGGAGCGGTGCTTGAGATGAAGGGCCCAGCGGAGCGGTGCTTGAGACGGCAGGGCCCTGTTCAGCGGTTCTTGTCCCGGCGGGTCCCTGTTCAGCGGTGCTCTTCCCGGCGGGCCCCTGTTCAGCGGTTCTTGTCCCGGCGGGGCCCTGTTCAGCGGTGCTCCTCCCGGTGGGGCCCTGTTCAGCGGTGCTCCTCCCGGTGGGGCCCTATTCAGCGGTTCTTGTCCCGGCGGGGCCCTGTTCAGCGGTTCTTGTCCCGACGGGGCCCTGTTCAGCGGTGCTCCTCCCGGTGGGGCCCTGTTCAGTGGTGCTCCTCCCGGCGGGCCCCTGTTCAGCGGTTCTTGTCCCGGTGGGGCCCTGTTCAGCGGTTCTTGTCCCGGCGGGGCCCTGTTCAGCGGGGCTCCTCCCGGCGGGGCCCTGTTCAGTGGTGCTTGTCCTGTGTGTCTAGGGAGCCAGACCTGGGCATGACTTCCCGCTCATTCGCCATCCGAACTTGTGGTCGCGGGGCCCTCCTGTGATGGAGTCCTGGGCCCGTGGGTGTCGTCCGTCACAACTGGAATGGGGCTGGTGGGGCCCTCCTGGGCAGCTCGCCTGCTGCCTGTCTTCTCCGCCCTGCTGCCCTTGCCCTCCTTCGCTGAAGCTCTGTGGCCCTTGTCTCCCTTGGATGATGTGGCAGGTGACGGGGCAAGGCTACTGTCCTTGGTGGCAGCCGTCTCAGTCTTGTCGCGCCGGCCCTTTTTCTTTTTTGTCCTCTTCCCAGGGGGTGGGCTGGCTGTCCCCTTGCTGCTGGCCGATGTTCCTGCCCTAGGATCTGGTGGACTCCAATAACCCTGCACTATGGTCACAGTAGATGCAGGGCTGGTGGTGGCTGAGGTGCTTTTTTGACTCTTATCAAATGGAGGGGGTGGGTCAGTGATTGGAACGAGCTCAAGGTTGGAAAGGAAAAGGACTTTGGAAGGACAGGGACGGGTAGGTGTAGTGGGTATGGGAGTGGAGGAAGAGGATGTGGTTGTAGGAGAGTCAAGTGTGCTGTCTTTGGGTGCAGGTGCTTGTGACGGAGGCTGTCGTGAGGTGGATGGCTGTTGGGTGGGTGGCTGCCTGCGTTTGTGTGCTTTGGGAGAGGGGGTGACAGACACACTGGGAGAGGACACAGGGGACGTGTAAATGGCAGTGGGGGTGGTGACTGCACGTGTGCGGACTGTAATGGAGGGTGTGCTGGTGATGGTAGTACTGGCTGATGGTGGTGTGCATGCAGGTGTGAGTGGAGACGTCACAGGGAGGGAGGAGGGAGATGAGGAGGTGGGGGACACAGAGGTGGTAGTGACTGTTGGCATGTCTGCATCTGGATGTTGCTTGGGTGAATGCTTGTGGGATCTGTGGTGCTTATGTCTGGATGAGCTGCCCTTGGGTGTAGAGGTGTGTGCAGGCTGGTCTGATGGTGTGGATGGGATAGGCAGAGGAACAGGAGACTGGGACTGGGTGGAGGGAGTCAGAAGAGGGAGGCTGGAGACAAGGACAATGGCTGCCGTCAGTGCTGAGGCCAGAGCGTTGAACGATCGCTGATGGGCAGCCTGACCCGAATGAATGCCCTCCAGGTATGCATTGCTCTGATGCACCTCCCTTTCTACACCCTGGATGGCATTCAAAAGGGTAGACTGCCCAACAATGAGTGTTCTGAGGAGGTCAATGACCTCCTCACTGAGGGCAGCAGGGGTAACTGGGGTAGGGCCTGAGGTGCCTGGGGCGAAGGAGATGCCCGCCTTCCTGGCCGAGCGGGCACAGAGCGAAGGCTGAGGGGCTGCTGGGAGGGCGGGGCTGGTGCGCTGGGTGGCGGCTGTACCTGTTGTGGCGGTGGGCACGGATGTTGCCGCCACCGCTAGGGAGCTCCCTTCCGAGGACCTGTCGGTGTCGCTGACGTCTCCACGGGTCCCCGTTGTGGAGCTCCACTCGCCCTCCGTCTCACTGGTGTACTCGGAGTCTGTTGTATGGCCCTCCGGGGCCATGTGAGATGCAGCTCCCTCGTGCGCCGATGCCACTTCTCCTTCGCCTGATGATGCTAATGGACACATGAACAGGAAGACAAAGAAAATGGGGGGGGGGAGAAATGAAGACAGGTTGAGTGCATGCATTGGCAACACCGTTGTCGGAGAGGACAGACGCAGAAGCCCCCTGAACTAGGCCGCGCAATCGGGGTACACTACTCAGTTATTGTGACTAGGCCTACAGGTCTATGGATGACAAATGCACACATGGGTGAGGCCGGACCATGGATAGCTGTACTTGGCACCCTACAGAGGTGGGGGGCGGGGGCACAGGGCCGTGTCTAACAGAGGGGCCTAGCCTACAGAATGCGCCCTGGCCTGGAGATAGCCACAGCCCTCCTCCCCCACCCAGACACCTTCACTGCGCGCAAAGATAGCAGAATGTGCTGATACTCACCCCCTTGTGTCTGCTGTGATGTCCTCACGCGCCCATCCAAATCGGGGTAGGCCACCGCCAGGATCCGGAACATCAGGGGGGTCAATTGGCGGCTGGCACCCCTCCTACGTTGGGAGGCCATCCCCAGCAGAGACTCAGCGGTCTTTCTGGTCCCGCGGCGGATGTCCTCCCACCTCTTTCGGCAGTGGGTGCCCCGTCTGTTGTGGACCCCCAGGGCCCGGACGTCCTTGGCGATGGCACGCCAAATGTCGATCTTCTGATGGGCGCTGACCTATGTGACATGAACAGGGTGGTAAAGGAAATCGCATCAGTTTTCTGCCTGGTCAATGTGAGTGGCCCCCACCCAACCTTGCCATGTGGCACATGCTCTCATCTTTTGTGTGTTGTACTCCTCATTCGCTCCCCTCCCCACCATCTTACATACACCCCACTCAACACAGGCATAGCCCATTCAACGTGCACCCTGTGTACTAACCTGTTGGTCTGGAGGACCGTAGAGTAGCGCATACTGGGGGAGGACCCCATCAACAAGTGTCTCCAATTCTTCGGAAGTGAAGGCAGGGGCCCTTTCCCCAGTCGCAGCAGCCATTTTATCTCCCAGACCGAGGTCACAGCAGCACTTGCAGTATAGGTCCTCTCCTGTGGATGATCAGGTCTCGAGTGATTAATCAGATAGAAAATGGCGGTCACGCCCGCGGCGGTGCGTACCGCGGTGGTGCGTACCGCGGCGGTGCGTACCGCGACCGCCGGCGCACATCGTCATTGGCTCCTGAGACCCATAGGGTTCAATGTTAACCAATGCTGCTTTGCGCCGTGGTCTTCGACCGCCTACCGCCACGGTGTGCTACGCCAGCGCAGTGACCTCACATCCCACTGTCACACTTCACAGGTCAGGCAGCCGCCATTTCAAGGGCCCACATGGCATGATTTCTACTGCGTCACACAGGCCTAGGCCTTGCATTGCCACTCATACAAGCCTTTCAATGCATAGCGATTCGTGTACTGTGCAAGCTGTGTGAACGAACCTGTGGGTTGCTTGACTCTGTGCTCCATGTTGTCCTTCCTAGGCACCGTCCGCTGGGACTTGCGAGGAGAAGGATGAATCCTCCCGTGTACCGACCGCTGGTGGACCTGTCGACAATGGAAGAACGACATATCCTACTTACATACAGGCTTGACAGAGCAACTATACATGAACTATGTGCCCAGCTGGAGCCAGACCTGATGTCCCCCATGCACCAACCCACAGGGATTCCCCCTCTGGTGCAGGTTCTGTCAGTACTGCATTTTTTGGCAAGTGGGTCTTTTCAGACAACAGTGGCCATATCATCTGGGATGTCTCAGCCTATGTTTTCTAAGGTTTTGTCCAGAGTGTTGTCTGCCCTGATGAAATACATGCAGAGCTACATTATTTTCCCTGAGGTGGGCGAATTGGCTACAGTGAAGGGTGATTTCTATGCCCTTGGACATATCCCCAACATCATTGGTGCCATTGATGGGACCCATGTGGCTTTGGTTCCCCCCAAAGAAAGTGAGCAGGTGTACAGAAACAGAAAAAGTTATCATTCGATGAATGTCCAGGTGGTCTGTTTGGCTGACCAGTACATCTCCCATGTAAATGCCAAGTTCCCTGGGTCAGTGCATGACGCGTATGTCATGCGAAATAGCAGCATCCCTTATGTGATGGAACAGCTACAGAGACACCGTGTGTGGCTAATTGATGACTCTGGTTACCCCAACCTGTCGTGGCTACTGACCCCAGTGAGGAATCCCCGGACCAGGGCAGAGGAACGCTACAATGAGGCCCATGGGCGAACTAGGAGGATCATAGAAAGGACCTTCGGGGTCTTGAAGGCCAGGTTTAGGTGCCTGCATATGACAGGGGGATCCCTCATGTACTCACCAAAGAAGGTGTGCCAGATCATCGTGGCCTGCTGTATGCTTCACAATCTTGCATTGTGACGGCAGGTGCCTTTTCTGCAGGAGGATGGTCCAGATGGTGGTGTTGTAGCAGCTGTGGAGCCTGTGGAGAGTGAAGAGGAGGAAGACGACGGGGACGACACGGACAACAGGGATACAGTCATACAACAATATTTTCAGTAGCACACAGGTAAGAATCAGCCACCCCATTTTACATTTACTTAAGGCCTCATGCGTCTCCACTGTCTGTGTTTCCCCCCAGTTCCTGTTGACTGATTTGTGACTTTCCCTTCCCTTTTCAGAGCTGTATGACCCACTGCCTTACTTCTGGTTTCTTTGCCCATGGACTAAAGCTTATTGAAATTGGTATGTTGTCATCACAAAGTAACTGGACATTATTGCACCGTTATGTGTAATACATTTGTTAAGAATACAAGCAGACTCCTGTTTTTTTAAGTGCAATAAGTGATTTATTTTAAGTGCTACATACAGGTACATGATTGGGAAACGGTGATGGGTGGGGGTGGAGTAATGTCCATGGCAGAGTTCAGTTCTCAGTCGCACAGGTGCATTGTCCATATGCCTGTGGAAGGATGGAGCAGGGGCAGTTCAAGGTTGGACAGGGTGACAATGTGGGACAGTGGGATGACATCAGGGGGTATCTTAGGCTGGCGGGGGTCTTGCAATCCTACTCTGTCTTCTTGTGAGATCTCAGGTTCCGCTTGCGGGGTGGTTCTTCTTCTGCAGGAGGTGGGGTTCTGGTGGCCTGTCGTTGTGTGGGGGCCTCCTGTCCACTAGCGCCGGCGGAGGTGGTAGGCTGTTCCTGGCCTGGGCTAGTGACAGGGGCCCTTTGGGGTGCCACATGGTCCCGCAATGTGGTGACGATCTGGGTAAGGGCCACGACGATGGTCCCCATTGCGGAACCGATGTTCCTCAGTTCCTCCCTGAAACCCATGTACCGTTCCTCCTGCAGTTCCTGGATCTCCTGGAACCGGGCCAGTACCGTCGCCATCGTCTCCTGGGAGCGGTGGTATGCTCCCATGATGGAGGAGAGGGCCTCTTGGAGAGTCGGTTCTCCGGGCCTGTCCCCCCCCTGTCGCACAGCAGCCCTCCCAGTTCCCCTGTGTTCCTGGGCCTCTGTCCCCTGGACGGTGTGCCCACTACCACTGCCCCCAGGTCCCTGTTGTTGTTGGGGTGGTGGGTCAACCTGGATGCCCTGTAGTGGTGGACACACCGCTGATTTACGTGTCCTGGAGACAGAGGCATGGGCCCGCTGGGTGGGAGCTGTGCTGGTGTTCCCAGAGGGGGTTGGGTCTGGTGTAGCCTGTGGCTGTCTGTGGGGAACCGACTGTCCAGAGGTCCCCGATGGGCCGGGCTGGTCATCTGGCTCCAGGGAGACAGAGCTGCTGTCATCGCTGGGTGCCTCTTCTGGGGGTGGGATGGACATCTCTGGACCCTCCGTGGCGGTGTGGTGGCGTTCGGGTCCTGCAGGGGTATAAAGGTATGGTTATTGCTTCTGTGTGTGGCATTTCGTGTGATGGGTGGGTGTCCGTGTACCCAAGTGCAGGCATTCCCTTGTGGGGGCTTTTGTGAGGGTGGCTTGTGGGGGTGATGTGTGTGTGCAGTGGGCATGCTTTGGTGATGGGTGTCCATGCTTTGTGGTCGCATGCAGGGCTTGGTGTTGGGATGGGTGGGTTGTGATGGTGAGCCTTTTGCTAGGTGTTGGTGTGATGGGGGAGGGGGGGAGGGTGGGGGTATGATTTGGCATGCAGGTGGGGTGGGGTGGGGGTGGGAAGCAGTAGTGAAGATTTGCCTTACCAGAGTCCATTCCTCCGCCCACTCCTGCAAGGCCCTCAGGATGCAGGATGTGCAAGACTTCCTCCTCCCATGCGGTAAATTCGGGGGGAGAAGGAGGGGGTCCGCCGCCAGTCTTCTGCACCGCAATGTTGTGCCTTGATACCATGGAACGCACCTTCCCCCGTAGGTCATTCCATCTCTTCCTGATGTCCTCCCGATTGCGTGGATGCTGTCCCACCGCGTTAACCCTGTCCACTATCCTTTGCCATAGCTCCATCTTCCTGGCAATTGTGGTGTGTTGCACCTGTGCCCCGAAGAGCTGGGGCTCTACACGGACTATTTCCTCCACCATGACCCTGAGTTCGGCATCACTGAACCTGGGGTGTCTTTGGGGTGCCATGGGGTGGTGTGGTTGAGGTGTGGGGTGGCGTTTGTGGTGATGAGTGTGGTGCGTGTGGTGGTGTGTGGTGTTTGGTGCGTGGATTCTGTGTGGGTGATGGTGTTGTGTGCCTCTGTGTTGTGTGATTGTCTATTCTGTGCTCTCTCTCTAGCCTTCGTCAATAATTTCGGGTCGTAGGGGCTTGTGGGTGATGTGGGTGTGTGTTTTATATTGTGTTGGGTGTGTGGGAGTGGTGTTAGTATGTGTATCAGGTGTGTGTATTTCAAACTGACCAATGTGGCTGAGTTTTCTATGTGTGTGTGTATTTTGACCGCAGTGGTGTGTACCGCCAATGGAATACCGCGTTTGAAAGACCGCCGCGTGGATTTGTGGGTCGGAATGGTATGGGCGTGTTTCTGTTGGCGTGACGGTGGAGGATTGGTCATCGCCATTTTTGCGCTGACCTTTGGTGGGGCGGACTTTTGTGAATGTCGGGTTTTTGGCGGTTTGCCAGTTGCGGGTCAGAATGACCGTGGCGGTTTACCGCGGCCGCAGCGGTGTTATGGCGGTCTTCTGACCGGCGGTAAGCGCCTTTTACCGCCGAGGGCAGAATGACCCCCACAGTCTCTCAGGTGGGTATCATACCCACTGAATTTGCAGGGGGCAGGCCGCACAGCAGCCAATGGAGGCAGAAGTACATACCTCCACCGGCGGTGATGGCTGCTCACAGGAGATGGTGGTGCTGCTGGTGGGGGAGGCTCCTGCCCATCCCGTGCAACCTCGGACGGCTGCACAACCATGGTTGGAGGTGGGGGCTCCATCACAGTTCCTGCCACAGGCCCCTTGCTCTTCCTGCCTGCTGGTACAGGCTTCTTGCTCTTCCTGGCAGCTGGGGCAGGCTCCTTTCCTTTCTTAGCAGCTACTGCAGGCCGTTGTGTCTGCAACTGGATGGTGTTTGTGTGAGTGCCTGTGGAATGAAGTGTGGTGCTTGTGTTTGCCTGTAACACTCTTGTGTGTTGTCTTGTGTGCATGCTCGTCAGACTGTGTGCTTGGGATGAGTTGGGGTTGAGGATAATGGGACTGGGAAGAGGAAGGTGGAGGGGGAAGGGTGGAAATAGGGACAATGGCTTCTACCAGAGAGGAGGCCAGAGCGTGGATCGATCTCTTTTGGGCCGCCAAGCCAGTGTGAATGCCCTCCAGGACTGCATTAGTCTGTTGGATCTGGGCTGCCAGCCCCTGGATGGCATTCACAATGGTTGACTGCCCTACAGAGATGGATCTCAGGAGGTCAATAGCCTCCTCACTCAGGGCAACAGGGCTCGCTGGGGCAGGGCCTGAGGTGCCTTGGGCGAAGGAGATGCCCACCTTCCTGGGGGTGCCTGAGCGGGCATAGGCAACTCAATGAGGGGCTGCTGGGAGGGCGGTGCTGGTACAGGGATGGCGGCTGTACCTCCAGCTGGTATGGTCACAGAGGTGTCCGCCACCAGCAGGGAGCTTCCGTCAGAGGAGGTATCTGTGTCAGAACTGTCCCCTCCAGTCTCCGCCTTGGTGCTCCCCTTTCCCTCCGTTCCACTGGTACCCTCACCGTCGGAGCGCTCTGCCTCCTGTGGGATGCAGCTCTCTCCGTCGCTGGTGCCTCTGCTCCTCCCCCAGATGATGTTAATGCACATAAGGACAGGGTGACAAAACAAAAAGGGGGGAGTGACAAAGGATACACTTGGTCAATGGCTGCATCAACACCACCGCTGGAGTACACAGCACCCTCATACACAGGGAACAGCCCTACGCAATATGCCAAAGCACTACCAGAGAAATAGTTAGCAGCCATGGCATGGAGACGGGCACACACTGCTAAATGCAGCACACCTGGGACCCACACAGCCCTGACCAGTAGTGGATGCCTACGAGCTAGGGAGCAAGATTTTCCCTTCTGAACCCTAGCCACCAAGGGACCTACGCTGCAATGTTAGGCCTGGCCTAGGGGAACCCACTGACACACATCCCCCACCCGGATACCACCATGCCATGCGTAAGTTGTAATGATGGGCACTGTACTCACCCCCTTGTGGCTACTCTGATGCCCTCAAGTGCCCATCCAGCTCAGGATAGGCCACCGCAAGTATGGGGGCTATCAGAGGGGTCAGGGTTCAACGGGCACCCCTTCCTCATTGGGAGGCCATCCCCAGCTTGGCCTCCGCCATCTTCTGTGCCCAGCGTCTCAGGTCCTCCCACTGTTTACGACAGTGGGTGCTCCACCTGCTGTAGAACCCCAGGGTCCTCACGTCCTTGGTGATGGCACGCCATATACCCTTCTTTTGATGGGTGCTGACCTTCAGAGGCAATACACACAGGAAAATTGAATTAGTCAAACAGTCATGCATGTTACACTTATGGCCCATCATACCCCTTCACATCACCATTTACACACACATGGCCTTGCACACAACCAATACGCCGCCCAGAGGACATCCACCCACCCGCCTTACACGAGGCCTTCACACACACCATGCCATGCATTCATGCCACATGCATCGTGCCCCAGTGTACTCACCTGTTGGTCTGGAGGCCCACACAGCAATACGTACTGGGGTAGGACCCCATCCACCAGTCTCTCCAACTCCTCCAAAGGGAAGGCTCGGGCTCCTTCCCCAGTCACAGGGGCCATGGTAGGTTCCAAAGACAGGTCACA
This sequence comes from Pleurodeles waltl, assembly GCF_031143425.1. Lineage (NCBI taxonomy): Eukaryota > Metazoa > Chordata > Amphibia > Caudata > Salamandridae > Pleurodeles > Pleurodeles waltl. The sequence goes on from NC_090439.1 coordinate 369,651,309, forward strand.
GCAGCACATGCAGTGTAGGTCCTCTCATGTTAAAGATAGAAAATGGCAGTTACATCTGCGGCAGTGCACCACGTCGCCACCGGCATAGATCACCATTGGCCACTGTAACCCATAGGGCCCAACATTAACCAATGAGGAGTTGCACTGTTGTTCCCGACCACCTCCCGCAACGGCGCACAACATCAACAGAATTACCTCACTTCCACCTGTCCCTCCACAAAGTACGGGAGGATGCCATTTTGGAGGGGGGCAGGCCCTGGAAACTTGCTGCATCACTGGTGAAATTAGGACATACTGGACAAATCATACTTGCCTATTACAAGTTAACAGAATGCAAAGTTCTGTTGTATCTCCATTGTTCATTTTGTGACCGGCTCCTCACTCTTTTGCCCCATAGATTGCTACCGCTGCAGATAAATAGTAGATGGAGACATACCCCTGTGTAAAGACCCCTGGTGGACTTGGCAACAATGGAGGACAGGCACATTATCCTCACCTATAGACTTGACAAGGCCACAATCACAGAGCTGTATGCCCAATTGGTGCCTGACCTGATATCTGCTACCCGTCACCCCACTGGGATCCCCCCTCTTGTGCAAGTTCTATCAGTGCACCATTTCCTGGCAACTGGTTCTTTCCAAGTGATAGTGGACTTGGCAGCAGGAATGTCACAGCCAATGTTCTCAACAGTGCTAACAAGAGTGTTGTCTGGCCTGATTAAACACATTTGCAGCTACATTGTATTTCCCCAGGTTGAAGTGAAGGCCGACTTCTATGCAATGGGACATATCCCCAACATAATTGGGGCGATTGATGGAGCACATATTCCATTTGTCCCCCCCATCAAAATGAAAACAGGTGTTCAGAAGTCGTAAGATCTTCCACTCTATGAATGTACAGATGGTATTCCTGGCGGACCAGTACATCTCCCACGTCAATGCTAAGTATCCAGGGTCGGTGTATTATGCCTTTGTACTGAGGAATGTCAGCATCCCAAACGTGATGGGCCAACTACAGAGGCACAGGGTGTGGCTAATAGGTGAGCCCTGGTTCCCACCCAGTATATGTTGGTGTATGGGTATGGTGTGGGCCATATTGGATAGTGTGTGGCTAAATGTTGTCCCTCAAAATTTGCATGCAACTCTGGTTACCCCAACCTAGCATGGCTGGTGACCCCTGTAAGGAATGCCAGTACAAGTGCAGAAGAACGTTATAATGAGGCCCATGGGTGAACCAGAAGGATAATAGAAAGGACCTTTGGCCTCCTGAAGGCCAGGTTCTGGTGCTCTCCATCCAACAGGTGGATCCCTGTGCTACTCACCCAAGAAGGTCTACCAGAGAGTAGTGGCATGCTACATGTTGCACAACCTTGCCCTGAGATGCCATGTGCCTTTTCTGCAGGAGGAGGAGGCTGGAGATGCCCGTGTACCAGCAGTGGACCCTGTGGACAGTGAGGATGAGGAGGCAGAGGATGAGGATGAGGACAAAAGAACATCAGTGATCAGACAATAGTTCCAATGACACAGGTGAGATAGTGTTACTTCACATCTCATTTACTTTTGTTTGAATTTCTGTGGCACTGGCTGGTAGTTATTTCCCGCTCCTATGCCCACTTACTGTACCCTCTGGCAATTCATTTTGCAGCTGTCGGTGACCAGACTTACACTCCTGGTGTGATCACTGCAGCCAGCTACAGGTCATTAATCTATGCTCATTTTCTGTGCAGTTGAATTGAAAGTTTGTACTTGTTTCAATGAATACATGATTGAAAATATGACATACTCAAGACTTATTTTTCTCCAAGGGTGTTTATTGAAGTGCTGAAATATAGACGGGCAATTGCAATGGGCTGGGGTGATGATGGAGGAAATTCCAGGGTACTGTTCCAGTCTATTTGTAGCACAGGTGCAATGTCCAAGGGGACATAGGAAGGGGAGCAATGGCAGTTCAAGGTTGACAGGGTGACTGAGTGGGACACAAGGGTGCCAATCAGGAGAGTCTCATTTCCTGGCAGAGTTTTGGCACGTATCTCTGGCTTCTGTCTGGATTGCATGGAACGTTTGCGGGGTTGTTCTCCTTCTGCAGGGGGAGGGGTGCTGGTGGCCTGTGAGTCCTGTGTCGGGGCCTCCTGGCCACTAGCAGCAGTGGAGATGGAAGGCTGTTCAGATTTCTGCTTAGTGGCAGGGGCCCGCTGTTGTGTGTCTTCCTCCCTCATTATATTGGCCATGTCTGCCAGCACCCCTGCTATGGAGATGAGGGTGTTGTTGATGGCCTGCAAGTCCTCCCTGATCCTCTGGTACTGTCCCTCCTGCAGCCGCCTGTTCTACTGCACGTTGTCCAGGATCTGGCCCATCGTGTCATGGGAATGTTGATATGCTCCCAGGATCTCTGAAAGTGCCTCCTGGAGAATCGGTTCCCTGGGCCTGTCCTTCCCCTGGTGCATAGCATTCCTCTCAGTGTCCCTGTTGGCGTGTGCCTCTGTCCCCTGAAACATGTGCCCACTGCCACTGATCCCAGGTCCCTGATTGTCTTGGGGTGAGATGTGCCCTGGGGTCCCTGTAGAGGTGGACACACTGCTGATTGACGTGTCCTGGGGACAGAGGTATAGGTATGCTGGGTGGGTGCTGTGGTAGTGTTTCCTGATGGAGAGGCTCTGTGGTGGTGTGTGAATGGGCCTCGGTAACCAGCTATTCAGAGGTCCCTGATGGGCTAGGTTGGTCATCCAGATCCTGAAGACTAGAGTTGCTGTCATCACTGTGGGCCTCTTTAGTTGGGGGACTGGATATTGCTAGCACCTCCTCTCCGGTGACATTGGCTGGGGTACCTGTGGGGATGTAAATGATGTCTTATGGTTTCTGTGTCTGACATATTGTGCATCTGTGGCTTGGCCTCCTTGGTTGTATTTGCACTGGCAGCTTTCACTTGTGTATGTTGGTGTATGGTGGGATTGTTAGTTATCTATGGTATGCATGTTTTAGTGATGATTGCCCATGCAGGGCTGTGAGGGGTGTCAATGCATTGGTTTGGCACGCAGGGCTTGGCATTGGGATGGGTGTGATGTGATGGTGGGGTGTGTGGGTAGTGGTGGAGTGGTGGGAGTGAGGGTGAGAGTGGAGGTATGTTATGGCATGCAGGTAGGGGGATAGTAGTAGTAGAAAGTTGACTTAACAGAGTCCAGTCCTCCTCTTACTCTGACCAGATCCTCAGGATGCAGGATAGCCAAGACTTGCTCCTCCCATGCTGTTAGTTGTGGGGGAGGAGGTGGGGGTCCATCGCCAGTCCTCAGTACAGTAAGCTGGTGTTTTGCTGCAATGAAATGTACCTTCCCCCATAGGTCGTTACACCTCTTTCTGATGTCATCCCTAGTTCTTGGGTGCTGTCCCATGGTGTAGACCCTGTCCACAACTCTCCCCCAGAGCTCCATCATCCTAGCTATCGATATCTGCTGCACCTGTGCTCCAAATAGCTGTGGCTCTACTTGATGATTTCCTCCACCATGACCCTTAGCTCCTCCTCTGTGAAGCGGGGGTGTCTTTGTGGTGCCATGGTTGTTGTGTGAGGTGTGTAGGTGAGGGTGTGTTGGGTAAAGTGTTAGGGTGTGTGATGTGGTGTGTGTGAGTGGTGTAAAGGTGTATATAGTGTGTGGCTCTGATTGTGTCTGTATTCTTGATGTCTCTCTGGTGGCAATGAATTGTAATTGCGGAGATATGTACCGCCAATGGTTGACCGCCGCTGAATGTCCGCTTTGGTGATTCATGGGTCATAATGTGATAGGCGTAGTTTTGTTGGCATAACAGTGTGGGTTTTGATACTGTCAGTTTATTACTGACCGCTGGTGTGGCGGATTTGTATATGTGGCTGAATACTGACGGATTGTGTATGTGTGTCATAATATGGTGAACGGATATCCGCCGCAGCGGCGGTAAGTTGGCGGCAGTCAGTGTGGCAGTGAGTTGGATTTACCACCAATATAATAATGAGGGCCTAAATGTATTGCAAATGTAAAACAAGGGTCGATGATACTTGGATTTGGTAATAAGTGCACATTGGTAATTGATTTTTCATATAATGATGAGTAACAGTTTTGTTTTTCGCTGTGCATAACAGGTGTTGCTACTACTCAGTATTACAATCAATAAAGCCCCATGCCAAAAACAAGTTTCCAAATTAAGAAGTAAGGTTAAGGAGTATCCGATTCCTTTCACCTGTGTGGCAAAAATGTCCAACTGTATTGTTAAATCAACCCACAATCATTCAGGGGCACCTCACTCCTTTGGGGGTGCTCCTTTAAGCCCATGGCCAATGAATATCTTGGAGATATTGGAGACTAAGAAGCCCCTCTTCAATTTCTGCAGGGGATCCCCATGCATTACACCACTGCATCACAGGTGTAGCAGTTACCTGTCAGGGCTTTTTATCACTGGTATCCCTTCAGCATGTGTACAGCAATTACAGAAGCTTCACTAAATCTAGCTCCACAGAGGTCTCCCTGCCTATGCAAAGACAGAATTTACCACTAGCTGTCACTAGCTGTTCTGACTATATCCTGAGAGAAATGGCTCTTTGTTGGACTTCTCAGCCTCAGGGTGGTCTTCCCCCAAGCTTTTTTACTTCACCTTCCTATTTTTCTGACTTCGTTTTTGTTGGCCTTAAGATTCTGCACAATTAACAACTGTGCTCACTCATGGTAAAAGTGTCTTACACCTGATTGGGATATCCAAGTTACTTAAAGGTCCCTACTAAAGTGGTGTACCATATACCCAGGGCCTGTAAATGAAATGCTTCTAGTGGGCCTGCAGCACTTATTTGCCACTCACCTATGTAGCCCTTTAAATAATGTCTCAGGCCTGCCATTGCAGATTGCCAGAAGTTTTAAAATGCCAATTCGACTTAGAAAATATAACTCATTTTCCAAGCCTAAAACTCTCTTTTTAGTACTGTAGGAAAGTACTCTCTTTCTTGGCATGGTTACCTGCCTGATGTCAGTGTGTTTGACTGTGTTCACTAGAGTCCTGCTAACAAGAACCCCAGTGATTATGCTCTCTCTCACAAAACTCTGTATTTCACCACAATTGGCACACTGGTGCCCATTATAAGTCCCTAGTATCTGGTACCTAGGTACCCAGTGCATTGGGGCTCCAGGGGCTACAGCATTTCTTTTGCCACCCATAGGGCGTCCAAGCAAAGGGTTCTGCAGGACTGAATTTGCAGCCTGCTTGAAAAGGTGCAAGCACCCTTTCACTGCCATTTTTCACTGCACCAGGTCATGTATAAGTCACCCCTATGGCAGGCCTTCCTCCCCAGAGCACAGGCTGCAAAGTACCTGTGTTTGAGGGCACCCCTGCACTAGCAGAGGTGCCCCCATGAACACCAGGCCCATTTTCCCGGGCTTCGTGAGTGGGGGCACGCCATTTCACACGTGTATGGACGTAGGTTTTTAGGGGTGGGACTGATCAACTGACCAGCCAATCACAGGATGTTTGTCCTGTTGGACACCTTAATAGCATTTCAGGACAAGAGCGCTTATCCCCTCAGCCTACCTCTACCATCCTTGATTTACCCCGGTATGACACTCGCTGTCTTTTTGTGCTGGGGAATGTTCCTCCACTCAAGTCTGGCACTCTGGAAAATTGTACCCAAATAAAGAACAAGGTATTACATTGGCTATATCTTAATTCATCATTAAGGCTCCGGGTAGGTGGATGGATTAATATGGTCCGCCAGGTCAGCTGGCTAGGCAAAGATGGGAAACCCTTTGATAGAGACTGTGTGGTTATAAACTTTAATAGACCGTTTGTGGCTTGGAGAATTTTTGCCTCAGTCAGGCACCCTTATGTCAGTGACCCATTCTGCTCCAACATGGTCCTACTACTTCTGTAGGTTTCACCCTTCAGCTAAATCATGGGGAGTTTCCAAGGGGTATTGCCAAACCCAGAAGGTGTCTTCAAGCTTTGTGTGAACTGGGTCACTCTAACAGCTAAGAACCCTTGTCACTTTTGGACAACTGTGATTAACTGGTTAGATTTGACCACGTGCCCACACAATTTTATTTTAAATGTGTAGCATGGAATGTGGCTGGAATCTCAAGTAAGTTGAACAATGTCAATTGGTGTAACACAATTAACTGCTTTAACATTGTCTGCTTTTCTGAATCGATACACCAGCAGAAAAGTCTAGAAGTGGCCATATTAAAGGTGGCTTCTTAATCTCAACTTCCTTTCAAAAGAAGATTATTAAAACTTATTTGGGGTCACCTTATTTTCAGATTATATTTATAAGGTTTGAACCAAAGTTGGTCCTTGTTGTCGTGAATGTTTGCCATAACATTTTTATTCCAATCCAAGTCTGTATCGTACTCTTCCTTGAACAAACATTAAGTTACTTTCTTGATGATCTTAGTTCAGACTGTTTTTTGAATGGGGAGGTGATTTTAGTTGCAGACTGTGTCATGTAACAGATCCTGTGGTCTGTGGTCAGTTGAAGTGGGATGCTGAGGTATCTTTACATTTTAAACATGCCCTGTGTGGAAAAATATTGAATTTGAAACTAATCAAGCTGTCCCTGTACCTAACCGTAGAACTTAGTAGTGATTTCAACAATCTTTCTAAGTAGAGGCAAAGCCAGTCTCATAGATTTCATAGCATTGTCTCAGTGCCTTTGCAATGCCCCCAAACTGCCTCATTGATCACTACCCCCTATGTTTGTATATTGACACTGGTTAATCAATCCTTGGCTGTTCTTAACATACCATTAGCATATAATACAAATAAGAGTGTCTTACACAAATGGGCTACAATGGTCTTGCTTCATATTCTTGAAGAATTGTTAAAAGCAAACAAGGGCCCAGTACTAACTTGTGTGGATGATGAGTTGAAACCTAAGATTATGTTCAAGGCATTTGATGAACTCTGCCACTCAATTGCTAACCTTCTTACATCTCAATGCAGGAAGGAGGGAAGCATCAGGCCCAATAGATGGTTCAATAGAAATTGCTCCAAAGCACACAGAAACCTTTTGTTTGATTTAAAACAAACCCAGAGTGGCCAGGGCTAGGCGAGACAGTGCAGAAATAAGTATAAAAAAGCTATTGTACAAAGGAAGAATGACCTCAAAGCTGAAGCTTGGAGTAAACTACATGAAGCCAGCTCACAGAAGGACTCTTGTCTCTTCTGGAAGACTATAAACAATCCCTTCCTTAAAGATGCACATAATACACAGATAGAGATGGTTATTCCACCCCCCAAAGAATGGGTTAAAAACTTCTCTAAGCTATACAGCTGTAATGATGGAGCTGATAGCTACCCTGGAAGAGTTCTTCCTACATTGTTATGTGACAGTGTGGAGATCGTCTCCCATTGACACAGCAAGGTTGCCCATGCTTTAAATTGAACTCAGAGGAATAAGGCCCCTGGCCTTGATGGGGGTACCAGCAGACCTTTTTATAAAGAAACCCTGACCTATGGGTCCAGCTCTTGACTAACAACTTGAGAAGTGTGGCGATTGAGAGTCCTCCCAAATCTTGACTGAATTCAAATATAATATCCATCTTTAAAAAAGGCAGTCGGCATGAATCCCGTTGCTACCGCCCCATCTCTTTAATAGATACTACCAGCAAGCACATGGGGAGAATCCGTCTCAAACATCTCGAAGCATGGGTAACTAAGAAGGGTTGTTTTTCTCAAATCCACAATGGGCTTAGTCAGGGTTTGGGTACCTTGGAGCAATACCTCAACCTCCACCTGGTTATTTCTATATACACCATGGCCAAGGGTGGTTAGATCAAACTTGGCTTCATAGACTAAACCTCTGCATTTGACTGGGTGGACAGAGGGAAACTCTGGGCCAAGATGTTGAATATGGGATTTGATCCTGCTTTGGTCTATTTTCTAGCTTCATGCTTCATGGAGTGACCGGTCGGGTGAGGTATGGAAAGAATTGTGAACTTGGTGACCCAATTGAAATGAGTTGGGTTGTAAGGGAGGGGTGCGCCCTGGCCCCTTTTTTATTTTGTATTTATATAAACGATCTTTAAGATTTTCTTAATGCAGAACAGGTTGATGTTCCAAAGGTTGGCTCTAGGAAGCTACCTGCTCTCATATACTCTGACGACTGTGTTTTAAATGCAAGAACAGGATTAACCTTAAAAAACAAACTTAATAGGTTTCATCTCTTTATGAATGACTTGGGTATAAAGAAAAATCCCATGTTATGGTTATAGGGAAAACCTGCTCTGCTCTTACGCCCCAATATATTAATGGTGAAAAACTTTCATACGTCTCTTTTTTCAAATATCTGAGTGTTCCCTTTGATAATTAATGTACATTGTCTCACCTGATCAATATTACGTAACAAAGACTCAAACAATCTACTGAAGCAGTTTTTAGGTTTGCAAGGAGGCTAGGTAATAAACCCCTGACTTCCATGAATAATATATATAATGCAATGTCTTGCCTTGGTGACATTTTGTAGGAGGCTGGCCTGGTTTGTAGTGGGTACTGTGGGTACTTACACCTTATACCAGGTCCAGTTAATCCTTATTAGTGAAGTAGTAGTGTTTTAGCAGCTTAGGCTGATAGAGGTAGCTATAGCAGAGCAGCTTAGGCTGAACTAGGAGACATGCAAACCTCATGCAATACCACCTATAGTTACACAGTACTTATACACAAGTAAAGACAATACTCAGTGTTAGCAAAAATAAAGGTATTTATTTGGGGTGACACAGTACAAAAAATATCTTAGAGGCAATACTCCTTCTGGAGGTAAGAATTATACACAATATATACACTAGATACCAAAATTAGACAATTAAATAGTCATAGAACAATGCAAACAGTAGGAAATCCTATAGAATGCAATGGGAGAAAATAGGCATAGGGGCAACACAAGCCATATACTAAGAAAGTGGAATGTGAATCACAAATTCCCTCCTACACAAGTGTAGTGTGTGCAGAATTGCTGAGATAGTAAGAATACAGTAAACGTAAGTACATTTTCCCACCCAAGAGCCCTGAAAAGCAGGAATAAAGTACTGCAAGTTTCCTTAGGACACACTACACCTCGTTTTTGGGATATTGCAGCATCTGACCAAGTCTGCAAAGAACAACTGCTGGATTATTGGACCTGAAGACCTGCAAAGGAAGGGGACCAAGTCCAGAAGTCAAAAGAAGTTCCAGGAGGGACAGGAGCCCCTGCCAACCCAGAAGAGGCTGCAAAAGAAGAGTCCCTGGTTAGTCAAAGACTGCAGGAATGCACCCTAGGAAGATGCCATTGGGTTCCTGCATGATTCAAAAGATGTCCCACAGCGGGAAGATCATTGCAGATGAGATTTCGTGTTGGAAGTCACCAACAAGCCTTGGCTACAACAAAAGTGAATTTTTCATCAAAATGGCACTGGATCGACCCAGGAGGGACCTGGGGCCCTCAACTCTGTGTGAGGAGGAATAGGAGGCTCTCAGCACTTCAGAGGGACCTCCGGATGCCAGCCAGTACCCCCAGGAGTCGCAGGATCCAGGTTCAAAGGAGGTGCAAAATGCAGTTGATACAGCACAACAAAAGAAGTTCCCATGCAGCTGGGGAACAACTCAGTGAGTTGAGCATCACAGGATGGAGTGCTGGGGACCTGAGCCAGGATGTGCATGAAGGAATTTTGCAAAGAGTGCACACAGGCCTCAGGAGGCGAAGAAGATGTAGGACACAGGAGTAGCATCGCCCTTGGGGAAGGCAAGGTCTTACCTCCTCCAAATTGCATCAGCAGGACCTCAGGACAGTCTTTGTTGATGATCTCCACTCTCTGTGTCCTTAGGAGCACGCTCGTCGCTGTGAGAGGAGTCCCAGTGTACCGGTTGCCTTCTTAGAAGGTGCCTGCTTGGAGTAGGGGAGAGACTCTGTCACTCCACGGGAGATTTCTTCGGCCCTTCTGGTGCAGGATAAAGACAGGGAGTCCCCAGAGCGTGCACACGCGTGGAAACTGTTGCAATTGCTGACTTGGAACTGAGGTTGCTGAAGAAAATTGTCCCTTGTAGACACTTTGTTGTAGTTACAGCATTTCTTGGAGCAGGCTGCGGTTGATCCAAGGTCTGAAGTTGTTGCAGAGGATTCCTGAAGGAAACATGCAAGCAGAATCTGAAGATAACCCACAGGAGAGACCCTAAATAGCCCCTAGAGGGGGATTGGCTACTTTATCAGGTATGGACCTGTCAGGAGGGGTCTCTGACATCGCCTGCTGGCACTGGCCACTCAGAGGCCTCCAGAGTGCCCCTACACCTTGCAAAGCAAGATGGCTGAAGTCTGGGACACACTGGAGGAGCTCTGGGCACCACCCCTGGGGTGGTGATGGACAGGGGAGTGGTCACTCCCATTTCCTTTGTCCAGTTTCCCACCAGAGCAGGGGACAAGGAGTCCCTTAACCAGTGTAGACTGGCCTATGCAAGGAGGGCCCTATCTGTGCCCTTCAAATCATTTCCAGAGGCTGGGGTAGGCTACCCCTCCCCAGCCTTACACCCATTTCCAAAGGGAGAGGGTGTAACACCCTGCTCTCAGAGGAAATGCTTTGTTCTGCCTTCCTGGGACTGGGCTGCCCATACCCCAGGAGGGCAGAACCCTGTCTGTGAGATGGCAGCAGCTGTATCTGCAGTGCAAGCCTCAGAGAGCTGGTTTAGCAGTACTGGGGGGTCCATGGTGGAGCCCCCAGGATGCATGGAATTGGCTCTCCAATACAAGATTTGGAATGGGGGGACAATTCCATGATCTTAGATATGTTACATGGCCATATTTGGAGTTACCATTGTGAAGCTACATATAGGTGTTGACTTATATGTAGTGCACGCGTGTAATGGCGTCCCCACACTCACAAAGTCCGGGGAAATGGCCCTGAACTATGTGCGGGCACCTTTACTAATGAAAGGGTGCCCTCACACTCAGTAACTTTGCATCTAACCTTCAGCAAGTGAAGGCTGGATATATAGGTAACTTATAAGTTACTTAAGTGCAGTGAAAATGGCTGTGAAATAGTGCGCACACTCTTTCACGCAGGCTGCAGTGGTAGTCCTGTGTAAGGGGTTGTCTGAGCTCCCAATGGGTGGCAAAAGAAATGCTGAAGCCCATATGGATCTCCTGGAACCCCAATGCCCTGGTACCTAGGTACCATATACTAGGGACTTATAAGGGGGGGTCCAGTATGCCAATAGAAATTGGTAAATGAAGTCACTGGCCTACAGTGACAAATTTAAAAGCAGAGAGAGCATAAGCATTGAGGTTCTGGTTAGCAGAGCCTCAGTGACACAGTTAGGCTCTACACAGGCATTCACATTAGGTCATAAACTATGAACACTGGGGTCCTGGCTAGGAGGATCCCAGTAAGACAGGCAAAACATACTGGCATTTAGGTTTTTATTTATGAGCACTGGGGTCCTGGCTAGCAGGCATGTAAAGGAGCAGTTAGCCTTGTTGGGGAGAGAAGGCTGTTACTCCAATCCACCCTCAATGGTGTCCATCCCAAAAAAAGCAGCTCAAACAGGATGACTGGCTATATTTTCCCAACAAAGGCTAGAGCGTGAGACAAAAAAGCAACAGGCAACAGAATTTTTACCTCTCATTACCACTCTGTCCATGGAACCTTACATGACGTTTTCCCTTTCCCATTCACAAAGGTTTTATTTGACCACATTTAAATCTGGTATAGCTAATTTATTGGTTTCTTATCCTAGTTCTGCATTCCATGATGCATACTTGGAAATTTGTCTTTGTGATTCAGTGTTGCCCCAGTCACTTTAACATTTTTTATCTTTTTTGTAAATTGTATACTGTCCATCAAAAACAGTTGTTGATTCCCATATTGAGGCATCTGAAAATTACAAGTTGTAGGTCTGCATTGTGTAATCTACAGCTTCTTCAGTTGGAATCTATTTTCTTGATGGGGTATAGATTTTTATCTACTACCATCTGTCTGAGGAAGCTAGTGGGGAAGTAAATAACGGAATTTGGTATTTCCCGCTGCCAGAGCTGTTTAATCGGGGTAGGTGATATTTTGGGGAAGATTTACAAGCCTCTAGCGCTTCTTAGCGCCACCAAAGCATAATTTGTTTTTATGATAAGGCGGTGCTAAGCAGGCAATTTCCCCGTACCATAGTTACAAAGTGGCACAATGCATGCACTGCGCCACTTTGCAACCCATTGCACCACATTTTGCCTGCACCAGGCATAATGTATGCAAGGGTCAGGTTCGCACACAGGCAGGCCCAAAAAGGTGGGGAAAGTGAAATTTACAAGATTTCACTGTGCCATTTTTTCAATCATTTTTAACGCCTACCCAAGACAGGCATTAAAGGGGCGCTCCTGTATTGGCCTATGGACCTCACTGTGCTTTGCTGCACTAGCGCCAAACTTTTGGGTGTTAGTGCAGCAAAGCGCCACAGTAGCATCATAAATTGTAATGCTATTGTGCTGACATGCACCGTCCTGCACTATATAGTAAACACAGCACTACCGTGGTGACATTAGGGGGTGCAGGGCGATGTAAAAAAAGTGGCGCCTCAGAGTTGGTGCACCACTTTCTTGAAAATATGCCCTTTTGGGGCATATTTGTGGTTCCCCTAGAGCCACCTGGCGCTACATTTGCATAATTTTTTTACATAAATGTGGCAGGGTAGCATTTCCCATGCGCAATATTTACAAAGTGGAGCAATGCAAGCATTACGCCACATTGTAAACCCTTGCGCCATATCATGCCTGCACCAGGCATAATGTGTGCAAGGGGTGCTTTCCCATGTAGGGATGCCCACAAAAATGATGCACTGAAATTTGCAAGATTTCACTGCACCATTTTAGCGTCATTATTAATGCCTGCCTACTGCAGGTGTTAAGATGACACTCCCATTGAAAAGAATGGGCCTCCCTGTGCTTTGATTCATTAGCTAATTTATGGGGCTAATCCAGCAAAGCGCCATGAATTTTGATGCTAATTTGGACTCGACTGCCATAGTGCGATGTATTGTAAATACGCTGCACACATGGGGTCATGATTTAATCTATTTTAACACTATGGCCCTCATTACAACTTTGGCCGCTCGCCAAGTTGTAACTGCTGCGTGGCCGCCAACGTGGCCGCACTCCTGCGGTGGCCATTTCGACATCCCCGCTGGGGCGGCGGGCGGAAACCGAGTTTCTGCCCACCGGCCCAGCGGGGATGATGGCCGCAACATGGGAGCCGGCTCCAAATGGAGCCGGCGGTGTTGCGGCAGTGCGACGGGTGCAGTTGCACCCGTCGTGCTTTTCACTGCCTGCTATACAGACAGTGAAAAGCTTCATGGGGCTGTGCCAGGGGGAGCCTGCACTGCCCATGCCTGAGGCATGGGCAGTGCAGGGGCCCCCAGGGACCCCGCGACTCCCCTTTCCGCCAGACTTTTCATGGCGGTTCCTACCGCCATGAAAAGGCTGGCGGGAGGGGGACTCGTAATCCCCTCAGCAGCGCTGCCCTGGACGATTGAATCCGCCGGGACCAACATGGCAGAAAGCCGCGGTCGTAATTCCCAAGATTGCACTGCCAGCCTGTTGCCGGTGCAATCGACAAAACAGGGATGTATTGAGGCCCTATATGTTTTTATGGTTATACTATTTTTGTATAGCGAAGAAAGATTATCTGATCTGGTCAGATTGGTAACTTTTAATGCAGGTTGATAAATAAAACTGACTAAAGTCAATTCATAAAGTGACTTGAACAATGAGCCAATACCTGGCAAATAAATGCACACCCCTCGGCTGGCGAATATGTCTAATAACAGTCAAGGGAAGGCCTTCGCTCTGAATGCCAGAGCGTTGACACGTCACCACGTTTGAGCACATTTGTTATTGCTGTTCCTTCTTTTTAATGAATATGTGATTCCTACTGTGATATTTGTTTTACTAACAAGGTTTCTGGTTGGGAAATAGCGCACTACTGCTTCTGATAGCATGATCCTACAAATAGAACTAGAAGAAACTTGTGCTTTCTGTACACAATGAAACAGATATGTGCAGTTATCGACAAAATATGAATTATTGAAATTAAACTGGGATTCGAGCTCCTTAGGGGAACTTGCATTGTATAACGAGCCTCTGGGGCTTTACAACCTCGTAGAAAATCAACACCTGTCAAGCGTTGAGTCATTATGTGTGAAGTCAGCCAGGCTAAGAGGGCCTCGGGGTTGTGCGCAATGCACACTGCTCACAGCTTATATATATATATTTAACTTGCTCCTTACAGTCCTGTAAGGAGGCAGCTTTTTTTTTAAACTTTGTTTATCTTCTCCATTATTAATGATTTAAAGTAATTGCCCCGAGAATTGCCCTCCAATATTGTTTTCCGTCATATTATTATAAAATGACACATTGATAAAAAAGGCCCTTTAGATGCGATCTATCTAATCTTACTAGCCATGTATTGCCCCCACTGTTCATTAAACCATCAATGCCCTGCTGTATGACAGGTATTCCAAAAAATGGGGAGCACGGGAAATACTGTTGCAGAAACCCAAGCAACAAATTACTAATGAAAATAAATACATTTTCCTCCGTCCTTAAGTGATTTCCATGTCTCTCTGCTGTAAATGCTTAACGTTTCCATAATAACCATGCCATTCTCTGTTTGTTTGCAGCCCCCTGTGAAGCCAATACATTTTTCTGCCACAGTAATATGTGCATTAATAATACATTGGTTTGTAATGGAGTCCAGAACTGCGTGTATCCTTGGGATGAAAACCACTGCAAAGGTAATAACATATTTAGGCGAGGGAGTAATATAATTATGATGGTCTGGGTGGATATTAAAAGTAAATAGGCTGATTTTAATATAATTTCGTATGTGCTTATTCTGTGTCCTTCCTCTTCCTCTTATTTTGTGTTAATCGCAAAGGCGTGGTTGATAGTTTCTTGAACTGGGTAACTGAAGATCTTAGTTTTGGATTTTAAAGTGAGTTGTGTTTGTGCACGTGGAGAAAACGTTGACTGAGTCCCTCCATTCGTAGTCATGAGATAGTGGCAACCTCGCTGTGGCTGTCCGAGATTAGCCAAGACATATGGCATGCACTCCAAAGCAGAACTAACTGCTTGATACTAAAAACATAACTATTTGACAGGAACAGAAGAAAAATGTACAATGTGGCAGATGAGCCCAGAGCGTTGGAATGAAGGGATAATGGTATCTTTAAGCTTAAATATTCTTATATCATCAAAAATCGCATGTAAATACCCTAGAAAAGTGAACGAAAATTACATATAGTCTGTGTAGTTTCTTTAAATTTTGTAGAGCCTTTTTGCGGGAATGAGATTTATTTTTTCACAAAATTGTTATGCTTTAAAACATACCTCCTTTGTTTGAATTCACTTTCGTGTCAGAACTTTCTGCGGGGCCTCTGTCAACAATTTGATGTTGAGCCCACTGGACACCACTTCTGTTTGTGTCAGGTGCCTTAGGAACCATAATTCTAAATATAAAAAACAATCCCTCTAGTAAAAGAAATAATATGGCATTATCAATAATCATAGCAGAATTGCTTTAAAAAAAACTCTTGGGCCCTCATTACGAGCGGCCCATAAAATCCGACTCCTCAGAGCCAGAATATATCTAGTGTGATAGACATCCCCTGATTATAAGCATTTGGGGAATAATATGCAGATGTTGGTGTTTACCATACTGATACCCTACTGCCTTTCCTTTCACCTTCTGTAACACAGCAGGGTAGTCACCTAGATCACTTTTAAAAATTCCTCTCATTTGCAGTCAGAGAAATTAAGGTACACGGTAAGTTTCCAAATTAGCAACAATTTGTGGAAGCCATATCCTGATATTTGACCTTCGTCTTTGTACGGCCAGCAAATGTAACAAGATAAATACATCATTTAAAATCATATCTATTGCTTTCACCTGCTGAACTACAGCAAAATTATATCCGAGGAGCCGCAGCACCCATGACACCCCTACTTCTAGCGCCTATGCTAGAATATGACGGCTTGGAGGGAGAGTGAGGAGCATGATTCATGAGGAGCTGGGAGGGTTTTCTAGCAGCAGAAAAGCGAGAATGAGATGGAGAAGACTGCAAGAATAATATATTGTTTGTCATATTCTGTGGACACAAGAATATACAGAATGTGTGCAAATGCGTCCATTTCTTACGATAATGGCATTACTCCTAGTCCTACTCCCTCGCCTTCCTTTTAACCAATGATGCTTCCTGCCTGCCTCTAGACCCTCCCTTCCCCCTTTAACCCCCCCACCCCTACCACCTCCTGTACAAAAACCAAGCCCAAGCAGCAACTCAGACAGTCCGTACTGGGGGGCGGGAGGGAACGGAAAGGCAGGCGAGGGAGGAGGACTAGGAGTAATGCCATTATCGTAAGAAATGGACGCATTACCTCCCGTCCCTCCCTCGCCTTCCTTTTAACCAATGAGACATAGCAAGAAAAACACCGGAGACGGACACTGAGTTGCAATAAGGTTATTATAATGCACACAGACCACCGAGACCCTACCCCTATTACCGCATAGAGGATAAGACCCAGTGACCCAACACCGACTCCAAACTACCCAAGTCCGTCAGCCTATAATGCCGGACAAATGTTGAGGGAGAGGCCCAAGTGGCGGCCCTGCAAATTTCCACCACTGAAGTCCCCTGAAGCTCAGCCACTGTAGCCCCCATACCCCTGGTAATACGGCCCTGAACCCCCTGGGGAGGAACTACCCCTTTTAACAAATACGCCAACAGAATCAGAGACCTCACCCACTGACTCAACGAAGTCGTGGAAGGCTTCTCACCCTTCCAGGCCGGACCGAAATTCACAAAAAGCGAATCACCTTTACGGAAAGGAGCCACCACATGCAGATACTCCAACAATGCCCTGTGAACATCCAAAGAATGCAACTACACCTCCTCATCCGAGGAGGGATTCGGACAAAACGAAGGAAGGATGACCTCCTGGCGAGCATGGAAAGAAGAATTAACTTTCGGAACAAAAGAAGGAACTGGAACAAGCACCACACGATCCGGAAAAACTTTACATAAAGGAAAAGAACAGGCCAAGGCCCCCAATTCCCCTAAACGGCAGGCCGAGGTAACGGCCACCAAAAAGAACGTCTTCAAAGAAAGATGGCGCAAGTCACAGTCCCCCAGAGGCTCAAAAGGGGCAGCAGTCAACGCATCCAAAACTAAAGAAAGATCCCAAGAAGGGAAAGAGCGTACAGGGCGAGGAAACAAATTAAGAAGCCCCTGAAAAAATCTAGGCAACAAATGACCCTCATCCGACAGACTACGCCAAGGACCCCTAAACGCCTGAATAGCCACCCACTGCACCCGCAGAGAAGCCACCGACAACCCCAATTGTGCACCATCCTGTAAAAATTGCATCACATCAAATATAGAAGCAAAGGTAGGATCCAAAGTATGCCTGACGCACCATGAAGAAAAAACTTTCCACTGCCTACCATACGAAATCAAAGTGGAACGCTGCCTTGACGCCAGTAAAGTAGAACTCAAACCCACTGGCACCCCCAGACCAGGCAAACCCTGCCGTTCAACTACCAGGCCGTCAAGTGTAACCTCCTCAACGACCCCTGTGAGAGGCAAGGACACTCCAGGGGAGACGGACAAAGAGGAAGAGGCCACATCCGACCGGATGCCATCAGCTGCAACAATGGAAACCAATTCACCCTCGGCCAATGATGCGCAACCAAGAGAACCCTGCCTCCCAGATGCCTCAATCTCAACAGGAAGTACCGGATCAGCTGAAACGGCGGGAATGCGTACAAAAGGCCCCGAGGCCAAGGACACAACATTCCATCCACCTCCCAAGCCTGAGGACACCGAAACCGGGAGCAGAAGCGACTGAGTTTTGCATTCTCTGGGGATGCAAACACATCTAACACCGGAACACCCCAGAGACGAACAAGATGAAGAAACAGCGACCTCCGGAGGGAGAAAAGCTGTGAGGAAGGAATCACCCTGCTTAGCAGATCCGCCCGAACATTGACCACCCCCCCAATGTAGGTAGCCCGGAGTGAAGGAACCCATTCCTGAGCCCACACAAAAATATTCCTGGCCAGAATGAACAAAGCCCTCGACCTGGTCCCCCCCTGTCGGTTGACATAAGCCTTGGCCTCTAAGTAGTCTGTCCGAATAAGAACCGCAACTCCCTTCAGGGACACCTGGAAATGAATTAGGGCCAATAACACTGCCTTCAACTCGCGCCAATTCGACGACCGATTGGCCTCCAGTGGGGACCAAAATCCCTGAATTTGTGCCGACCCCATCCAAGCACCCCAACCTGAGAGGCTGGCATCCGTTGTGACCACCACTGGGCTCAGAGGAGACAAAGACACCCCTACCCGAAGATGATTGGACACCAACCACCACCTCAACTCCCTGCGAATCAACCCTGACCCCGGAATTCGGGTCATCAGAGAACCAGACCCTGGCTCCCACCTTCTCAGGAACCAGTTAATCAAGCAAAGAAGATGGAATCGCGCCCAAGGAACCAGAAACATTACAGACGCCAAATGACCTTGCAGACGTAACGATAGAAGCGCACGGGGAGCAGACTGCGACACGACCTCCTTCACCAGGGACTGGAGTACCCCTAACCTCTTTTCCGACACCGTCACCAAACCGAGAAGAGTCCGAAACCGAGCCCCTAGAAAAACCAGATCTTGGGAAGGAACCAAATCTGACTTCCCCCAGTTGACCAAAAACCCGTGGTTTTGCAGGACCATCAGAACCAGGGCCAACCGCCTCCTCAACAGGCCCTGTGAGGGTGCATGTATTAGGATGTCGTCTAGATAAGGATGAATAAACACCCCTTCTGAATGTAGTAAAGCCACCAGGGGGGCCAGCACCTTTGTGAAAATCCGGGGAGAAGACTTGAGGCCGAAAGGCAGTACACAAAACTGATAATGCTCCAGGCCCACAGCAAACCGTAGGAACCGCTGAGAAGTCTTTGCCACAGGCACATGTGGTATGCATCCTGCAGATCTAGTGACACCAGAAAATCCCCCTGACTGACCATCGGAAAAATAGTCTGAATTGACAGCATGCAGAAATGTACCGTCCTGATCCAGGTATTCACTCCCTTCAGATTGAGAACAGGCTGAAAACCCCCTGACACCTTCTGAACTAGAAACAAGACAGAATAAGTGCCCCGACCCCTTTCTTCCAGAGGAACGTGGGAAATGGCCCCTTTGACAAGTAAGTCCCGGACTCCGTTCAACAACGCCTCTCTCCGTGCCCTGACCGCAGGCCGAGGAGTGGGAAGCACCCCTGAATCGGGAGGCATCATATCGAAATCTATGACGTAACCATTGGCCACAATGTCCAGCACCCAATGATTGCTGACACTCTCCCGCCAAGCAGAAAGAAAGTGCCTCAGCCTTCCCCCAACCTGCCCTATGCCATGCCCACAGTGATTGTCAGGACCCCTTCTTGAACCCACCCCGGTTTGAAGGAGCAGCTTTCTTAGGGGAAAAACGGGGCTGAAAATGACGTTTCCTGAAAGAAAAAGACTTAGCATCCATCTTGGGAAAAGAACAGGAATGCTTCTTCCACCCTTTGCCCGAAGCAGAACCCCCTTTATAAGGTAAGGCATGTTTCCTTTCCTTAAATGCCTTGGAAAGCATTGAAGGCAATTGATCTCCAAACAAGCTACGACCTTCAAAGGGCAGTCTTAGGAGAGCAGACTTCTCCCCAGGATCTGCCTTCCATGACCGCAACAAGAGGGACGTACAGGCCCCAATCAAAGCTCCCGATGCCAGAGCCGAAGTACGGACCACATCCGATAATACATCCGCTAACAACCTGGCTTGCTGCTCCATACCAGCCAGAAGTTCGGAGCACTCCGCACCTTCCTGAACAGCAACTGCCAGTTTATAAAAGTCCTGCACCAACGACTGGGCTGCATAAGCAGAATAAATACCCGCTCTCAGAGCCAGATTCTCAGCCGCAGAAACCCTCTTGAGACCTGCATCCACCTTACGATCCGTGGCCTCCGTAGGCACACAATCCTCCGGATTGACTGCCGTTTTGCCAATCAGGGTTGCCAAAATGGAATCCAGGCAAATCGAGGGAGGCAGTACATCCTCCCCTTCTAGCAAATCAAGTTTCTGAAGGAATCGTGGAATTTGAGCTCTATCCACATCCTTCCATTCCCGAAACACCATATCCTTCACAGGTCCCAGAAAAGCCATGGCAAACTTAGAAGGCATCTGATACTGAGGGAAAAAGTGGGAGTCAGAGCTCGTAGGCTGAAACACTGGAAAACCCCAATTGTCCCGAACATGTGACATCACCTCCCACATCTCTTCCCTGGAGACATATTTCCCCCCAGAAGAAGTAGATGGAGCCTCCCCCTCCTCATCATCCAAAGAGGACCGTTCCGCAGTAGTAGGAGGATGTGATGCTTTATACCGAGGAGGCCTGGCCATCCCTGCCTGGAGAGCCCTAGAAACAGCCACCTCTATCATGTCCTGCACCTCCTTCCTGGACATGAGTGGTGCAGCACCACCCACAATCCTGCGTCGCTTTGCCGGAACCTTCGGCATGGTAAACCCAAAAAGAACTACCATCTCACTAACCCCGACCACCAAATATACAGGAGACAGGACCTCCCATAAAAAATCCTGAAACCAATAAAAAATGCACACAATCAGTTAAAATTGCGGGCAGAACACCCGTCCTACCAGTTCCTGAAGTCCAAAAACGCCAACCGGCCCCTCCACGCGGCTCCGCGGGCCGAGGAACCGGAAATAGACGCCCCAGCCGCAAAGAGCCGACTGACCTCGTCAGCCGACTCCCAGGACGTGTCCCACAAGCAGCCCCGCCTGCTCGTCGAAGACGCGACTGGCCAGAGCACACCTCGAGGAGCTCCGCGCCTCGAGGAGTGCAGGAATCGATGCTCCCCAGGCCCCGCCATGGAGGAAAAGAGAAAAGGTAAGTCTAGCGTGGGCTAGACAAATAAAACAGGAGGTGGTAGGGGTGGGGGGAGTTTAAAAGGGGAAGGGAGGGTCTAGAGGTAGGCAGGAAGCCTCATTGGTTAAAAGGAAGGCGAGGGAGGGACGGGAGGTAATGGAGGTAATCTACATTTGTGGGTCAAACATTGTGTGAGAATTGTTTGTGATAATTGTCAATGTTGTATGGAGTAGTAGTCAACATAGGACCTGAACGGTGAGTATGGTTGCTGTGTGTAGTACAATCGTTTTTGGGTGAGTGTGTATAATGTTGTTGAGGGCAGTGAGCAGGGTACCCAGGACAATCAAGGTCTTGGGTAGTGGGTCTGAAGTCTGCATCTGGGAAGTAGTTTTCAATTCTGAAAAGAAGTGAGACTATTGCCAGCCTATCTGTCTTTTCTTTCTGATTTGCAGGCTGAGGGACAGGTGGATGTTTATGGTGATTACTAATTTTTTAGTATTTAGCAGGAGCTGAGAAGTCAGTTTATTTCACTTGATATCTGGGGCTGTATTACACAACACATAGCTGCCATGGAGCGCAATGGGCATGTGCACCTGCTTTTTGCATCCCAAGGGCACTAAGCTATTACAGAAGGGACTGCAGATGACTCTGTGGCCCATTGTGTAATACTAATAACGCTGGCAGATATGTAGCACCAGGGCTATCTTCGGAGGGCATTCTCTGATTTGCGTGGGGTATGACCAAGATAAATGAGATACTTCACCTTTCTGCCTGTGCCATATTACCAACCTGGGCTCAGAGGAAAGCATCCCCTTAGAAGGTACACTGAAAGAGCACCACAAAAAGGTGGAGCACTGTCAGTCTGCCCCCTCAGGGCAGGCTTCTCAAGGTTGAAAGGGGGGAACCCTCAGACATCCCGCTGTAGTTGGTTGCAGTTATTAACTGCATCCACCTGCAGGGGGATCTCTAAACATTCTCTAACTACTCTCTAAAGTGCAGGTAGGTTACCACCTGCGCAGAGAACCAGGGGAAAATTTTGCGCTGTCCCCATGGTAGTGCAAGTTTCATGGCTGCCCTTTGGGCAGTATATTCATTCATATATGGGGCAGTGTCACTGTTTGCACCTAGTACACCTGCTTAAATGTGCACCATGGTGCAAATGAGGACTGTGCTCCCTGTATGTAATACAGGCTGTGATAGTCATAGTCACAGTTGCCCATGTCTTGTGTTGTTGGCAATGATGATATATGTGAGTTTTACTACATTCAGTTTGAAGAAGGTGCTTAACAATCAGGCATAAATAAGGGTGAAGTAATGGGTGAGTGGGGTGAGGGTCTTGATTGTTGATATTTCCAAATACTTTTGCCTACCACCAGCATACAGAAAGGTTTGATTATGTGGGCTGTAAGGACTCCAAAAGAACCCACGTAGAGTTTGCAAATGAAGCGGGTGAGAATGAACCCTTACTCCTTTAAACCAGACTTGCTACAAGGTTTTGGAATGGTGGTGATTTAGTGTGTTTTGATTTGTTACTGTGCAATACCATGTCATATGAGAAGTGGGGGTTTTATGAGCATGGTTAGGTTTAAATATACCGTCCTTATGAACTGTGCTTGATCTGTCCATTTTTCTTATGACTAATTTCCTCTATTGCAGGTTTTAATTGTTTACTTATTACCTTTGGTTGCTACTGTTGTGAGTGGAGCGACAGATAACTAAAAAGAAAAGCTGAACTTTGCTGTATGTTTGGTCAGTGTCTTGTCTATTGAGACCTTTTAGATGTTTATTGTGTTCCGTTGCTTGATAGAGTATGTTGTTGTGAACACAATGATAACAAGCAGTAGGATGTGTAAGTGATGTATTGGATGCATGCTTGGTGTTCTGGTAATGTTTGGTGTGTGTAGATTTACATTTTCACAAGTCCAGCTCATCAGGATTTTCTCAGTGCAAGGCTACCTCGTTGGAGGAAAGTCAAGAACAGCAGAGCACGGCACATTCTACTAGATACGCAGGACTAACCCAAGTCATCCTCTGAGGCTAAAGGCACCAATAAATATTGAGCTGGCAAATGTCCAAGCAGGAGACTGCTCATGACTGAGGTGCAGTCAGGGTAAGGGAACCCAGCATGAATTATCAACTGGCCTTCTAATATCCAAGCCTCGCCCATCACTTTCCCACCCAGGGAAGGTTTGCCCGTGATCCTGAAATATGATTAATTAGAAAGCGAGAAGAGTGACCAGTGAGCCTCCTTCTTATAGCCCATACAGAGGGGGGTTGACGTAAGGAGCATGGGTAAACGTTTTTGGGATAGTAAATCTCTTTTTAAATGATTTCTGCCTTGAAGTAGATGATCCCTTCTTGAATAAAGTACTTGGACAAGGGATGGAAAATGAGTATAATGAAGATTAGCAGCATGTAATCCCTCCATTACTATGGTAGAAACCTGTGGGTAAACGAAACAATTCATTTTTCATTTTAACAATGGGAGTTGTGAGGCATACTATCCTATTGCGCTTATGAGGATACACTCAAAGCTCTACAGAAAAACACAAAGGAACATATTCATGAGGAAGTGGCGCATTGGTCCTAATGCACCACTTTTCTTGCATCCCTCTTGCCCCCCGTAATGATGCCATTGTTGTGCTGTATTTACAATACGGCACACCATGGCGTTGTTACCACAACAGCATCAACATTTTTGACACTGTTGTAGTGCTTTGCTGCACTAGCGGCAAAAATGTTGACACTCGTGCACCAAAGCCCAGTGAGGCCCTTACATTATTATGGGTGCTTCACTTTAATGCCTGCCCTGAGCAGGCGTTAAAAATGGGTGAAACAAAATGGCACAGTGTAATATTGTAAATGTCACTGCACCATATTTTAGGGTTTCCCTGTGCGGGAACTTCCCGCTTGCATATATTACGCCTGGCACAGCCATGATGTGGTGCAAGGAGATGCAAATGGCACAATGCATGCATTGCACTACTTTATAAATATAGCACAGGGAATGGGCACCTTAACACTGCCTTGGCGTTATAAAAATGAATTATAAGACAGTGCAGGGGTCTTATAAATCTGTCCTATAGTACTTTTTCTATAGGTCATCTTTAAGTTATGCTTTTAGATTTTTGAGTGTGGTATGCATTAGTTTGCCCATATCTTTCATTGTATTAGAACCGTCAAATGTCTGTGGTAGACAGTGGCAATTTGTTTATTTCTGTTTCTGCTGCTGTCATTATATTGCTGTAGAGCGTTCTTCACGACATTGCTCCACATGTAATGCTTTATGAAGTACTGCTGATTTCAGCAGCTCAGTGGCATGATTCCTCTTTCAATTTTGGCTCTGTTTCTGCAAACAGTTTCCCAATCTTCATTAATAGCGAGATTAAATCTGACACTGCATTTGTTCTGCAGCAGATCAGCAAATCAGCAGCTCTGGGTTTAGATGTGCAGCAAAAATGGTGCTAGTTGGTTACAGGCTGCCCTCGAGCTGTGCTAAAGGGTTTATTTTGTGTGGACTCAGTTTATTTTCAGTACCAATAGTGCGAACCCAGGTTAAATCACACATGTGTTTAGTTGTCTGGTTGCTCAGTAACGTTTCCTTTCGAAAAAATGCTTTTTGCAGTGATTAAACGTGTTTGTTTTATTTAATGTTTCAGTTATTTCATAAACCAACTACTTTTACAGAATATTTGTTTTTCAGAGAGGTACTCGCTAAGTTGTAAAAATCTACTTGAAGGGTGAAGTATGGCTGAATATTGGGATTCGAATTTCAGAGCAGACACCCACCTGTGGATTTTCACTGGATGGGAAGTGCCCATTTCAGGGCTTCTAGAAACTGTTAAATAATCTGTTAAATCTGTGATGATCTGATCTCCCTAAGCTGATCCTTGAAAAAGTAAAACAGTGGGCCTCATTTTCAAGAAATGAGGCATTGTAGCTGCAACGCATTGATGTGGCAAAAATGGTAGCACTCAGGTGCCCCATGGAGTTTGGATGCTGATTGCGTCAAAAAACAAGTGACACGAGCCTATGCACCCCTCAGAAGGAAAATTTATGCTACTGCTGCAAAAGTGACGCTAGGCTGATTAGCTGCACGTAAAGTGATGCAAGCCATCCCAGTGTCACTTTTGTGCGCTAAAGCATCAAAAACAGTTAAAAAAGCCACATTGGCACAAAAAAACACTCCAAAAGCAGATATGGAGGACAGAGGACACAACAGACCCCAGGATAATCCCAGCAACCCAAGCAACAGCCAGGATGTCCAGACAGACTCCCAGGGAAAAGAGAAGAGGAAGAGAAAGTGCAAGTTTAGTGAGGAGGAGAATAACATCCTGATCACTGAGGTGACGGAGCACCAACACCAGCTATTCGTCACCTCAAAATTGCCATTAGGGAGGAAAGAGGCCAAACGGCAGTCCATTGTGGACAAGGTCAACAGTGTAGCAGATGTCAAGAGCACAGTGATCGACTGTAAGAAGCACTGGCATGAGTGCAAGCATAAGACAAAGGAGAAACAGACCAACAACGTTAAGGCAGCATTGCAGACCAGAGGTGGAAGTCCGGCTGCCCAAGAGCAGCTGGACGATTTGGAGGAGATGGTGGCAGCCGCATCCCTGAGAAGTTGGTGACAGAGGTCCTGGGACAGGATACTGCTGCCTATAATGAACAACAAGCACCACGTGGTAAGTTGCACTGAGGGACAATGTAGCATCTAAGTAATGTTATAAGGTGCGGGCAGATATGTCCCAGCACTACAATGCACTATCTGCAGACACAAGGGTAGTATGCTGGCCCATCTATGGTTAAACATCAAATAAATGTAATGCACACTGACCAGTCACAATTTGCACAGCCCAGTCCACATCCCTCACCTTACTCCATGCAATGTGTGAAGTGCAGCATCAGTTCTAGGTTTACCTTTCTTTGTATTCTGGCACTTGTAGTGCAATGGGCAACAGCACTCACCACAACTACAACTCACAAAATACACTGCAAAAACATGAACTGGAACAATACATCAAGCATGCACACTGCTAACCTGCACAACCTGACTGTGACAATGCAGGTCATCTTGCACCATGTAGCTACTCAGTCTCACTTGGACCCATGCACACTAATCTAGAATGTAAATCCTTGGAATTAAATGGGTATGTCACAGGAGAAACAACTCATCTGAGAGAGCTTCAGGTGTGGGCTACGGGCAGTATCTACACAGAGAGACATGGCAAAAGACACATCTATAGTACCCTGCATGAAACTATACTGCACCCCACTGACCTGGCATGCAGGGTGAGTGCACACAGGGGTCTGCTGCCATGGAAGGGACCACAGGAACTCCTGTCATCCAATAAATCAGACTGGGTGTTGGGGGGAATGCAAGAGATGATGTGTGGGCCTGGTGGACCACTGCTGATGCATTGTAGGTGCAGAATGTTCATGTCAAACTGCCTTTTGTTCTGAAAGGGGAGACTGTGCATACTGGGGAAGTGAGAATAGATATGTGTACTGAAATGTAGTCTCATAAATATACATACACTGCTGGGTCTGACTGTGCATGACTTGTATCATACCTGGGGAGGAATGACAGTGAACAGCCCATTGGGGTACTACAACCTACATGCCATGTGGACCTGGGGGAAGATGTA
Organism: Pleurodeles waltl; assembly: GCF_031143425.1. NCBI lineage: Eukaryota > Metazoa > Chordata > Amphibia > Caudata > Salamandridae > Pleurodeles > Pleurodeles waltl. Next base: position 369,677,881 of record NC_090439.1, read on the forward strand.
GCACATGTCAGGAGGCAGTCTGATGCAACATTTTCTCAAGGTCCCACATGTATAAGTTGGAGAATGTCAAACAGGGACCTGACAAGGGAGACCCAGAACCACTTAGCCATCACAAATTACATGAGTCATGGAAGCACCCAGGCTGAAGTGGGAATCAGATGTAGGTACGTGCCACTGTTTACAACATTCTACTATGTGTGAGTGATGGCTGACCCACAGTTTTCAATAACAAAGCAATATGTGGTACCATTGGATATGGTCACGAATAATCTATGTGTCGTAGGCATGTGAAAAATGAATGTCTGATCGGGGTAGCATCACTATGTGGCACTAATCCATGTACCAGGACCCAAAAGTGGCTAATCACATGAGCCATGTACACATGCAATGTGGTGGACCTGAGTCACAACTCTGAGCGTGATGAAATGGGGGGAATGTCAGTGATTGTCATCTACTCAGTAGGACAGGGTCCATCCCCTCAGAGTAGGCAAACAGTGCTTGTGAGAACAATGCAGCGATAAGAGGTGCTGCCACCTGTAATGGAAATACTGTGAGATGTTGCATCAATACCCATACCTGACAGGTGTACTGTGCATCACTGTTGAACTGAAAGTGCTACATCAGGACCCTTGAATGTCAACATGATTTTCATGTTAGCATCTAACAGAGATAACCATTAACATTTCTCTGTCTCATTGCAGAGGATGAACCTACACCTTTTGGCCAGCTGACTGTCCCGGACTTTACAGATGAAGTGGATGAAGAGATGCAAACCATTAACCCAGACACCGGCCAGCAAATCTAAGTGCCATTAAGACTACATCTCCAGTGACAGGGAGGCTTGACAGCGTTGCAGGGTCTCCATATGATCTGCCCAACATCCAACAGAAATCACCTGCCTGCCCACCCAGAGCCCTGGACTCCCCGGACTCACAACTAACATTTTAAAAAACTGCGGTAGGAGTCCAGTAGGAGCTGGCGATCAGGAGGTGCGGGGATGGAGACCTTGGCAGTCACCCTTGAGGCAGTCCATAGGTGCCTTATTCCAAATTAAGGCAACTCCTCCCCCATACGAGGCACCTACTTTTCGCTCCATGGCCTCCAGCAATCCCTGGCTGACATTGCTGGTGTCATGAGGCAGAGGCATGAGCAAAAGTCCAGCCAAAGTGGCACCACAACTGTTGCCAACCAGCTGGGGGCAATCAGAAACATCTTGGATTCCATGGAGTGGCAGCAGAACTCTCTTATTGCCAACATGGGTGCCTACCATCATGACGTTGCTGCTGTGATGCAAAACCAGAAGGTCCTTATTGGTGCTGTGCTGCCTTACGTGTTGCCACAGAGGAAAGCTGCTGTGGACACAGGATCCACATTTTCAGGCCCTTATGTGTGTGTGCCTCCCTCTATTTCGACACCGACAACACCTCTATCACGAGAGCAAAGCATACATCAAAGGAAGATGTTGACTGCACATCTTTCACTTGAAAAAGTGCCTTGTAGGATTTCTCTGTGGCACATACCCACGTTCTTCTTTGCAGTATTCTTCAGAACATGCCAGTGTCAAATCAACTGGCACTGTCCTCAATTTGACTCTTCCTCTGTTGACCTTACACATTTGTAGACTTTTATTGTTGCAAATCTACCCTAATGGCAATGTGGTCCTCCTCCTCACTGAAGCACTCCTCTCATACACATCTCATAACTTGTTCTCCCCAAAGACACTGTCTACATATCCACCAGCTTGAAACATCTGTTGGTGTTTTTGTCTTATGAATTGCACCTCTGAGCATCATATCATTTTTCACATGTAAATAAAAGCACTAAGTACAATCTGTGTGCTGTATGTGTGTCTTAACCAGGACTAATTTGAACATGTTGCATTGTGTGATGCAAATACATTGACTACTTGCTAATGGGGTGTGTGGAGTGGAACCAGAGATAAAGCCACACAGAATGAAACATATTTGCTGAACATGATATATATGTTGACTAGCAAGCAGTTACCAAAGCTCTCAAGCATGAAGGGCAACAGGTATCATGCAGTTATTGTTAAAGATGATGCAACTCACACCATAGGTGACTGGTCTAAGCATTGGTAGCAGCAACCAGATTACATTGCTATGACAGGCAAATGATGCAAGTGCGAGTGTGTAAGGTTCAGACATCAGTGTGTGAGTTAAAAATCTTTGGATTAGGGTGAGTGCAATAACAGCAACATCCCACCCCAACAAGGCATGTCCCATTACTTACCTACATAGAGTAACTGTATGTGAATATCTGCGTTGGGCTGTGTAAGGAAATGGCTCCCTGTTGCAGTTACCCCCCACTTTTTGCCTGATACTGATGCTGACTTGACTGAGAAGTGTGCTGGGACCCTGCTAACCAGGCCCCAGCACCAGTGTTCTTTAACCTAAAATTTACCATTGTTTCCACAATTGGCACACCCCTGGCACACAGATAAGTCCCTTGTAAAAGGTACCAGTGGTACCAAGGGCCCTGAGCCCAGGGAAGGTCCCTAAGGGCTGCAGCATATGTTGTGCCACCCTAAGGGACCCCTGACCTAACACATGCACACTGCCATTGCAGATTGTGTGTGTTGGTGGGGAGAAAAAGGCAACGTCGACATGGCATCCCCCTCAGGATGCCATGCACACAAAATACTGCCTGTGGCACAGGTAAGTCACCCCTCTAGCAGACCTTACAGCCCTAAGGCAGGGTGCACTATACCACAGGTGAGGGCATAGCTGCATGAGCAATATGCCCCTACAGTGTCTAAGTCTATTCTTAGACATTGTAAGTACAGTTGTGGCCATATTAAGTATGGTCTGGGAGTTTGCCAATAATGAACTCCACGGCTCCATAATGGCTACACTCAATACTGGGAAGTTTGGTATCAAACTTCTCAGAATAATAAACCCACACTGATGCCAGTGTTGGATTTATAAAAAAAATGCACACAGAGGGCATCTTAGAGATGACCCCTGTATTTTACCCAATTGTTCAGTGCAGGACTGACTGGTCTGTGGCAGCCTGCTGCTGAGAGATGAGTTTCTGACCCCATGTGGTCAGGGCCTTTGTGCTCTCTGAGGACAGAAACAAAAGCCTGCTCTGGGTGGAGGTGCTTCACACCTCCCCCCTGCAGGAACTGTAACACCTAGCAGTGAGCCTCAAAGGCTAAGGCTTCGTGTTACAATGCCCCAGGGCACTCCAGCTAGTGGAGATGCCCACCCCCTGGATGCAGTCCCTACTTTTGGCGGCAAGTCCAGAGGAGATAATGAGAAAAACAAGGAGGAGTCACCCACCAGTCAGGACAGCCCTTAAGGTGTCCTGAGCTGAGGTGAACCCTGCCTTTAGAAATCCTCCATCTTGATTTTGGAGGATTCCACAATAGGAATAGGGATGTGCCCCCCTCCCCTCAGGGAGGAGGCACAAGGGGGGTGTAGCCACCCTCAAGGACAGTAGCCATTGGCTACTGCCCTCCCAGACCTAAACACCCCCCTAAATTCAATATTTAGGGGCACCCAAGAACCCAGGAAATCAGATTCCTGCAACCTAAAGAAGAAGAAGGACTGCTGACCTGAAGCCCTGCAGTGAAAACGGAGATGACAACTGATTTTGCCCCAGCCCCACCGGCCTGTCTCCCTACTTCGAAGAAAACTGCAACAGCGACACATCCAACAGGGTCCAGCGACCTCCGAAGCCTCAAGAACCAAGAAGCTCCCGAGAACAGCGGCCCTGTTCAAGAAACTGCAACTTTCTGCAACAAAGAAGCAACTTTAAAGACACCACGTTTCCCGCCGGAAGCGTGAGACTTTCCACTCTGCACCCAACGCCCCCGGCTCGACCTGCGGAAAACTAACACTACAGGGAGGACTCCCAGGCAACTGCGAGCCCGTGAGTAGCCAGAGGTGACCCACCTGAGTCCCCAATGCGACGCCTGCAGAGGAAATCCAGAGGCTCACCCTGACCGCAACTGCCTGTAACAAGGAACCCGACACCTGGAACCAGCACTGCACCTGCAGCCCCCAGGACCTGAAGGAACCGAACTCCAGTGCAGGAGCGACCCCCAGGTGACCCTCTGCCTAACCCAGGTGGTGGCTACCCCGAGGAGCCCCCCGTGCCTGCCTGCATCGTTGAAGAGACCCCCGGGTCTCCCCATTGATTCCTACCTGAAACCCAATGCCTGTTTGCACTCTGTACCCGGCCGCCCCTGTGCCGCTGAGGGTGTACTTTCTGTGCCTGCTTGTGACCCCCCCAGTGCCCTACAAAACCCCCCTGGTCTGCCCTCCAAGGACGTGGGTACTTACCTGCTGGCAGACTGGAACCGGGTCACCCCTATTTCCATTGAAGCCAATGTATTTTGGGCACCACTTTGGCCTCTTCATCTGACCGGCCCTGAGCTGCTGGTGTGGTAACTTTGGGGTTGCCTTGAACCCCCAACGGTGGGCTACCTTGGACCCAACTTTGAACCCTGTAAGTGTTTTACTTACCTGTGAACTTAACATTTACTTACCTCCCCCAGGAACTGTTGATTGTTGCAGTGTCTATTTTTAAAATAGCTTATTGCCATTTTTGTCAAAACTGTACATGCTATTGTGATTATTCAAAGTTCCTAGAATACCTGGGTGAAATACCTTTCATTTAAAGTATTACTTGTAAATCTTGAACCTGTGGTTCTTAAAATAAACTAAGAAAATATATTTTTCTATATAAAAACCTATTGGCCTGAAGTAAGTCTTTGAGTGTGTGTTCCTCATTTATTGCCTGTGTGTGTACAACAAATGCTTAACACTACCCTCTGATAAGCCTACTGCTCAACCACACTACCTCAAAATAGAGCATAAGAATGATCTCTTTTTGCCACTATCTTACCTCTAAGGGGAACCCTTGGACTCTGTGCACACTATTTCTTATTTTGAAATAGTATATACAGAGCCAACTCCCTACAGGCTGTATATCCATTCACATCCAGATTGCCATATATACTGCTCAACGATATCTGTAGATACCTCATGTGATTCCATGGCCAACCTGGCAGGTACCAGTCCATTGGCAAATCACCCAGCCACACATGTTGCCAAACTCTGCTAGCAAAGACAAAGGCATGTACCTCAAATTACCTGAGCAGACATGGTAATTCCTACATGATAAATCATGATGGAGACGTGTATGTAACAAACAACAACATTTAATTAAACCTTAAATATCTGTAACTAAGACTATCTATACTACAAAACCTAACTATCGTAAACTAACCTACAATACCTAGTACTAAATACTAACTACAAATACCTTAATTTAACCTACCTTACTCTATGCATTTAACACCACATGAGAAACATCAACCCCCATCCCTCTTAAAACAAATATGCAGACAAAGACAACAGAAATTACATCTGTAACTCAGCTACATACATATTTAGGCCAGGTGCCTATGTTTTGTGTGTTTTGGAAATTTGTTAGTTTTTTGTGTTTTCATATATTTTATACACACATAACTTACACATCAATCCCACCCACTAAAAACCTTATAAAACCAAACCCCTAAAAAGTTACCCACCCCCACTATAAAATACAAACTATGAAACCTATCCTCTACTACACTAACTAACTTAAACTAAGCTATATTAAACACCTTCAATGAAAAGACTATGTACACAAGGAAGGAAAGAAAGGGTCCCTATGGCTCATCTTGCCTCCTAGGGTCTTTGGACTGCCTGCATGATCTACCTTAGCAGGATGAGCATGTTCTCCATTTGTGCTCCAGGCCCGCTATATGAAATTTAAGGTCAGAACTCCCCTGATGCATTTCCTATTCAAAGTCTGCTCTGAGCCCTGGTATTGGAGCTTGGGAGTAATGTTCTTGTGTGTAGCTGCCTGTGAAGGTATATTGTCCTGCTCCTGCAGACCCACCCTTGTCTGCTCCCCAAGCCTTGCAGGTGGTAGGCATGTCCAGAGCACGTGCCCCCCTGTGAGAATGCTCCCCAGGTCCCGGATGCTTTCTTCTTCTCAAAGGTTTTGGCCATTCTGCGATAGACCTTGTAGACTTCCCAGATGTGCTGACACCTATCTTCCCAGATCTGGTGCTGCCTTTTCTACTCCAGGGTCATGTCCTCTATTTAATCATAAAGAAAAACTGTCATACAAAGGGTAACTTTGAAAATTAACATCAACCATGATACACTAATCCTAATGTCAGACACCACATGTTGCACTTTCCAAATCCCAAATATATCTCAGAGGGGAACGTGTTCATACATCTGCCTAATATCTATCACGTCCAATATTACTATGGTCAAAGTGCCAGTGCTAAGCAAATTTTCCTTCATACAAATGCACCATCTTGGAACATCTAGGCATGACCATCTCAGCAATGAGTATGCTTCGGAACATTTCATGTTGTAATGATCATCAGTGTCCCTTCTGCACCCTACAATGCCCTTGATTCCATCAGCATTAGCCAAAGCAAGATGAGTAGGATATGAAAATTGCATATATTGTGTTACAACATTGGGTTCCTGATATGGCAAGGACACTCATTATAACACATTGCTACATAAATGTTACATGTGTCAGGGATCATATCTGAGAATGGAGGATGAATAGCTCACTCATATCACAATTAGATGTATGATACAACTCCTATATGAACTCCTGTAAGTACATGTTGGGCTGACCCACTGATTTTTTTACATACTCCCAATATACCTCCATGTGTCCCACTATGCAGCCTATTGCCTGCACATATGTGTCTGCTATTCATGTCACTTTGCTGCAAACCAGCACTCAGTACAACCATTTTATGGGTGTGTGAATGCATGCCCTATATCTCATCTGCACAGGGATGTTGGAATGTTAATGGCTAATGCTGTCCTAAGTATGATCCTGTCTGAGATACACTTTGGAGTCTCTCATGGCCAGCACTAGCCGAAAATTGTTTGGGTATTGGCTTGTCGTATGACTATGCTGTGCAGACATTCCTCTGGTTGACATCTGTCCTGCTTCACTTAGAGGCTTAATTCACAAGTCCCTCAGCCCCAGAAAAACTTCACTTTTTGTGAGGGTCATGTGGCACACACAGCATCAACATATCTGGAAAACTACAGGATGCTACTGTACATGGCTTGTTGTGGCCCTGTAATTAATTTGCATAGTCTTACTGTCATTATTGTGTTGTGAATCCCCCTCACCTTTGTGGGCGAGCCATACACATCGGACATTAATTGCACTGTGAGGTGAGCAACAACAGCATATCTGTGTATTTCAAATGCATTTTTAGGAATACCATTCCCTGCCATGTTCACCTATGAATCCACTACCACATATGTTTACGGAGTCAGGCACTGTGGTCATTGCTCTTTGGCCATACCAGCAAACGTGGCCCCTCAGTGATGGCTATCATATCCTCCTTGACATTGGTCTGAGGTGACTGCACATCCAAAACATAACTTCTACATTTCTGTCCAGATTTGTATTTAACATATAGATTTAGAATCAGAGTAGAAACACATTGAACATGGCATTGCACGAAGCAGACAACATCACACATAGTCCTTGTACTGCCCAGTAAGCATTCAGTATGACACTCACTGGTAGAATCCTTGTCACAGAAGCCCTCAGCCTCTCCAACAGTATAAGTCTTGGGTCCTACTTCAAGACATAACATGAAACCTTGCACTGTGATTGTAAAACACATACACCATGTTCAGATATTGCACATTACACATGAATTGTAATTGTCTATGTAACCCTTCTGTTTTAACAACTAAAAATGGCTCATTTGACATGCCTCATTAATACACATTGGTAGGGCAGACTGACATGTACACACACATATGAGGTAACAATAAATACTTCTGGTGGGCACATTGTTAAACCATTTGAAATGATTTACTACCACAACACATCACAGGGATAGCAGACTTTCATGCACTCTGTACCTAAATAACTCACAGACCTCACTCAGCCAGGTATGGCAATACCTGCACCTTACCCTTTTCATCATATGTTCATGACTGCGCTATACACATCACAGATTACCCATCCTTGTCCCTTCATTTAATGGATACCAGTATCTGTCAGTGTTGAATAGTTATAGACATTGACCATACATGTCCTGTGCATCCCCAAAACTCAGTTTCTGCAATCAGACACAAACATGTGTGAGATATGTTCAGATGTATGACATTCCGCATATCAGACCTATGTACAGATTTACATACATCGGGCCTCATATACATGAGACATGAACACCTGGAGTACCACAAAATAGGACAGCTCCTGAAAAAGCATGTACCCCAGGGCAGCACGTTAGCAAATGTCTTCATGCCATGCCATTAAATGGAAAGGTGCACACTTCCTTAGTTAGTGCACAGCACATTTGTTAACATGTGCACCATGGTGCTAACAGAGAAAGTGTTCACTAGGTATAATAGGGCCACTGGTCGGGGCATGACAACTCGATATTTGGAAGCCTCTGTGGCATGCTTCACCTTTAAAAAAATGTGTTGTGGGGGCATGGCATTTGTACGTTGATGTGAACCACTGACGCACTGCGCCACCAGAGCATCATTTTTTTTACTCTCTGGTGCCACAGTGGGACGGTAGTGAGTTACAAACCACAGGAACCCACCAAACTCCTTAGCATTCATTGTCTTTGTCTTTCCCTGACATGTACCTCCCCAAACACACTCTACACAACCCAAAACCGCCAAAAACCCAAACTACCCCAACTACCTCTAACAACATTAATACCCCAAGACATTCACCTGACAAAACACAGTATAAAACACTACAAATCAAAATACAAAGGACAATGAATAAGTTAGGGACACTACAGCAGACAGCACCACAAGCTCCAACAACACCACTTCTCTCTTCAACAACACCACAACACAACCTTTCCCAAGCACAGACAAGTAGACTGTGAGCTAAACAGAAACTGAAACTAACTTCACAGTTGCTAGTTTGATCCATTGTATCAATCTCTGCTGAGACTCCTACCCTGCCAAGTGGTTCCTCATCCAGTCCCTGGGCCCTTGAAAGGTGAAGTTGGCAGAACAAGGATTGAAATCCATGCATAGAACACGGTGCAGGGAAATTCTGGACGCACAACCTTCAACGTGGCTGAAAAATGACGTGAGCTGATCATCAGTTCCCCATTCTGTTCCCAGGTGCACAACTGTCATGCTGTCAGGGTACCTGAGGGAGTGGGAAGACCAAGAAGTGGGATGTTCAGTGCATGCATCAGACCATGAGAAGTGTATCTCACCACTAGTCTTAACGAGGCAAAGGCCACTTGCAAAAGAAGCAATGCGGCTGGTGGTGGTGTTACACCAGGGCAAATTAGTTTGTGGAGTTGGCCCTAGCTCACTTGTGCTGCAGTAAATTCTATATCGATCAGATTGAGTCCAGCCAACCAATAGGCTAGCCACTGCAGTTATCCCGCCAGACAAAAAGATTTGAAGTGCAGAGCCCTGTGCCTCCAGAATCTGCAGGAAGCAGAAGTTTGCAACACGTATCCTGCAGCAACCTGGTCCCCAGGTAAGTCCCACCAACATTGTATTCATTAGCCTGAATTCCCACGCAGGGACTTCCAAAAGGAGATCAATGAAATAGTATAAGAACTCCGGTAACATTACATTTTTGTTAGGGAGAGATGGAGGGCTACAGGAAGTGCAAATTAACCCAGAAGTCAGTTTGCCCTTTGAGAGAATGCATTGTTCATAAAAGGTTACCTTCAAGAATACCCTCAGTTTCACAGTAAATAATGACATCTAGATAGGGAAAGGCATGTGGAGTGACCTGTACAGCCATGTCTCAAAACCACAGGGTAGGAACCACTGTTACTGACATGAAAGTGGACATGTATGATTTGCTCACATTTATCAGGAGACTGTAACGTCATCCAAAGGTGGTTAGTGTCCTCACAATTTCTCCCAAATCTCTTTGAAAGTCATTTAAATATAGTATCATGGCATTTGTGTATGATAAGATTGAATGAAACACACCATGCATGGGAATCCCCCACTCTTGAGAGTTCTTGCTGCATATACTGTGCTAGGGGTTCCACTGCTAGTACGAATAAGAGCGGGAATAAGGGACAGCCTTGTTGTCTTCAGTGTGACACTTGATATGCCCTTGAAATGTGGTGGCCTGTCTGAGGACTAGCTGTGGGTGATGAGAATGACAGGTTAACTCATTTAATGAAGGTTGGAGGTATTTTAAAATGGGCTAATGGTGCCAACATTAATTCCCACCCCAGAGTATCAAAGGCCTGACATACATCCAGAGACATACAGCCAACATATGGGTCACGATCCCAAGCTGCCTCCGTTACACCAAAAAGCCAACAAATATTAAAGGAGGTGCTGCATCACAGGACACAGCCCTTCTCATCAGGATGGATCAATTGTGGCAGTAGAGGGAGTAGTCAACAGGCTAGTATCTTGCTCAGTGCTAGAAGTTAGGTTTCTGGTTGGCTAGGGTATGCACCTTAGCCAGGTGGAGCCCACCTACTCTAGTTAGGGCAAGGGAGTTAAATGTCCAAGATAACCCCTGCTCACCCCCTTGGTAGCTTGGCACAAGCAGTCAGGCCTATCCCAGAGGCAATGTGCACAACACACGTGATGCACTATCTCCACCACAAAGAAAACACAACACCAAGTTATATAAAAATAAACTTTACTGTACAAAATGTAATTATTAGACCAAACACATGTCAGTAATACCCTGCTACTCAAGCAGTTGTCAGAGCATTACACAATAATTACCCTGCAGAACCAGCAGTAGTCACACATAACACACAGGTTACTTATTATTCTGCAACATAAGCAGCAGTCAGGAATCACACTACTAAAGAAATTGACTTATCATAGAAATATTATAAATGCCCATATTAAGAATCTTATAAAACATATGTCAAGTCATGAAAACATATCAGCTGGGAATGCCCATAAAAGGAACATTAGCAAACATATATGTCACATCATTAAAAGAAACCGGTTAACCTAATAATCTACCATGTCCATACCAGGAACATTATAAATCATATGTCCTTTAGAACAAATACCCGTCTTTATGAAGAGAAGGCACCTCCAGAACCCTGAAGAAAAATAAGGGCCCCCGGTGCTCCTCTGCTCACAACAGGGGCCTTGTAGTGATTTGGGGGGGTCAGCAAGCACCCGCTCCTGCTTTTATAACAGACCCATCCTGGGGCCCGTGATCTCTGGGCTCTGGGTCCCCCCCGGGCCACAACTGGCCCTCAGGGGGTGGGAGGGCAAAGCCAGCAACAATGATTGGGGCAACAGCAGGGGCCTCACCCAACTCTCATTGGGGCCCCAAAACAAAAACAGAGGACCATGCGGTACGGGGAGCCTCCGGCGAGTCTTCTACCCTGCCCGCGTCTTTTTGACACCAATTGTGGCTCCGTTGAGGCAGGGGGAGACTACGATGAGGCTTCCTTCCCCCCTGCTCATACACAACAACAGCGAGGGGCTCAGGTGAGGCGGGGAGCCTCCGATGAGGCTTCCTTCCCCGCCAGTCTCCTGCTTCAGAAAGGCCCACCTGGGCCGCAGCACTGAGCAGGCACCAAAGTAGGTGCCTGCTTGTGCCCAGGGGGAACTCCTCGGAGCATGCATGGTAGTAGCACGCTCATCGTTTCCTACTTTTAGTGGTGCTCAGGGGCACCAGGGACAGCGCGGCTCCAGCGCACTTGCACACAAAGCCAAGTCATGGAGGTGAAATCGACCAGAAACAAAGCGCTTCCCAGAGCATGCAACAGTGGGCTATCACAGCGCTTACAAATCCAACACACTCACGAAGGGTGCACTCACAAGGTGCTTTGGCTAAGTTCAGCAGCGCCTTCCCCATGTGCTCTATATAACCACTACGAGGCACTCTTCAGTTGCTATATGATGAATGAAAGCACTCCTTGTGCTTTAAGAAGTTGCAGGGGTCAGGGGCAACAGCTCCCTGCCCCTGGGGGACAAAGCTCAAAGGAGCACAGGACAGCAGGGCCCAGCAGCAGGCCAGCCCAAGGTGAATGCAGACAGTTGGCAGTATCTCCACATGACCAAGCAGGTCACAGGTCAGCACAGCAGCAGAAGTCCAAGGTGGTTCCTGGTGAGTCCCTCTAGCAGCATTCTGTGTCCGATTCCAAAATGTCACAAAATTGTGGGGAAAACTCCCCTGTACTTATACTCAGTTTTACAGTGTGTTAACAAAGAAGGGGAGAGGAGGTTCCAACTAGTTACAATTGGTTCAATCAATCAATCAATCAGGGAATTTGTACTCACCCGTGAGGATCTCAAGGCGCTGAGGAGGGAGGCTGCTACTGCTTGAACAGCCTTATCTTGAGAAGTCTTCTAAAGGTAAGGAGGTCCTTGGTCTCACGCAGGTGGGTGGGAAGAGTGTTCCACATCTTGGTGGCGAGGTACGAGAATGATCTGCCGCCGGTGGTTGTTCTGCAGATGCGTGGGACAGTGGCGAGGGAAAAGTCGGCAGAGCGAAGCTGTCGGGTCAAGGTGTAGAAGGAGAGCCGTCTGTTGAGGTATGCTGGGCCGATGTTGTGCAGTGCCTTGTGAGCCTGGGTGAGGAGTTTGAAGTTGATTCTGTTGTTGACGGGGATCCAATGCAGGTCTCTCAGGTAGGCTGTGATGTGGTAGTGGCTGGGGAAGGCCAGGATGAGGCGTCCGTGGGAGCTGTGGATGTGTTGCAGTCTTTTCTTGAGTTTGGCCGTGGTTTCTGCCTAGAGGGCATTGCCATATTCCAGTTTGCTGCTTACAAAGGCTTGGGTGACTGTTCTTCGGGTTTCAGTGGAGATCCATTGGTAGATCTTCTGAAGCATGCAAGGTTGTTGAAATAGGAGGAGGAGATGGTGTTGACTTGCTGGGTCATAGATAGTGTAGAGTCCAGGATGAATCCCAGGTTGCGTGCGCAGTTCGTGGGTGTCGGTGCAGTTCCCAGTGTGGCAGGCCACCAGGAGTCGTCCCATGCGGAGGGGGTGAAGCCAAACATGAGGACCTCAGTCTTCTTGGAATTCAGTTTCAGGCAACTGTTCTTCCTCCATTCGGTGATGGCCTTCATTCCTTTGTGGAGGTTGGTCTTGGCGGTGTCCTTAGTAAAGGAGAGGATCAGCTGGGTGTCATCAGCGTATGAGATGATGTTGCGGTTGTGAGATCGGCGGATGTTAGCAAGCGGAGCCATGTAGACGTTAAAGAGGGTTGGGCTGAGAGCTGAATCCTGGGGTACGCGGCAGATGATTTAGGTGGCTTCAGAACAGAATGGAGGGAGGCGGACTCTCTGAGTTCTGCCGGTGAGAAAAGAGGTGATCCAGTCCAGGGCTCCGTTGCGGATTCCTGCATCAGTGAGTTGTGGGTGTAGGGTGTGGTGGCAGACGGTGTCAAAAGCGTCTGAGAGGTCCAGGAGGATGAGGGCCGTGGTTTCACCATTGTCGAGTATGATTCTGATGACGTCGGTGGTGGCGATGAGGGCAGTTTCGGTGCTGTGGTTGCTGCAGAATCCGGATTGTGATGGGTCCAGAGTGTTCTTCTCCTTGAGGAAATGAGTCAGTTGTTTGTTGACAATTTCTCTATGACTTTTGTCCGGAAGGGGAGCAGGGAGATGTGCTGGAAGTTCTTGAGGTCCTTTGGGACCGCCCTAGGTTTCTTGAGGAGGGCATTGATCTCTGCGTGTTTCCAGCTCTCAGGGAAGGTGGCGGACTCAAAGGAACTGTTGATGATCTTCCGGAGTTGGGTTTTGATGACGGAGCTTACGTTGTTGAAGATGTGGTGAGGGCAGGGGTCGGATGATGAGCCTGAGTGGATGGTGTTCATGATTTTGATGGTTTTGTTGTCGTTGATGTGGGTCCAGGAGCGCAGGAGGCTGCTGGGTGGTGAGTCTGTGGTATTGGTGGTTTACGGGGGATCTGAATACTGAAGCTGTCATGGATGTCTGCGATCTTGCTGTGGAAGAAGGCGGCTAGGGAGCTGCAGAGGTCTTGTGATGGCGGGATGTTGTTGACGTTGCAGCCGGGGTTGGAGAGTTCATTCATGATGTTGTCTGCAGATGACGTTCTTGAAGGCTGTGTGGTTGTCCAGTGTCCGATCTCGGCGCCACTTCTTTTTGAGTCTTTGGCATGTTTGCTTAGTTTTCTTGTAGGTCGGCAGTGAACCAGAAGGCATTTCTATCGGTGCATCTGTTGGAAGGATTTGTGATCGTCCAGGACAGCAGGAGGCTGGTGGGTGGTGAGTCTGTGGTGTCGGTGGTTGACTGGGGCGTCTGAGTACTGAAGCTGTCATGGATGTCTCGATCTTGTGGTGGAAGAAGGTGGCTAAGGAGTCTCAGAGGTCTTGTGATGGCAGGAGCCGGGGTTGGAGAGTTCCTTCATGATGTTGAAGAGCTCCTTGTGGCTGTGTGAGTTGTTGTTGATGCGTTCTTTGAAAGTGGTTCTCTTGGCAGTTCAGATGAGTTAGTGGTGTCTGCGGATGGCGTTCTTGAAGGGAACACAGAGATGTCATAAAAAGCTTGTTTGATCTCCTGATGCAGTTGCTGGGTGTTGGGAAAGAGGATGTAGGGGGGTGTCAGATGGATGATGACATCCAGGACAGAGGGTAGGAATGAGGAGAATGTTGGCTGAGAGATTCTGCCTATTCAGGATACTGTTGTCTGGAAGGACCCCCTGAGGCCAGCATGTGGAATAGAGCCAGGAGTTTTGTCTGTGGTGGGATTTTGGTAACCCTGTCCACTGTAGCCTAGAGTCTACTATAGACTCCCACCTCAGGCAGTAATGGGTAATTACCTCATCCTTCTTGAGTCCAATTAGCAGCGTTTGTGGCGATATATGTGCCCCCTTCTCCTGCACTGCCTCCATGGTGCAGGTGGTGGTGATGGTGGTCTTTTTGGGGCTTAAATCTGAAGTAGGAGAAGGTCCATGGTGTTGTAGAGCTTGCCTGAGTGATTTGGGTATGTTCTTCTTATGTACTAGTTCTAATGCGTCATTTTTTTACATGGCCTGATGGGGCGTAAATTTTTTGATGCATTGGAGATTCTGCACTACTTTTGCCAAGGAAGCGTCATTTTTCTAAATCCTTACAAACACACCAGCAACAGTTCTGCGTGGTTTTTAAGAGGTAACCCCTACCTTCCATATCATTATTGTTATCTGATGCAGCCTGACCTTGGGAGAAGAAAAATTGACACACAGGAAGGGAAAAATTGCCCCAGAGGCCTCAATCATTACTTTGTAAATATGGAGTTCATAATGCGCCACTGCTGCGTCAAAAATGGTGCAGCAGTGGCACAAGGTCCTTGTAAATAAGCCCCTGTATTTTCAGTCAGCAAAGACATAATCAATGAGAACTGAGGGCCTCATTTATTAGCCCTTTGCTCCACTGTTGCATAATTTTTCGTTGACTCAGCAGTGGTGCTATCAGTGCACTACACTCCTCCATACTTACAAACTGATACAGTGGGTCCAGTGCATCAGTTTGTAAAGCCCTGCATCAAATTATACCTGCGCCAGGCATAATGTGTGCAGGGTAGGCGTTCCCATGGAAAAAGACACATAGAACTGACACAGTGAAATGTACAACTTTTCACTGTTTCATTCTATGATTCCACTGCATCAAAATGTTACCACCTGCTCAGAGTAGGCGTAAAATTGACACAGGGCTTTTTCCTGTGAGACTGTCCTCGCATTGCTGCAGTTGTGTCAGTTTAACAACCCAACTTGAGCAAATGTGAAACTATAGCGCCAACAGATGCAGCAGAATTTCCGACACATCTGTGAAAACGAGCGCCATTGACCTCTACGTTGTAAATACAGTGCATCCATGGTGTTGTTAGGGGATGTGTGGCAGGAGCAATAAATCTGAGGCATTGATGCCACTGCTTCAGATTGTTGTAAATAAGGCCCTGAGTGGGTTAAATGCCCAATACAGACATGGGGGGTCATTCTGACCCTGGCGGTCACCGACCGCCAGGGCCAACGACCGCGGAAGCACCGCCAACAGGCTGGCGGTGCTTCCTGGGCCATTCTGACCGCGGCGGTAAAGCCGCGGTCAGAAAAGGGGAACCGCCGGTTTCCTGTCGGTTTACCCCTGGCCCAGGGAATCCTCCAGGGCGGCGCTGCTTGCAGCGCCGCCATGGGGATTCTGACCCCCTTCCCGCCATCCTGGTCCTACAGGATGGCGGGAACGGGTGTCGTGGGGCCCCTGAGGGCCCCTGCACTGCCGATGCCACTGGCATGGGCAGTGCAGGGGCCCCCTAACAGGGCCCCACAAAGATTTGCAGTGTCTGCTTTGCAGACACTGAAAATCGCGACGGGTGCCACTGCACCCGTCGCACCCCAGCAACTCCGCCGGCTCCATTCGGAGCCGGCTTCGTCGTTGCTGGGTCTTTCCCACTGGGCCGGCGGTCGGCCTTTTGGCGATCGCCCGCCGGCCCAGCGGGAAAGCCAGAATGACCGCCGCGGTCTTTTGACCGCGGTGCGGTCATTCGGCGGTTCCCGCCAGGCGGGCGGCGGTTGGAATGACCGCCATGGTGTTTTACCGGCAGACACATGGGGCCTCATTCCTACTCTGGTGGGCGGCGGTCGCCGCCTGCCAGGCGGGAACCGCCATATGGCCGCTCCGCCATCGAATGACCGCTGGGGCCATTCCGACCTTCCCGCTGGGCCGGCGGGCGCTAACATTGTTAGCGCCCGCCGGCCCAGCGGGAAGGCGGTCTGCAACACTGAAGCCGGCTCCGAATGGAGCCGGCGGTGTTGCAGGTGTGCGACGGGTGCAGTTGCACCCGTCGCGCTTTTCACTGTCTGCTAAGCAGACAGTGAAAAGCATGCTGGGGCCCTGTTAGGGGGCCCATGCACTGCCCATGCCAGTGGCATGGGCAGTGCAGGGGCCCCCAGGGGCCCCAGGACACCCGTTCCCGCCATCCTCTTCCTGGCGGTAAAAACCGCCAGGAAGAGGCTGGCAGGAAGGGGGTCAGAATCCCCAGCAGCGCCGCCATGGAGGATTAGCCCATTAGCCCACAAACCTCATGCTCCTAATGTATGGCAGGGATTTCATATGATAAAAATGCTTGTTGTATGTAGGCTAAACTACAAAATGTAAATATGACTCTAATTTCTAAATTTAATGTTAAGGAAAATGTGTAAGCGAGATGGGTCAAGAAAGCAGGCTAATATCTGGTTGGCAATGCTAACAAATGTGTGCTTGATTGCAATGTTTTTGTGTTAGAAACTGTGTTGTCTATGTCGGTACAAATGAACAGGGCTAAGAAGGGAAACAATTCACTTCTCTTATGCACAAGTTGAAACTGTGGCTTCAAGGAAAGATTACCTGAGAAATGTTTTGGAAGGAAGGAGGAAAGAGTAGCATGAGCTTCCATAGATTCCCTTTCCTTCAAAGGGGATATTAGTTGATTATTATTATATTATAATAGATGGGATCTGCAATCCCTGCATTAAAACCTATCTCTATTCTTTTTATAATCAGCAACTTAGAAGCACATAGTTGCCTATTATAAAGCCATGGCATCAGAACTCAATTGTAATTACTCACTACAGTTGAGTTCTGATGCATAATGCTTGCTGCTAAGCCGGCAGGAGAGGGGAAGGCAGGTTAAGTCAAAGAGCGTAATTAACGCAGCTGCTTAAAGAACAAAAATGAATCATAGCTTGGCTTCCTTCTGTTCCCTTTGTCTAGATGTCCAGTGACAATCAGAAAGGCGACATCTATGGCAACGTGTTTATTTTTTGCACTACTTAGATACTTATAGAAAAGTTAGAACCTGTCTGCAGTTTTCTACACTTTCTGAGCTACTGCGCTTTTTTAACATGCCTGGTATAAAACTGATTCTAATTTGTTTTTGCAACAAAAATCTAGCAGCTATTTTGAGGTGTTTACATTTTGCTCTGGAGATTCGATTTGTATTCTTCTTGCTTGTAAACATGCTCTCTCTTTCATTTCAAAGAGCTGCGTACCAAGGCTTTAAGTGGTTAGTGGGAAAGGTGATGGTGTTTCCAGGTATTATAAGTAATAAAGTACCCTGTGCCATACAGGTTAAGGATGTTGCATGTCACCTCGGAGTTCCATAACTTTATAAAGGAACTCCTCAGTGACTCGCAATATCCTTATGAGGAGGTACGTGTTCCCATATATAACAGGAGCTGAGCATGTATGACACCTCTCATTTAATAAAACATTACCAGCAGGAAAGTTCTGGGAGTTACAGGTGCAGTGGTGAGGTGAGGTGAGACATACAGACTTTTGGGGAATTGCTGAATGACTGAATAGTGACTACTGACCCAATGACAATAAAAGGTATGCGGGGAAACTATACATGGCTTGGCTTAGTGAACTAATACTGCCATGTACATCGGATGACTGTGAACCTTGTAGACTTTTCAGATAGGGAATAGACTCATAAACAAGGGAAGTGTGATGAAATATGGTTAGGGCTTAGCTAACATATGCCCTGATTTGTATAATAATATGTTGATTTGCCTATAATAAGTATGATCATTCTAATGGACATGACTTACTGCATAACTGCATGAACCACCAATAGTACCCTGCACACCACCCATTGCACCTTCTGCTACCCACACACTTCCCCTTATAATTTCCATTCCCTTGCAACAAGTCCTTTTGTACTGCTATCACCTTGTCCTCTCCATACTCTTGTAGCGCTGACACCCCACATTTGAACCAGGAATTTTAGTACATTTTCACACCATCTTGCACCCTGGAAGCCCAAACCTTTATATAATGCATTGTCCAACACCTTACCTCTGTACTCAGCCTTACAACCTGCTCTCCCTCCTTGAAACCTGAACCCAACAACTTGCTCGCGATCCTCGCATAACCATTTCTCACTCTTGCACCCTGCTCTGCTCCGAAATGACGAGATCCTGCCTTGAAACCTGCCCTCCCTACTTAAACTTTGTCCTCAATCTTTGCACACTCTTCTCTCAACTAGCACTCTCCTGTCCTAACCCCTTTCACCCTGCATTAGTAACCCCATTCCACTCTCCACATTCCTGTCACAAATAATGATTGCAGTCTTCACCAAATGTACTCTCATCTATCAAATCCCTATGTTTCCATGCAGCCCAATATAATGCCAAACGTTTCAGCTTTTTTACAGTGAAAATGCGCTCCTCAGGCATTCATTGCACACACTACAAAGACAGCGTAGGGAGCAACAGGGTAAACCCCATTAACAGAAACAGTAATGGCAGCATCAGTGTGTGCCTCCTTACACCCAGCAGCATGGGTACAACATATTCGGCAGCACTGAAAAAAATAAATTGCTGCTCGTGTCCTACCTCTTCTATGTGTTACAGAAGCTTGTGGATATCTTTTGAATAGTAAAAAATTCAAACTGATTTGGAATAATAACAAGACTGAAGAGATGACTTCGTAATATATACTTGTCATTGTTCAAGAGAGCTCTGCCTCGAAAGCAAACCTATATTCATGTGAAATTGACAACAGCCTGAGTAACAGAATGGTTGCATATCTCTAATGTCAAAGTAGACCTCCCAAATTAGCTCATAAATTTATAATCTTGCAGCCAAATTCTGTCTCAAGTGCTGGAAATTCAAAAGCACCAAAAGAAAACCACAAGTGGCTCCCCTATTGTAATAAAGGGCCAGATGTATGACATTTTGTTTTGCCACTCACAATTTGCGATCAGTTTGGTATTCGTAAATTGCGAGTCACAAAACAAAATGTACAACAGTGTAAAGCACACTGTTTGCGATTCACAGTGGGTCGCAAATGACCTACCTCATCAATATTAATGAGGTAGGTCACAATTTGAGACCCCATTGGGAATGGCTGCACTCACATGGATGGTGGCCTGCTGGGGACAGCAGATCACGATGCCTGTGAATGCTTTTTCAAAAATAATCAGTTTTTTTTTTCTAATGCAGTCCGTTTTCCTTTAAGGAAAACGAGATATATAAAAAAAAATTTAAAAAGTGTCCTTTTCATTTTTTCAGAGTAGAACAGGACCACTGCCTGTTCTGAAAATATGTGTACGCCCCATTAAGAAAGGGGAAGGAGTTCCTTTGGGACCCCTTCCCGTTGGCGAATGGTTACCACCAACCTGAAGCTGGTAGAAACTGCAAATCTTTTTCGACCGCATTCACAGTCACAAAACATTCATACATGCCAGTGCTATTCGGTTTCAGGAAGGGACGCTTTAAACATGCCCGTTCCTAATACCAAATCGCAAAAGTAAAATGTGATTTGGTCATAAGTTACTGAATCGTATTTTGCCTTTAGTACATGGCAAAATGCATTTTACTGGTCACAAACGGCCCAATAGGCCTCTTGTGACCGATAAAACGGTTTGCACATCTGGACAAAAAAGTTGAATCTAATGTTGAAAGTGAGAACCACATTACAGTCTGAAATTGAGGAATCATTGCCTGACCTAACTGCACATCTGAGAGCATTAAAAACATTCAGACCAGAACCCAAACTCTCTAATGCCTAGAACTTCAGCCTGACAACAGAGCTTATCCACCTCTTACTTGAAAACCTCCTGAAGACAAACTCTATAGGCAGTCTTTCATCATCTCCTGCACCAAAAGGAGCAGCAGTGAATAATACCAGGCAGGAGAGCTTGCCAAGTATTTCGTCTCCCTCCTCTTTCTCCCCCATTATGGACTTCTTAACTCCCTTTCATTACTTTTTAGTGACTAAAAAGCAATATGCTGTTTACTTCAGAAAACTCTCTAAAAATAAATGAATAAATACATTAGTTAAATAATAAATAAATAAATATATAAATACATAAATACATAAATAAATAAATAAATGTCTTCTTTTTCTGATAACAAAAATAGTAACATAAATGTTTGTACATGAAATAAAATGGTCAAAAGTGACTCCATCTCAAGCTCTTGGCTCAGGGTAGCCAGAAAATAGGAAACCTCATAGCACCATACAATTTTGGCAAGTGGCTTTCAAAGAAAAACTGCAAAAATCACCTCACTCTAATTTTCCATGCCCCTCCTACAAAAAGATGATCATATACATGTATGTGTTCAAATGGTTCTTGGAGTGGGTAAAGGCTAAAATTTCAGGCATGAAAAGTTCAGGTTTTGTCACAATTAGTATTTAATGTTTGGTATCTCTATGCTTGTAATCTCTGCCCTTAGCAAACAAACTCTCAGGTAAAAGTAAAGACAATGCACATTTTTGAAATGTTGGCTTGCTAGGGCCTGACTTAGATCTTGGCAAAGGGAATATTTCGTCACAAACGTGACTGATATCCGGTCTGCTGTATTACGATCCCCAAAGGATAGAAAGGGATCGTATTACGGCAGACGGGATATCCGTCAAGCTTGTGACGGAGTATTCCTCTCTGCCAAGGCCTAAATCAGGCCCTTAGATACCTGGGTTTGTGTTGTCAATAGAGCTTTGCCTGTCATTTATTGCTCTATAGTCACTGAACAGCATGACAAAGTCATGTAATTTTGTGCTCTTGAATATCTGTACAGAAACAGAGGCTTAACAGAAATCCAAACAAAATCATGGTCCGCCTTGGATAAAATGATGTCCTACAAGGACTGACACACACACAGTTCATGGACAAAGGGAAGGCCCGACCTGCATCTGTGTAGTTTTCAAATGCATAATTATAAGGAGGCAAGCTACCACTTTTTCTGCAAGGTCAGACCCGCAGTATATTTGAACTTGGGTTAATTTGATTGAATCTCACCAAATGTTCGACTACAATATTGATCTATGTTTTTCAAAGGGGGTAAACATTCCATCTTAACAAAACTAAATTTCTGTCACATTCACAAATATTGCTGCACGCGATATTCATTGCAAAAATGCTTTGAATTTCACTGCAGTAAAGTAGGTTTGAAGGGGTGGAGGGTTATCCCGCAAAATCCACTTTTTGCCTAATTTTCCCTTGCTATCATTTTAAATAGAAAGTTTGACAGTTTTGTGAATGTGCTTAAATCATTATTATTTATTTGTCAAAAGCCAACTTCATAAATGTCACACTACTCTAGTTTCCATACGTAGGTCTTCACAATACCCCTCTGGTGGTCCCCTTTGGTGAAGCCTCAACTGGTGCACTACTGCAGTTGAAGCACCTGATGTATGATTAAGGGTACTTTGCAAGGCCCATGCTGTCCAATCAAAGAAGTATTTTAGTTTATTATTGCTATATTAACTGTACCTGGGTAGGTGATTGGCCCCAAGCTGTATTGCCAGCAATATATTCATTAAGTTGATGGCCGCTAAGTTTAAATGTCATGTTTCACCACAAGTCTGCTGAACTATGGTGGCATTAAACCTCCCCCTGCATTGCAGTGGAAAAAGAGTGCTCATGCTACTAATCAGCAGGGAAAATTAGTCGGTCTGACATGTAGGCACAATTACATTCTCCTTGCGATGCTGGTGTTGGAGACAGCTACCCTCTTCTGATACAGAGTGGGCCTTTGTCTCACCAGGTGGTTTGGTGTGTCTTGGAGCAGGTTATAGGAGTGAGTATTAATGATTCACTGGGAGAATTATTACTCTTTGCATTCTGGAAGTGCCGGTCCAGGGTAATGGTGCACGTGGACAGACAGGAGGAGTTGAATTCTCACTATTCTTTGTTGCATCACTTCCTTCACCACTGATATCTTGTTAGAGGTTCAGGCCCTGTGCAATGGTAGGCAGCACTGGGTCTAGGGAAATCTATGGACGTATGTGCAAGTGTCAGATGTCTGACCCATATTAAACGTTCAGCCTACCTGGAGCTGGACGTGGGCACCAAACTACTGCATGACATCTGCTGTACATGAAAAGTGACAAAGAAATGAGAGGCAGCACAGTACAGCAGTGGGAGTGCATGGAGTCCAACATCTACTGGGCATATTTTGCTTCTTTGAGATACTTTCTGAAATCCTTTGTACATGCAGTGGGCTTGGGCTGGCCTTCAATTCACCATGATGCTGCATGGAAAAATTGAGGCAGCTGTGTGCAAAGAAATGACCAGCAGGTACAGATTGAGGTGTGAACTCTGATTCTGTAACTATGTCCTGCTTTCCACAATGTCCTGCACCATGTCCCCCTGAATGACACAGACATTGAGGTGTATGACATGGTGGTGGGTTGTAAAGTGTAAAGTGGCAGTGGAGGAGAACTGCTGCTCGCCCTCACCAATTACGAGGAAGAGCAATGACTTGGGATGCCTGCTGTCTTCATGAGTCTGGCACTAAATGCATAGCTGAGTCAAGTGACTAGATGACGCAAAGGCTAGAAGGCAAGAAAATAAGGTGCCTATGCCACCTTACTTTACAATAGAAACCATGCCTGCACCTCCTAGTGGGGTTTAGAAAAACTCTGCATACTATCATTTACTATTTAATGCCTTTTTGATCTTCTGCAGTTTTATGATGCTTTTAGTACATACTGGATATTGTGAATGCTTTAATACATGTGTGCATCTGTGTGTGCTTAGTTGTGTACTTGTGTGTGTTGAAAGGTGACACTGCCACTACATATGCTGTATCTTTTCTGGGTGTGAGTGAAACGTGCTGTTGCTACTTATTTTGTACCTGTTTGTTTGTTATGGAGACTGTATATGTGATCTTGTATGGCCATAAGTGTATCTGTTAGGTGTGTGATTAAATATTGCACTGTTGATTGTGCTGCATATTTTGGTTGTTGAAAACACCCATGCAGTGCTGCCTATAAGGGGCCTATTACTTGCGAGAGGCAATTGGTCTCCTTCTCTGTTCTGTGTGTCCTCTGTCTACGAGTCACTTTTTAGTAGCTCTTCTTCATGTGAGAAAAGTTTCCTCAAGTTGTACAGTGCCGTTTTATTGGGAAACTAGAGCAGTCATTGTCATATATTTTTGTTATCACTACCCTCGTTCAACATGCTATATTCGCTCAAGAGCTTGGAGAAGGTGTGGTGCAAAATTGCTCACTTATTTCTTTAGTCTCTCCATATCTTTCCTCTATATAGTATATTACTTGAGAGTTATGTGTCAGAATATTTATATTCATCTATGTGCTTCTCTGTGAGTGACTGAAACTTTGCATGTCAATGTGTCACTGTATGTAAACTGGCAATCTGTGTTTGTATCAGTGTTGTTGAAACAGGAAATGTGTACTTAGTGAGAAATTTTGGAACTGTTATATAAGTCCTTTATAGGCCGATTGAGGAAAAGGTTCCTATGGATTCTCTGTTTAGTTTGTCATCCTCCGGTAGTAACCTGCAGCAGTGCTTAATTGGAGCTGGTGGTTTCCGGTGCTCAACATCAGCACTTAATTGTCAGTACTGGCAGTTATGGTGATCTGTCAAATGGTGGCGCTGTGTGTCTAATTTAGAGGTGAACACAAGAACTGTTGTTGATTAATTCAATATACATTAAAATGACTAACACCTGCTTCCTAAGCCATTCTTATAGCTTTGAGGCAGGAATAATCTGAATTGTCACACTTGTAGGAGTTTGAGAGTTATTAGCAGTGGTGGTTCCTCCTCTAGGGTGGAGGAGCGTTGCCCCAGCTGCTGCGAGTGCAACAGTAATCAAATGTGAAGAAATGAAATGGTCTCCTTACCATTTTTATTTGTTGTGCGTGCCACCAGCGAAAGCAGGGTTAGAGGTGATTATCTGATTGAATCAGCAGAGCAGTAGGGATGACACATAAAATGTGAAGTGTGTATGCTGGAATTGCTGGATATCTTGTGACGGCCAGTCCGAGATGTGCACTTCTACACGTACCTTGTCCAATATGTGTGTATTAACTAGCTGGGGATTGCACAGGCCCCCACTCTTAAAATAGTGCTGGGTGAGCCTGCTCCACCCAATCCTGATGTTTTAGGAAAACAGCATGAGAGCAATTGTGGGATTGGTTAGGTTCGTTTTAGTGTGAACCAGAACTTTCATCCGACCTCGAAGGTCAGCAGCTGCCTCGGAGGTAGAGCCAATTTTTGACCGAATAACCGTCTAAAGGGACAATTAAGGAAAAGGTTCTTCATTTGCTCATGCTGAGGTAAATGTGCCGGGAAGCTAGAGGTGTACTCCACACATGGCGAGGTAAGTAAAAATAATGTTTCTGGTGCTAAGGCCTCCCTTCGATCCCTGCAAATAACTTATTTCTCCTTAGTAAACAAAATCTATTGATTGGCCTTAAACACGGGGAGACATTTGGGTATCATAACTGATACGTGCTTTTCTAAGTGAAAGTTGCTGCGTGACGATTGATTAGTCTCATTAGACGTGTTAGCCTCTAACAGATGAGATGAAGAGGTGATATGATTCGCTTTTAGCCAGGCCACAAGAACTGGCAGAGTGGAATGTATACTATAAGTAAATCACATCTGTTCTTTGCCAATTCCTCAAGGAGAGCAGTTGCGAGTGGAGGGTGTGTTTCAAGTGTGATGGAGAGTCCAGGGTCAAGAGCCCACAGAAACGCATTAGGGCCCAGATTTATACTTTTTTAGCACCGCATTTGCATAATTTTTAGATGCAAAAGTGGCGCAAACTTACAAAATATAGGCCCATATTTATACTTTTTTAGTGCTGCATTTGCATCATTTTTTGACGTAAAATCGGTGCAAACTTGTAAAATACAATGGTATTTTGTGCTTGCCCATTTTTGCATCAAAAAGTGGCGTAAACCGGTGCTAAAAAAGTTTACATTTGGGCCGTAATTGAATTTTGTAAGTTGCACCTCTTTTGCATAAACAAATTACGCAAATTCAGCACTAGAAAAGTATACATATGGGCCTAAGCATGCTGCTTGGTATGTCTTCCAGCCCAAGAAAAGCAGCAAGAAAGTTCTGACATCATGAGGTAGAGAATCGATCTTCTCTCACTCATAAGAATAGAGAGGAGGTCAAGCAGAAGACCTCACAGCGGAACTCAAGTGACTGTTCCGCGGGTCCAGCTCATGTAGACAGGACGCTGTGAGCAGTGAGAAGTTAGCTCTTTTGAAGAAAGCTTGAGAGGTGAATCTAGTTGTGTGAGGGCAGAAAGAGGCTTTGAGTGATAACCACGGGTGTTACTGTTGAGGGAAGCTGTGCCAGTGCTGGAGGAAGCTGTGAGTGGCAAAAGCATGTCTCACTTTTTATAGTGCTGTGTGAGTCCTGAAGGGAGTGTATTTATGCAGTTGTCACTGCTGAAGTGAGCTGTGAGTACTGGCTACAAGAACTGTGAGACAGCTGGTAGAAGCCTGTAAAGCTGTCCCGGAGCCTCTACAATTGCTCAGCTACTAAGGTACTTCAGTCTGGTGAGCACAACAACACTGCAGATGTTTGCAACAGAATTTGCAGGTCCCTCTTTCTAATTCCATTAGCACAGCTCAATGGCCTTACGCTTCTGATGCAGAGACCTCAGTATACACCTCACATCTCACATATGGATTGTACTGCTGTCCTGCAATCTGATCTTTTGGTGGTTCCTGACCATGAACAACAAAGTTGAAAGTGGAAGTTTGATTACAAGGGTTGTATTTTGAATCAGGACATTAATGCAGCAATAGCTAGATGTGAATCTTGCTGCCTCCTGTGGAAAAACATTTCCTCTTGGACAACTGTGAAGTGGTCTACAGCAATACAAACCCCTCAGATAATTAATGACTCTCATTTAAAGCCACATATAAAAAGGAAGCCTTACAGTAGCTTCCAGTGTAGGTGCACTAAGTAACATCAGTATCTATTTACCTACCATCTTAGATTGTTCTGTAATGCTTTTTACACTAACAGCTTTTTCACCATTTTCTTTAGAAAAATGTGGTGTAAAATGCACGATTTGTCCACTATTTCTAAACATTTTCCTAACAGACAAGCCTCTGTTACCTCCATGGGACAGTTGAGCTTGTCCGCTTCACTCCCTAGATTTTTGTAATTAGGGACAGTCTTTATGCCCCACCAATTTTCAGTGTCAGCAGCCATCACTGGTTATTAGTTATGTTGGTACTGTCCTTTGTAGTACTGGCAATGGAAATGGGTGGTTGGTGTAAGCAGTAGTGGCCTCCTGACGAAGGCCCTGGCACTTGTTTTGCTACAATTTAAGCATTCATTGTCCTGCAGGATTGTCTTGCTTCTCGGGTGTCTGTTACTTGCCCAGCACACAGTCAGTCTGGGCTGCCAAATGCCCTGCTTCTTTTTGTTTGCTACAGAGTATTATGCAGGATAAATGATCTGTGAAGCTATGAGACATCTTAATCTGCTTAGAGTGCCTAATCACTATGAGAGAAATGAGAGACTGTGAAGCCTAGTGAGGTCCGACTGGATTTCCTTCTTGAGGTCAACAAACTGTTAACAGACCTGCAGGTGGTGCCTATGAAGGGCCGCTATGTGTTTGGAAGGTGACTGATGGTGCTTCTGCACTAAAGAAGTTGACCTGTACAGAACAGCATTAGAAATATATTTACCTTTATTTGCACTAATAAGAAGTAATATGAAAACTTACAATGAAACTGGTCTGAAGCTGCAGGGAAGCAGCCTAAACCAGGAGGTGACCACCGTAAAATACTCTAAAAACCTCCACATTTTCCAGATACAGTTTATGGCAGTTCAGCCCCGGAGACTCAAAAGCATGAGACCCCTTGTTAGGCTTATAGGTTTGCACAGTATAAGTGCAAAGGGAAAATACAACTGAGTGGTTTTACGAGTCATAGGAAGCTTTTTTGCAATGCTCTGGAATGTGTTGGAAGCTTGACATGTTCACACATCTCAATAGACTGCTTATAAAACCTTAGAACTCTAAGGTAACTCCTTATGGAATGCAGACTGTTTAACAAGAAAGCCTAAGAATGAAGCTGAGCGTGATGAAATGTGGTCCATAACTGGTGAAGGTACACGTAATGACTGGATGTTTGCATAACCTTCCCTCATCCATGCATGCTTGTTACTTATGTGACTGTGATTTAAAGTGAGAGTTTATAGAACTGCTGTTAATTTCTGGTGTCTGTGTTTTGCATTTGAGAGGAAATTAATAATTTCAAAAGTGTTTCTTAGGACATTAGTTGACGTATTGCCTGGCTCTTTGTATTAGATTTCCCCTAACACCTGACTGCTACTCTAGGAGTGTTCTCTTGTTTGAAACCTGTCTGCTTTCTGTTACTAATGATCCCAATCAGGGGGTTGTCTAATTTTCCGAAGGTTGATTGAGCTACAGGGTAGGACTTAATATGTGGCATGGTGATTCCCCTCATTTTGAGTAGGACCATCTTAACTTCTCAAGACAGAATGGCTGGCACTTAAAAAAATTCTTACAAGATATCTTTCTCTTTAATCTTTTCTTGCAGATTCTTTAAGATACTTTTAATTGTGTGCATGAGTGTGTATGTTGAGAGGGGAAGTATCCACTCCACTTCAGGTACATTATCTAAATCCTTACGTCAGAGACTAAGACCAAAATAGCCTACAAAGGGAACAAGAAGGGCATTGACTGCTTTGTGAGTGGGAATTCATATTTTTGATGATAGGGTATTCTGCCACAAAATAGCCAAAGTGAGTACTTCTAAGGCCAACACCTTCCACTCTTGCAGACAGGTAACTGATTGGATGCCTCTGATAGCAGATAACCATCATGTATAAATAAATCAAAACATAGTAGGGTGGAGGAGAATTGATTTGCATTATTGTACCATCATTGCACAATAAATATTTAGTTGGTTGAGTTGTTCAACAGAATTTCGAAATGATAAATTCAGTGGCAGAATCTTTGAGAAGAGCTACCACAAGCTTATTTCAGTTATTTTGATTGAACAGAGGACCATTATATTGAAAGTGGTTGATATTAACTGCTTTGAGATTGTTTTTGGACTCCCTGTGAGACAAAATGTTATGTCGGAAAAGAAAGACTTGGCCAGAATTCCAGCGGCTCTAATTCAAAACGTTATGGGCTCTTATTTGGACCTCTAACATTACTAGGCCAACCCACTAAAAAGCCAATCCTTGTAACAGATTTGCAACAAGTGAATTATGATTAATGCGATTGATGCACCTTCCTGCACAAAAACAATCCTGCATGGAATGCAAGCACACTTGCACCATGGTGCAAGGGTGCCTGTGTTGGGGTTTGGTAGCCCATTGTGCACCAGTGCAGAGGAAAAGGACACAAATGCGCCATATTCTATAAATATGTTGCATTCCTGCCCTTTCCCTGTGAAGCAATGCATCGTAGCAAGGTAACCTGCTGTGCTGCCCTGTGCCATATTTCTCTGTGTCTGCCCCCGGGAAAATGAGGCAAGCCCTATGTCAGATTTATGAAGGTACGCAAGGCCACTTTGTGTGGCAGTGCGTGGCTTCATAAATCTGGACTAATGCAACAAATCACAAATCACTGCTTTGTGCTACTCTGCCATGGGAAAGCGTTCCATGGGCATTGCGTGGCAATTTCCCAAGCAACTCCCATGTTTTTTTATGCATTCCCAGATTCACCAAACCTGGTAAACCTGGGAAGGCAACAAAATCCTATGCCTGCCCTGGGGTGGCGCAGCAAGGAGAAATTTCATAGAAAGAGGAAAAGGCCTCTCAGGATTGTTTTTGTGCAGGAAGGTGCACCTTCCTGCACAAAAACAATCCTGCATGGAATGCAAGCACACTTGCACCATGGTGCAAGGGTGCCTGTGTTGGGGTTTGGTAGCCCATTGTGCACCAGTGCAGAGGAAAAGGACACAAATGTGCCATATTCTATAAATATGTTGAATTCCTGCCCTTTCCCTGTGAAGCAATGCATCGTAGCAAGGTAACCTGCTGTGCTGCCCTGTGCCATATTTCTCTGTGTCTGCCCCCGGGAAAGTGAGGCAAGCCCTATGTCAAATTTATGAAGGTACGCAAGGCCACTTTGTGTGGCAGTGCGTGGCTTCATAAATCTGGAGTAATGCAACAAATCACAAATCACTGTTTTTTGCTACTCTGCCATGGGAAAGCGTTCCATGGGCATTGCGTGGCAATTTCCCAAGCAATTCCCATGTTTTTTTATGCATTCCCAGATTCACCAAACCTGGTAAACCTGGGAAGGCAACAAAATCCTATGCCTGCCCTGGGGTGGCGCAGCAAGGAGAAATTTCATAGAAAGAGGAAAAGGCCTCTCAGGATTGTTTTTGTGCAGGAAGGTGCACCTTCCTGCACAAAAACAATCCTGCATGGAATGCAAGCACACTTGCACCATGGTGCAAGGGTGCCTGTGTTGGGGTTTGGTAGCCCATTGTGCACCAGTGCAGAGGAAAAGGACACAAATGTGCCATATTCTATAAATATGTTGCATTCCTGTCCTTTCCCTGTGAAGCAATGCATCGTAGCAAGGTAACCTGCTGTGCTGCCCTGTGCCATATTTCTCTGTGTCTGCCCCGTGAGTGCAATCACCTTATTAACACAAATATTTTGTCCCTGAATCCATATCTAACAAATTGTGGTGTACATTCCATAGACACTTGGGGGCAAATGTACAAGTCATGTGGTGTAGGGCAGTGCAGCAGGTGACGGTAATGTGCAGCACAGATGGAAAGAGGAAACAATGAGGATAAATAAATATATTTCTCCACATTGCCCTGGGGAGGCATGCAATTTTGATGCATTCCCAGGTTTACAGATTCTTGTAAATCTGAGAGTGCATCAAAACCCATGGGTATTGTGTGGGGACACCCATCACAATGCCCATGGTATGCCTCCCTGATGCAGTGTAAGGCAACAAAGCGACTTGCACCATATTTACAAGGGAATAAAATGCCATGCAAAGAGGCTTTGTGTGACCTTGTATGTATGGGTCTGCACCATACGCTGTCTTGCATCACAAAAAGTGGCGCACCAGCAGCACATGGGCCTTGTAAATATGCCCCTAGATTGAGGGACATCGAACAGAATAGAGAATCGCAGATATAATGAGGGCTGTATAAAATGTAAAGCTGAAGGGATACTAGCTAAGATTTGACCTGAACGACCTTGATGATATTACTGTATTTCAGCATATTGATTTTCAAGGCACTCAGCAACGCATGGCATTGCTTGTGGACTATAAAGGATCCAAAGCATTCTCATTGAAAAATGGTGCAGCTGCCAATTTCCTGTTTAAGGCTGACCTCACCAATGAATTCTTGTAAAAGTGTTTCATTTGCAATGCAAATGGGAAGAGTACCTATATAATAAGAGAGTATTACATATGTATGTGTATGCTCTTTAAATTTTATAATGTCGATTCTGCCGTCCTGAGAGTGTTGAGCAAGGTGTAGTTAAGTTTGATACTCAATGTGTAGCTTCTCAACGGATAGCCATGTTTGAAGCCATCTGGGATAAAGACACCCAGATCTAAGACAGAGCGTTTATGGGAATAACAGTGTACTAAAATAAAATGTGTTAATTATCTTTGCTGTTCCATTCAAAGAAGCAGTATATGAAAAAAGTGCCAGCTAATCATAGGCTGACAGCCCCCCACTCGGTGCTGAGAAATGCCTTCCATGCAGCTTCTATTCTAAAACATCTTTTTTGTCATATATTTCTTTGCTATTGCAGATGGCTTCAGTGCTAATCTCTTGCAACTGAAAGAGAGAAAGAGAGGTGCTTCCAGGAGAGCTAAATTGGAAAATACCTAATTTTCTTTTCTACTCATTTGTGCTCTAATTAATGTTAGGGCATTTGTTTTTTGGCTAGACATCCATTTCTCTTCTCACAATGCATCTGAATGCCCTTAAGTATTTAATTAACATGAAGAAAGGTGTGTATGTAATGCCTAGAACACAACCAATGCACAGTGATTCTCATGGCCCTGTCATGCTGGCTTCAGTGGGACAACAGGCTACGTTCCTTACCCTACCTTTTCAGACCTATGGTGGAGGGATGCAGTTATCCCATAGTCTTCTTTACCCTTCCCTAACTTTTGTTTATTTTCCTGGAGACAATCAGACATTTTGTGACAGGGTATAAAAATTACCTACTATGAGGATACTTATCAATAAATAATATTGTATTCTTGAAGAATGAGAGGGGTGATGGGTGTGTCTGTGTGTTCGCCTTTGTATGTATTTGGGTGTATGTGTCTGTGTGATGGGTTATGTGTATGTGCATTTAAGACATCAATCACATTCACAAAGTTACGCTCCTTCTATTCTTCCTTCTCTTCTTTGTTTTTACTCTTTCACCAGAACTAAATTATTAATTTCAGGTGAAACATATGTTGTTACCTGGGAGAAGCCAAGATTAATTCCCCTAGGAATTTCGATCACCTTCTCTTTTGTACAGTGACTTTCTTAAGGTGATAGGCTAAGACTATATTGGCACATTTTCAGAACTAAATTTCATTTTAGTCCTTTATTCCTATTCCTACTGTAACCTTTAAACATGGTGAGCCCAAGGTGCATGAGAGTTTATCCCGTCTTTCTAAAAATAACTATAGAACGAGATCTGCAGAAGGGTAAGAAAGCTGCATTGGAAGATGTAGTTGTCCTAACTACTCACTATGGTGGTCATTTTGACATTGGCAGTGACTGTTAAAGTGGTGGTAATACTGCCAACAGGCTGGCGGTAATTACTGCTAAATTATGCCCATGGCGGTGATACCTCCCATAGACAGCCAATGTACCACACCAACCTCCAGGGCGTTAACACCACAGCGGCAGCCATCAACAGCCAGGCGGAAGACAAGGTACTGCCCACCATATTATGACATAGCATACTGCCACGATTTCTGGGGTGGTACCAACACCATCTAAAGCATGGTGGAAACATATCACAGAAAACGAAGAACTCACCATCAGAGACACAGAGAAGACCTCTGCTGCCATGGAACCGGAACTTCAAGTCTTCCTGATGCTCTTCTACACCATACTTCACCTGGAACACCAACGCCGACAAATACGACGAAGGTGAGTACAGCTGCCTAGCACACACGGGAGGGAAGACGGAAAAGGAGAGTGACACACACACACACAACACATAACATTCACACACACACCATACACACAAACAGCTACAGAATAAAACCAATGTCACAGGACCCACGTGATAATAATGCAAGGACTACTTAGAGGTTTAACTGATACTGTAATTTAATGCCAACAGCCAACATATTGTCAACGCGATAACAAAAATAGGCGTCAATGTCCAGAAAGGGCCAATGGCCAATCCAAAGTACAAAAGTCCCACATGGCCACAGGGCACTCATTCCAAGCCCCAACTTGATTCCTGACATTATCCAGACTACCCTGTGCAGGGGCATCATGTTGGAAATGGGCAGGCACCTCAGGGGGAAGCGGGTGGGAGTGGAGGGTACCTCAGCTCAAGTGGGGAACATGCCCACTGGTTCTGGAGGGGGCTCCATGCCTATTTCTCTTTGCTGGGGAGTGCAAGGCCACAGTCTCTGAGGTAGGGAACTTGCCCACTGGTTCTGAAGAGGGTTCCATGCCAATTTCTCTTTGTTGGGGAGTGCAAGCTCACAGTCTCTTTGAGGTGGGAAACTTGCCCACTGGTTCAGGAGGGGGCCCCTTGTACAACAGTTCCTGGAGGGTGGCCTACATGCCCTCTGCTGGAGGTGAGGGCTGCTGTGTCTCTGTTGGAGGTGAGGGCTACTGTGCCTGTGCTGGAGGTGGGGGTTCCTTGCCCACAGCTGGAGGTATGGGCTGCTGTGCCACTGTTGGAGGTGACGGCTGCTGTGTCTCTGCTGGAGGCGAGGGCTGCTGTGCCTGTGTTGGAGGTGGGGGCTCCTTGCCCACTGCTGGAGGTGAGGGTTGCTGTGTCTCTGCTGGAGGTGAGGGCTGCTATGCCTGTGCTGGAGGCGAGGGCTCCCTGCCCACTGCGCTGGAGGTGTTACCCTGGCTGCCTCTGCTGGAGGTGAGTGCTCCTTGCCCACTGCTGGTGGAGGTGTTACCCTGGCTGCCTCTGCTGGAGGTGCGGGCTCCTTGCCCACTGCTGGTGGAGGTGTTACCCTGGTTGCCTCTGCTGGAGGTGAGGGTTCCTTGCCCATTGCTAGTGGAGGTGTTACCCTGGCTACCTCTGCTGGAGCTGGGGGCTCCTTGCCCACTGCTGGTGGAGAAGGCCTCTGCCTCTCTTTGGTGAAGGAGTAGGAACCTTCCCTTTTTGGTTGGGGGAGTGGAATCCTTCCCTTTCCTGGGTAGTGGAGTGGGATCCTTCCCTTTCTTGGGTGGTGGAGTGGGATCTTCCCTTTCTTGGGTGGTTGAGTGGGAACCTTCCCTTTCTTGCCTCCATGACTAGGAGGTGCCTCCACTGTCCCAGTCTAATTTCCCTTGCTCTTCACCACCCTAGTCCTCCCTTTCTGAAGTGGAGGTGTGCTCACAGTAGGAGTGGCAGCCGTCACACTCTGGGGCCCCTTTGTGCCAGCAGCAGTTGACGTTATGGGAGCAGTAGCAGACTGTTTTCCTGAGGGGCTGGGCTGGGTTGTTGGGACCCTTCTCATACGGGCAGGAAGGGGGTGGAGGGTGAGGGAAGAGGTCAAGATGGGCAAGGAAAAGCTTTTTAGGGACGTTGGGGTGGGATGAGGGAGGAGGGATGGGAGTTGAGGTTGACGGAGTGGTTGTTGGAAGGGTATGTCTGCTGGACTTGGGTGCAGGTGCATGGGCAATGTGCTGATGTGAGGTGGGTGACTATTAGGAGTCTGGGTGTGTGCCTTTGTGTCTCTTAGGGGGGGCAGACAGGGTGGGAAAGGACAGAGCGGACACGTGGACGGATGTTGTGGAGGTGTCTGGAAGTGCGGTGTGTGTGCTGCTTGTTGTGGTGATGTGGTGGTGGCTATTGATGCAGTGCATGCAAGGGTGAGTGTGGATGTGACTGTGAGGGAGGAGGAGGAGCAGGAGGGGAGACAGTGCAGGCAGTGGATGTTGTTGTGAATGCAACTGTCTGTTGTTTGTGTGAGTGCTTCTGGCCTGACCTGTGCTGCCTGTGTTTGACTGTGCCACTCTTGT
The DNA here is from genome assembly GCF_031143425.1 of Pleurodeles waltl. NCBI lineage: Eukaryota > Metazoa > Chordata > Amphibia > Caudata > Salamandridae > Pleurodeles > Pleurodeles waltl. The sequence continues at coordinate 369,712,773 of NC_090439.1, forward strand.
GTGATGTTGTGTGTGTATGCCTATCTGTATGTGTGCATGGGATGGGTTGGGGTTGAAGTGACTGGGACTGGAAAGTGGTAGTTGGAGGGGGGACGGTAGGACCGGGGACACTGGTGGCCATCATAGAGGAGGCCAGAACCTGAAACAATCTCCGTTAGGCCGCCAATCCACCGGGGACACCCTCCAGGTGTGCATTGCATTGCTGCATCTGGGATGCCAGCCCCTGGATGGCATTCACAATGGTTGACTGCCCTATTCAGATGGATCTCAGGAGGTCAATAGCTTCCTCACTGAGGGCAGCAGGGCTCACTGGGACAGGGCCTGAGGTGCCTGAGGTGAAGGAGATTCCCACCCTCCTTGGTGAGCGGGCACGGGCAACATGGTGGGGGGCTACCGAGAGGGCGGTGTTGGTACGGGGGTGGCGGTTGTACCTGTAGCTGGGGTGGTCCCAGAGGTGTCTGCCACCAACAGGGAACTTCCACCGGAGGAGGAATCAGAGTCAGTGTTGTCACCTCCTGTCTCTGCCATGGTGCTCCCCTCGCCCTCCGTCCCACTGGTCCCCTCGGCATCTGTGGACTCTGCCTCCTGGGTCCTGTGGGATGCAGCTCCCTTAGTCACTGGTGACGCTGCTCCTCCGTCAGATGATGCTAATGCACAAATGGACAGGATGGCAGAAGAAAAGAGGGGGAGAGAGAGAGAGAGATAGAGAGAGAGAGAGAGAGAGAGAGAGCACTGGGTCAACTACAGCACCAACACCACAGTTGGCATACACATTACCATCACACACAGGGATCAGGATTGTGCACTATGCACTGCACTGGCATTCAAATGGCTAGATGCCACAACAAGATGAGAACCAACCACCACCAAATGCACACCTCCTGGTACCCACTAAGCCCTGTGTGACTTGGAATTCAACCTAGTTAGGTTGATAGATATTGCAATACATCCATTTACCTTGAGCTGGATCATGCAACAATGTCTGACCTGGCATTAAGGGGCACCCACTAACTGAAACCCACCACCAGGATCCCATGCCACCTACCAATAATTGTTGTGACGTTCACTGTACTCACCCCCTTGTGGCTGCTGTAATGCCCTCAAGCGCCCATCCAGCTCTGGGTAGGTCACTGCCAGTATGTGGGCCATCTGGGGGGTCAGGTTCCGATGGGCACCCTGCCCTCGTTGTGAGGTCATCCCCAGCTGGGCCTCTGTGGTCTTCTGGGCCCAGCCTCTCAGGTTTTTCCCACCGTTTCCAACAGTGGGTGCTCCGCCTGCTGTAGACCCCTAGGGTCTGCACATCCTTGGCGATGGCATGCCCCAATCCCTTCTTCTGATGGGCACCGACGGGCAGAGGTAATCCAGACAGGGGGACACCATTAAACATACAATCCAGCCTGTCACACATATGGCCCACAATTACCAGTTACATCTCCATTGCCACACACATCACCCGGTGCCTACCATGTACACTACCACCAGACATACCCCCCAAATGACACAATGCTTGCACACACATCTCCATGCAACCTGGTCACATGCATCGTGCCCATGGTGTACTCACCTGTTGGTCTGGAGGCCCATACAGCTGTTCATACAGGGTTAGGACCCTATCCACCAAGTGCTCTAACTCCTCCGAAGTGAAGACAGGGGCCCTTTCCCCGGTAACACTGGCCATGGCAGGATCCAGACACAGATCCCAGCAGCACACACAGTGGAGGTGTTGTCCTGTGGAAATTCAGGAATCAAGTGAGGTTATAGACAGAAAATGGCAATCACGTCCGCGGCGGTGTACACCGTCACTGCCGCGCTGATCCCCATTGGCCACTGTACTCCTTTTAGCCAATGACGATTAGCACGGCCTTCCGCCATGACGCCCAACACTGGCGGAGTTACCTGACTTCCACCTGTCCCTACATACAGGACAGGTGCTCACCATTTTATGGTGGTGGACAACATTCAGAAAATCGGTGAGAGCGTCATTGCTGTAAATTGCACATACATTGATATTCCCATTTTCCCATCACATTAATGCTCTATGTACACTGGGGTAGTGGTTCTATTGTTCAAATTGTTACACCCTACTCATTCTTGTGTCCCTTAGTTATCTACCACTGCGGATGGATTGGAGGAGACAAAAACGCGTATAAAGACCCCTTGTGGACTTGGCTACACTGGAGGGCAGACACATAATACTCACCTATAGACTGGACAGGGCCACAATTACAGAGCTGTGTGCTCAATTGGAGCCTGATCTGATACCATCTATCTGTCATCCCACTAGGATCCCCCCTCTTGTGCAAGTTCTATCCGTGCTCCATTTCCCTGCAACTTGATCTTTCCAAGTGACAGTGGGCTTGGCAGCAGGAATGTCACAGTCAGTGTTCTCAAACGTGCTGGCAAGGGTTTTGTCTGCCTTAGTCAAACACATGTGCAGCTACATTGCTTTCCCCCAGGTGGAAGATTTGGCCACTATGACTCAGGATTCTATGCAATGTCACACATACCTAATATTATTGGAGTGATTGATGGAATAGATATTGTGTTTGTTCCCCCCACCACCACAATGAACAGGTGTTCAGGAATCAGAAGAGTTTCCACTCACTCAATGTGCAAATGGTGTACCTGGCTGACCAGTACATGTTCCACATCACTGCCAAGTATCCTGGGTCAGTGCATGATGCCTTCGTCCTGAGGAATAGCAGCATCCCAAATGTGATGGCACTTCTACAGAGGCACAGGGTATGGCTAATAGGTGAGCCAGAGTCCCCACGCAATGTATGTCAGTGTAAGCCTTCAGGAGTTATCACTATACCATTCTGTAAGGCTAATGTTTGTCCCTCAATACTTGCAGGTGACTCTGGCTACCCAGAACTATCGTGGCTCCTGACCCCTGTGAGGAATGCCAGGAAAGGGCCTGAGAATCAGTATAATGATGCACATGGGTGGCTCAGGCAGATCATAGAACGTACCTTCGGGCTCTTGAAGGCCAGGTTCAGATGCCTCCATCTGACAGGTGGATCCCTGTGCTACTTCCCTGAGAAGGTTTACCAGATAGTTGTAGCATGCTGCATGTTGCACAAGCTGGCCCCCAGACTACATGTGCCTTATCTACAGGAGGAGGAGATTAGTGATGCCCCTGTGGCAGCAGTGGACCCTGAGGACAGTGAGGATGAGGAGGCAGAGGATGAGGATGTAGACAACAGAACATCAGTTACACGTCAATACTTCCAATGACACACAGGTGAGACAGTGGAAGTGACTATTCCTCTGTCTATTGATGTTTTCTGTGTGGCTGTAGATGGATGGAATTCACTTCCTTTGAATCTCAACTTTCACCTATGCCTTCCCATTTTGCAGATGTTGGTGTTATAACAACTGTATACTGATGTGACAGTTACAGACAGCTACAGGTCATTATTTGTATGCTATCACAGTGTTCAGGTCATTTGCACAAGATGTGACTGTTTCCATAATTGCACATTTTTATCACATAAAACACTATCACTGAAGTTGTGTTCAAGGGTGTTTATTGTAGTGCAAATTATAGATGGAAAAGTGCAATGGAATGGTGTGATGGTAGAGGTAAGTAAGCTTGGCATTGGGTTTAGTCACATGTGTAGGTCCACTGGGTGGGAAGGAGTGGAGGGATGGGAGTCAGGGTGAGGGTGTGAGATGGCATGCAGGTATGGGGGTGATAAGTAGTAAATATTGACTCACCAGTGTCCAGTCCTCCGGTTACTCCAGTGAGTCCGTCAGGATGCAGTATTGCCAAGACTTTCTGCTCCCATGCTGTGAGCTGTGGGCTGAGGAGGTGGGGGTCCACCGTCAGTCACCTGGATGGCAAGCTGGGCCTTGCTGCCACTGAAAGTACTTTCCCCATAGGTCGTTCCACATCTTCTTGATGTCGTCCCTTGTTCTTGGATGCTATCCCACAGCGTTCACCCTGTCCACAATCCTCTGCCATAGCTCCATCTTCATGGCAATGGATACTTGCTGTATCTGTGCTCCAAACAGCTGTGGCTCTACCCTGACTATTTGCTCAACCATGACCCACAACTCCTCATCAGTAAAATGGGGGTGCCTTAGTGAGGACTTGGATGTTGTGTCGTGTGTGTTGTGCAGAGTGTGTTGAATAATGTGGTGGGGTGTGGGATGTGGGGTACGTGACGGATGTCTGAGTGTTTGTTGTGTGTTTGTCTAGTTGTCTTTGTGATTTTCTTGTCTGTCTCGTGGCAATTTTATGGTGTTCGTAAAGGGTTGTGGGTAATGTGGATGTGTGTTTGAGAAGTGCTGTGGGTGGGTGGGTGCTGTGTGTGTATCATTGTCAAGTGTGTGTTTTGGTATTGGCCAATGTAGTGTTGTTTTATATTTGGGAGGTTATTCTGACTGCGTCAGTGTGTGCCACTAATGGTTTACCACCACTGAATGTCCAGCCATGGTGATTCGTAGGTCTTAATGTGATGGGTACTGTTTTGCTGGTGTAACGGTAAGAGTGTTCGTACCAACACTTTAACACTAACATTTGGTCTGGTTGATATGTGTTTGTGGCAGTATTCTGTTGGTTTAGTGTGTGTGTGTCATAATATGGTGAACGGATGTTCGCCTCCACAATGGTATGTTGGCGGCCGTCACTGCGGCGGTAAGCGGGATTTACTGCAGATGTCATAATGAGGGCCTATATCTTTATAGTAATCGCTTGTGAACTGTAAGGACAAAACGGGTGGGTGTATAGGTGTCCCCTTTCTCTTGTGATTCACAAGGATGTTTTTCAATAGTCTCTAACAGTTCTGTAAATTAGTGAAAGGTTATTGATGGCTCTCCACACAGTCCATCATCTGAGCTAGTCGCATGGGAGGTATACAAGTCTATTGATTGCTGGATGCTTCCACTCACATCCCATTAATATAGTGACATTGGCACCCATGTGCCATTTATGGGAAATGGGTTGCAAGAGCTGGATTTTGTTGCTATAAATGCTGAAGTGGAGATCTACTATCCCACTATCCCATCCATGAACCCAACACTGCATTTCTATATGGCTGGAGGGACATTTACTCATGATTTTTGGTGAGGTGTATTTACAGAGAACTGGTCCATTACCATTGCATATACTGTACAAACACAGTGCTGCATTGCAACAGTACCAAAAAGCATTTGCCCTTCCTCTCACTTGCAACACTAAAGGAATTTTCAAAATCATCCTGATTCAATTACTGTGGAGTGAAGTGATTTAGGTGGAAAATTCAGGGTAAAGTGCTGTAGAGTCATGAGAAAACAACACAATTGGCAATAAGGACTTCTTATCAAATAAACATTAAGATACAACAGAACAAGAAACTCCCCTTTCTACCTTTCTTTTAGATATCCCCTTTTTCATAGTGATTCATAATGATCCAGAAAAATAATCTAACAAATCTTCAAATCAGACAATAGTGACAAAGTATGCACCACTGGTTTCCAGTATTAGGTCACAAAGTAGATGTTTGCCAAAACATCATTTGTAGTGGTATTTGTAGGATTTTTGTTTTGATTGTTCTACAACTTATCAGAGAATGACAGAGTGACTATCCAAACTGACTAGTCTGTCCACGAACTATGATCACAAACACATCTAAAATTAGATTGCAGTTTTAAAGAAATGTGTACTCTATGGACCTATGTGTGTAAGATATAAATGTGACAGCCTTTGTTTAACTTGAGTTGCCTCTAAGCAATTCTTTAGTTAAATGTGGAATCCATAGCCAAATGCTTATTATTGTCTTTACAAAAAAGAACTACTGATGCTTAAGGTCTGCCAAAAAGCTATTAAGGGTGGATATTTGGTTTTCTTCTTGTTCTTAGTTAGCAAGATTCAGATTGAGCATTCCATCAATAATTTAAGACATAACAATTCAGTAATGGATTATTCTTTTAAATAATTACTATGGATCAGATTTGGTGGAAGCAAGGTCCCAGGACAGAGAAAAATATTTGCTATTGTACAGAGTTCAGTTTCATCAAGCTTACCCTGAGAAGAAAGATGCCCAAAACTGTGTGTTTGGTGTGCCATACTATCTACCAATTGGCAACATTACCTTCCCATGTTTGCAAAAACATAATCGATAGAATATGCCTCAATGTCGGAAAATGTTTAGTAATGTTTTAGTGACTTAGAGTTAATTTATATGATGTATGTGTTCTTCTGTGAGCATATTTTAATCCTGGTTTCAAACCATGTGCATAATTCTGAGTGTGTGGAGTCCAATTATTATTTTTCAGTATTGAGATTCTAGTAGAATTTATTTTGAAAGACAGAAATTAGAATTTGAATCAAATAAAGATGAGTGAACACAATGAAATGTGATATGCATATTCTTTTTCAAATGATAATAGAAATACAACACCATTGTAATAGTATTAATGTTATTGGAAATTAAGGTTTCTGAGAGATGACAGCCATATAAACCTGAGGGTCAAGTAGTGTTTATTTAGTGTTCCCTTTTCCTTAAATGTTGCTACCCTGGTGTCTAACCAGATATACATTAAGAAACATATTATAATTTGGCTTTATTCTGTGCGGGATGTAAAGTGCTTTAAAGTAATTTGGGTAATTTGAACATTTTTTCACTGTTAATGTGAAACCAGAGCAATATTGCAAGCAAACCTATTGCAGATTATTATCTTTACTGTCCTTCCCTCGATCCCTCCCTCAAAAGATCAACCCCAAACTGTTGGCTTTCAATCCAGCAGTTCTCTCATGGATGCCTGCTCAGAAGGTTGTAGCAAGAAGGACGCTGTAATCAAACACTCATATCAGCAAAGTTAGGAAAAATGATCTTATTGTAAAACTACATAATAACCTGTTTTATCTAGTGCTATCCAAATCAAATGTCCACTTTCTCATTTTCCATGATATGGTCTGAATTGAATCCCCCACGTACAGTTCTTTGTACAACTTCTCACGTATTAGATAAATGGGTGGAGTTACCACTAGCTAGGAAATACCCTTCCGTTAAACAAAGACCACGGTGACTAGGAGCAACTCCTTCTGTGTCAGGTGGAAACCTCTTCCTCACACTGATGTAAAGCTTCATTTGCAAACAAGCACAATAAATGCATGGCTGATGCATTGATAGCTTAAAACTTTGTGCATAACAACATCATGAGCATAAGCATGAGCAGAACTGTCAATACAAGTACCCTTCCAATGTTTGTACAATGTCAAAGCAAACTTTGGAGAACGATTTTGGTACAAGAGTGATCAGGAACCCCAGTGAAATGAATATTGAACATTACATTGATAGTGGTGACAGAGAATGCATTATACAAGATCACATCACCTTTTTGCTGAGCATATCTTGGACATTGTATGTGGGGAGCACCAAAGGGGCCTATCAAATCACACTGACATGATTGAATTTTCTAGTTACTCTATTAACCCCTTGGAAGGGTCCAGTGTACAAGTAACCTCATGACCACTAGTTTTCCACTGGCTCTCCCGTGTACCTATAGATGAAAATGGTTGTGTGGAAGGAATTACAGTCTTTGCATGTGGAAGGGAAAATATCCTTTACAGAATACCTCCCTGCCCTAGTATCGTTTACCATTGGATTTGTTACAACATCAATCAAGGTTTTATATCTTTGCAAGGCCTTCTGTTTTGTCAGCATTCTATTGCATGTTGTACACAAAGAAGCAATTCACAAATAAAATGTCACCTGAAAATTTTAAAAACTGATTTTATCTTTTATGTTTCCTCTGGCATGCAGAAAAACGGAAGGCCAACCTTTTGGACCAGCTCACCAATACTGGTGGAACTGTAATTGGGGTCACCTGTGGCATTGTGATCATCCTCATCATAATTTCGGTTGTGGTACAGATCAAACAACCTCGAAAAAAGTTCATCGAGAGGAAATCAGACTTTGATCAAACAGTATTTCAGGAGGTGTTTGAGCCTCCTCATTATGAGTTATGCACTCTTAGAGGGACAGGGGCTGTAGCTGACCTTGCGGATGTTGCAGATGACTTTGAGAACTACCATAAACTGCGGAGATCGTCCTCAAAATGCATTCATGACCATCACTGTGGATCACAACTGTCTAGCATTAAGGGCAGCCGTAGTAACCTCAGCACAAGAGAGGCTTCTATCTTGACCGATATCCAGCCACAGCCTATTAAGCCTATCCTCCAGCCCATGAGCAGAAGAAATATCCTTGTCATGAAGCATAGCTACTCCCAAGATGCTGCAGATGCCTGTGATATCGACGAAATAGAAGAGGTACCCACAACAAGTCACAGGCTTACCAGACATGACAAGTCTGTTCAGCGGTCAGTATCAATAGATTTTTGATGAAGACATTTCCTTGAGGACCGAGTGGCCGAAAAATGTTTTCTTCCTCCATTTATTTTTCGTCTTTAATTGTTTAAGTTTCTCTTTCCATTGTTGGGTAGACCATTATCTTTCTAACTCGCTTGCTCTTTTTCTTGTTGTCCTTATCAAACACACAGACACACAAACATGAGTAAAATATATAGCAAAAGAGAAAATGTACAAATACTTTTAGGATACCAAAGAAGTTTGAAGTTTTACATGCATGCAGCTTCCTAAAACCTGAAAGGGTGCCTTGAGATTGAAAATGCATCTTTCTTTTTAATTCAGTGCATGGTGTTGTTGCACTAGCCAACCGAAAACAACACAATATTTGTATAACATTATTTTACGGTTGCAACTTTGAATTATGTTCCTAATACTACCAGTTGCGAGGAGCATATGATTTATAAATTCTGAATAAGTTGGGCATATATAAATATCATATTCTCATCATATAGTGGCGTTTTAGTGTTTTTCTCCAGAGAAACAACACATACTGGCATGATTTTCTAAATAAAAAAGCTATTTTTACTCTGTATTCAATCTTGACTGCTTGTGCAAACTAATGATGAAGCATTTAGAATTAAAACGGTATAAACGAATTATTTGGAAACACGCAGAACTCAGACTTGTGTGTGTATCTGTGTTTTACTCTATGCACAGTGTGCGTGCTTACGTGTTTGTCTTCATGCGCTACTTAATTTCCTAGCATGTTCATGCCATCCACATCCTTTATGAACCATCACTCTTTAATGTGATTTTGCATGCGCCCTTGAATTTACGTATGCAGATTGATCGATTTATCAAGGTGCATTTATAATTTTCTGGATGTGTGTATATTTAACTTTTTCAATGCAAACATTATTATATTGAATGAAATAGCCATAACATTCCAGGTTCTGCCTCATTGGATCGTTAAGCAAACACGAGTCTGAATACAACACAACTAGGGTCTAAAGGCAGAAAACAAGGTAAGCCAGCATGCATTTTAACATATTATTGTACATGTACATATCTAAATATTGAATGTCATAACTTTGAATCACTGACTCGCGTTAAATTGATAAAAAGGAATTATGCAGGTATGGCTTCAGTCTGGGAATGAACTTACTGGTAAGTAGAAAAGAGGAAAAAAAGCTTGTAATGTGGGTTCATAGATATACATTTTACTCAGCACTAACACAAATATGTCCATTAATTACCAAGAGATGCGGCGGTAATACCAGGAAATATCCAGTCATAGAGTACATCTTGCAGTTTTTTTCTCAAAGTAGTTTCTGCCTTTACTTACTGCTGGAGAACATATGAGAAATTAACCTCCGAGACAATGGGCCTTATGTAGCCCTCTTGGCGGGCGGCCCACAGAACCTCTAGTTCTGTAGAAGCTATGACCTCCACTCCCATTTCAGAGAACTGTCCGCCCTGTTTAGAAATCAATACTTCCTTGACAGAGACATCCAAGACGACATTGGAGCCATCCACTGGTGGCTCTACTCCACGCTGAGGAAATCGGAGATTGTGCCATGTTGTTTTGACCTTGTTTAGCTTTTCTTGTGCTGGGGCAGGCCGTGGGTACCCCACTTCTAAATGTGGCACAGAGACAGCAAGTTTCGTGGGACTTATGAACTGACAGTTTATGGTGATTCAATTGTGACCTCTAGTGTTTCCAGTGAATATTTATAAATAATCAGGCCGAAAAAGTAAATACTGCAGCGGGTTTCAGTAGTACAATTACTGACCCACCGGTATATGCATTGTAGACTCATTTCATGCAGAAATGCAGAGTGTTTTGTACTTATAAAAGAAAGAGCAGCATGTGGAATGGCATGTATTATATAATGAATACACCGCATAAATATTTGGCATGCGAAAATGAACATGCAGTTTTTAATTCTCATTTTTTACACACCTTCAGATTATTTTTCAACTTTTCTGTGTATGTCTTTGTTTTAAAAGTGATAGCCTTGAAGATAGATTTGTCCTTCATTTTCATTGCATATTTTGTCATACCCTCCATTTCTTCGTAATTAATAAACTGTGTATATCTTTCCCTTAGGAGGAAGTCATGTAACCGTTTCTTTCTACTTGCAGAGAAGAACCCTTTGTACAAGTTTAATGACTGTGAAATAAAGATTCTGTATAGTGCAAATGAGTCTACTTTACCTGCAAAACAAGCCGAAGGACACACAGAGTGGATGCTTTTCTATAATAATTCCACACAGCCTTGGTCAAATACATTAGGATTACAGACAATTCCCTGCTGTGCAAGATTTCCCTTTACCACAATGACATTTTCTTTGTAATTTGGTTGCTGGCCACCAAGTGCTCCTTAGTTTTTAAATACATTTTGAGACTTACAGGAAACTTGAAGAATAAACGTATTCTTGATTGCAAATTTCCCAATTGTCTTTGGTTAACTCAGTATTTTTGTCGTTCCATGTCTCTGTTTTGGATTCCTATAGACCGTGGGTTAGGTGACGCCAATGCTTTTCTTTGAGATCTACGTTATGTGTGCATTGACCTCATTAAACAGTCTTCTTGAAAGTGGTACACTCTTGGTGATTCCAAACATGGACCTGAATACTTGAACAAACGAAAAAGGAAAACCAGTAATAGTGAAATATAGGATAGCTATATACTCTCCAGCCAGAGGCTTTGTGGACTAACCTAATGGCTTTCTGAAATCATGATGAACTGCATCACAAAGCAAAGAATGAAAGTACTGAATGGCGATAAGGAAGTGTAAGTTCAACGGGTCTCTCCAAACTCATTTGGGATTTGCCTTACCAAAAGAACAATGACGATAAAGCAAGCAGCAAACTGATTTGAGGAGCAGCACCCTAAATCCTCATTATCCAGATCTGAGTTTGTCAAAATATGTTTTCCAATTATTGTATCTATCATGCATCCACCTAGAGTAGCAATCTATACATAATTTGTCTAGTGCATTCATCAACATTTGAGTTGGTGAAAATTGAATCGGTTTTGCCAACTGCTTGAAGGTCTTCTTAAATAGCTGGTGACAGAAAATCATGTGATGACTTGCCACTAATAATGCAACTCTCTAGTCTGTGTGGACAAAGACATAGAAGGTATCATAGTTTCCATAAAATGTGTTAGTAAAATGAAACAAAAAATCTGATATTCTACAAAAGTTTCCTGTTGTAACTTTTGACTGCTTCCAGTTTATGGCACAACACCTTGGGTTGGAAGTTTGTTTGTTTTGTATTGGGTGATTGACAGTATAAGTGATTTCTGGTAAAATTGTGACTGTCGGAACAGCCAATCAAAATGTGACATTTCAAACAAATGATTTCATTCTCAAATCTTGCTGTTTGTGGTCCCAATATCTGCTACCTGTACTACTTGATTTGGTTATATGATTTTTTAAAAATATTTCCTTACTGATATGAACTGAGCAGAAGCAATTCTAGTTCTAAAGGAATGTATCCAAATTTATTTGCATGATTTGCATATTAGACATATTTTAATATTTGTTATGATATGTTTTTGAGTTGTGATAGCAATTGTGCACTGGATCATATATGTATAACACTAACAGTTCCAATGACAAAGATTGCCATTACCTTTTTAGACACCGTAAAACTTAAACAATATTTTATATTCTGCATGGGCTATGATAGGCTTGTTTCAACATTGATTTTTAGTTTGAATGGATTCCCTATATTTTTCAAAACAAACAAAAAAAAATGAATAAATAATTTGGAAATATGTATTAGAATCACAAGCTACCTGTCACAATTCCCTTACTAGAACATTACCTTTATTTAATTTAAAGTATGTGACATATCAAACACTCAGTGTCATGACATCAAACAGTTATATTTAGAACAAAGAATAGACATTAAAGAGATTGGGGAGAAGTTTGCTTGTGAAAGAGGAACTCAAATCAGAAAAAATCACTACAGACACCCTTAAGTATATCCACAATTGTAACATATAGTACTGTCAGGGGGATGTTCTGTCTGCATTTTTACAGATCACCTGGGATCAAGTTTTCCATTAGTCTGTTGACCATTTTTACATAACATTTGAATTAAATCAAAGCTGTTTTAATTACAGTTTGACTTAGTTTCTTTTTTCAGAGGATTTATTATTTTGGCTAAATTAAAAAGATGAATGCATGGTTACCTTTGACATTGTAAACAGCTACATTTAAAGGTTAGTTTTATATCTATCAATTGGAAAATATGTTGGTCATTCTATGTGGCATTGGCATTTTGCAAAAATTTCTCTGCTTTTGTGGTTTAAAGCAAGGAAAAAGGCAGCTGAGGCGAGAGAGATTATAACATGTATAATGTGTTCCTTTCTCTGGGAACAGCCTTTAGACAAGCACATTATTACAAAAAATAGTCATTGCATTGTGTTTTACAGATATTTCCCAGAATGCACATTTTCCTTCATTGATCAAGGAATGGCACAAAAGGGAACTTCTTGCTTTTCTACTCTCTAATGAGGATGTTTATCTATCTATCTATCTATCTATCTATCTATCTATCTATCTATCTATCTATCTATCTATCTATCTATCTATCTATCTATCTATCTATCTATATATCTATCTATCTATCTATCTATCTAACTATAGTTGATGGATGAGATATGAGGTTCAGGCTGCTTTTTTCTGTGCCACTTAGTGTAAGACATCATGCAAGGCTGATGCCACCCTCAAGTCCCCCCTTCCTTCTACTCACATCAGTATTACCTTAGAATCGTTTAAAAGGATGTTCTTTGACTTCATTGGGATTTGCACCTGATTTGAGCAGTAGAATAACAGTCGGCTCAGGATGCCACAGGTCAGTAAAAAATAAAATATACAAATCACTTTATGTCAATCACTGATAGACATGATGTGACTAGAATTACACATCACAGTGTTTTTAAAGGCTTTGGTAACATGATGCCCTGGTGTGGAGGAGATCACAGGTGGGCACGCCCACCTTTTCTGTCTAAGTAACGAGGTATCAGTATGTAAGTAGTAGCTAGGTGGTTAGCTTTGCATCTATTGGGATTTGCTGCATCTCTGCATTGCAACATTGCCAAGAATATATCCTTGAACGACTGTTGCTATAAAACTATGGGCCTGATTTAGAGTTTGGCAGATATCTCATCAGCCGTGTTACAATCTCCCTAGGCCATTAGGGGATTGTAATATGGTGGATGAGATATCCATCATGTTTGTGACTGAGTATCCCCGTCTGGCAAACTCTAAATCAGGCCCTGACTTTTGGAGGGTTACACACATGCCACCATGTCCAGAAATATGTCCCTCAAAGATACATAATTCTCTTTCAATATCAGTGAGAGAAGGCATAGGGGCTATAAGAGTATTAAGCATAATAACAAAAGCACTAGACATCATAAGAAAATAAGTTCTCTTCTTCTCTGACCCCACCAGTTCTCCTTGTGCTTCCTGAGATTACCCTATTCTCTATTGCATTGTATTAGTTGAAATAGGAATTATGTTGCAGTTGGCTTCTGTTTGCCAAGCACTGAGCAATATTAATTTTTGAATATGTACAATATGCCATCTCAGCCATTACATTTCCACCTGAATCACTATTTAACTAAAACCACAGCCAAATCAAGAAAGGGTGCTGCAGAATGAAGAAAGATGAACGGTTTCTTGAGAGAATGAGGTATTTAGGTTACATAAACTATTTTGATTTGCATCCACAAATCTATTGTTCAGGAGTGAGCAGAATCAGCTGGTCCAAGCTTTATCTTTCACTACCTCTTACATTTTCTGGCTGAGCATGTTCCAGCTTCTTTACACAAGCTGCCACGTGGGCCCAAAGAAGAAAAGGATTAGAGGATTAAAGATTAAAGCAAATATAAAAGAGACTCCAGAAAGTAGCAGTATTTCATCTAATATGTGAAATCTAAATTGCTTACACAGCTGCATCTCCACTGGGATCTGTCAGCCCTTCTCTTAGGTTTGGAGGAGGTACCAGAATTTGATGTATTGTAGGACTGAGAAAAACACAGCTTCAGCTTACCCTGACATCTCTTGTTATCTTTCTAAGGTCTCAACTCTTAAAGCTGTTTCAACAGTTTTAACTTAAAGACAATTATGGCTAGGGTCTTAGTAGATGGGTGCATATCGAACATCTATGCTTCTGAAATAGATTACATTGGAACTGAAATGTTCTATCCCAAAATGGAGAAAATGTAAAAAAGGAGTTGAAAGATGCCAACAGCTTAGGATCTTTTCACCAAAGACTTCAACCCGTAGTCATTGCTTCTTCACATTCCCTCAAAAGGTCTTGATATCACTTCAACCTATAGGTAGGGTTAGAGATCATACCATATTGACTCCAACCAAAGGAATATTATGACAGTTTCACATTTCTCCCCCTTGGATCTTGTAGGAAGTTGGCTCTGAATGTACTATTTCAAAGTAAGAAATAGCATGCCCAGGAGTCCAAGGGTTCCCCTTAGAGGTAAGATAGTGGCAAAAAGAGATAATTCTAATGCTCTATTTTGTGGTAGTGTGGTCAAGCAGTAGGCTTATCAGAGGGTAGTGTTAAGCATGTGTTGTACACACACAGGCAATAAATAAGGAACACACACTCAAAGACAATTCTAGGCCAATAGGTTTTTATATAGAAAAATATATTTTCTTAGTTTATTTGAACAACCACAGGTTCAAGATTTACAAACAATACTTTAAATGAAAGGTATTTCACTTAGGTACTTAAGGAACTTTGAATTATCACAATAGCATGTACAGTTTTGGCAAAAATGGCAATAAGCTATTTTAAAAGTGGACACTGTGCAAAAATCAACAGTTCCTGGGGGAGGTAAGTAAATGTCAAGTTCACAGGTAAGTAAAACACTTAAAGGGTTCAAAGTTGGATCCAAGGTAGCCCACCGTTGGGGGTTCAAGGCAACCCCAAAGTAACCACACCAGCAGCTCAGAGCCGATCAGGTGCAGAGGTCAAAGTGGTGCCCAAAACACATAGGCTTCAATGGAAACAGGAGTGCCCCGGTTCCATTCTACCAGCAGGTAAGTACCCGTGTCTTTGGAGGGCAGACCAGGGGGGTTTTGTAGGGCACCTGGGGGGACACAAGCAGGGACAGAAAGTACATCCTCAGCGGCACAGGGATGGCCGGGTGCAGAGTGCAAACAGGCGTCAAGTTTTCAATAGGAATCAATGGGGAGACCTGGGGGTCTCTTCAACGATGCAGGCAGGCACAGGGGGGCTCTTCGGGGTAGCCACCACCTGGGCTAGGCAGAGGGTCACCTGGGGGTCACTCCTGCACTGGAGTTCTGTTCCTTCAGGTCCTGGGGGCTGCGGATGCAGTGTGGTTTCCAGGCTTCGGGTTCCTTGAAGCAGGATTTCCTCTGGAGGCGTCGCTGTGGGGACACATGGGGGTCAACTCTGGCTACTCATGGGCTCGCAGTCGCCGGGGAGTCCTCCCTGTAGTGTTAGTTTTCCGCAGGTCGAGCCAGGGGCGTCGGGTGCAGAGTGGAAAGTCTCACGCTTCAGGCGGGAAACGCGTGGTCTTTAAAAGTTGCTTCTTTGTTGCAAAGAGTTGCAGTTTCTTGAACAGGGCCGCTGTTCTCGGGAGCTTCTTGGTCCTTTAGATGCAGGGTAGTCCTCTGAGGCTTCAGAGGTCACTGGACCCTGTTGGATGCGTCGCTGTTGCAGTTGTCTTCGAAGTAGGGAGACAGGCCGGTGGGGATGGAGCCAAATCAGTTGTCGTCTCCATCTTCACTGCAGGGCTTCAGGTCATCAGTCCTTCTTCTTCTTTAGGTTGCAGGAATCTATCTTCCTCTGCTCTGGGAGCCCCTAAATCCTCAATTTAGGGGTGTGTTTAGGTCTGGGAGGGCAGTAGCCAATGGCTACTGGCCCTGAGGGTGGCTACACCCTCTTTGTGCCTCCTCTCTGTGGGGAGGGGTGCACATCCCTAATCCTATTGGGGGAATCCTCCATCTGCAAGATGGAGGATTTCTAAAAGTAAGAGTCACCTCAGCTCAGGACACCTTACGGGCTGTCCTGACTGGGGAGTGACTCCTCCTTGTTTTTCTCATTATCTCCTCCAGCCTTGCCGCCAAACGTCGGGGCAGTGGCCGGAGGGGCGGGCATCTCCACTAGCTGGGATGCCCTGTGGCGCTGTAACAAAGGGGGTGAGCCTTTGAGGCTCACCGCCAGGTGTTACAGTTCCTGCAGGGGGCGGTGCGATGCACCTCCACCCAGTACAGGCTTTGTTCCTGGCCACAGAGGTACAAAGGCACTCTCCCCATGTGTCCAGCAACATGTCTGGTGTGTGGCAGGCTGGCAAAAACTAGCCAGCCCACACTGGAAGTCGGGTATGTTTTCAGGGGGCATCTCTAAGATGCCCTCTGGGTGTATTTGTACAATAAAGTGCATACTGGCATCAGTGTGCACTTATTGTGCTGAGAAGTTTGATACCAAACTTCCCAGTTTTCAGAGTAGCCATTATGGTGCTGTGGAGTTCGTGTATGACAGACTCCCAGCCCATATACTCTTATGGCTACACTGCACTTACAATGTCTAAGGTTTTGCTTAGACACTGCAGGGGCATAGAGCTCATGCACCTATGCCCTCACCTGTGGTATAGTGCACCCTGCCTTAGGGCTGTAAGGCCTGTTAGAGGGGTGACTTATCTATGCCATAGGCAGTGTGAGGTTGGCATGGCACTCTGAGGGGAGTGCCATGTCGACTTAGTCATTTTCTCCCCACCAGCACACATAAGCTGGCAAGCAGTGTGTATGTGCTGAGTGCGGGGTCCCCAGGGTGGCATAAGACATGCTGCAGCCCTTAGAGACCTTCAATGGCATCAGGGCCCTTGGTACCAGGGGTACCAGTTACAAGGGACTTATCTGGGTGCCAGGGTTGTGCCAATTGTGGAGACAAAGGGAAAGTTTAGGGAAAGAACACTGGTGCTGGGGCCTGGTTGTCAGGGTCCCAGCACACTTTCAAATCATAACTTGGCATCAGCAAAGGCAAAAAGTCAGGGGGTAACCATGCCAAGGAGGCATTTCCTTACAACATATTTAAATAAATTGATGTTTTTCCCTTCTGAATGATAGAAGACCAGGCTGCTCTCATAAAGGACTATTTCAATACTTGGGTAGTTCTAAACTTAGGAGTTTCTAGTTCTTAAGAGTCTTTGCTTCTTGTGGGTCTGATACTTATCAATGGGGTCCATGTACCTGCCAGATACCCTGGTGTTCTCAAGTGATTTATGCCATGAGGACCACCTCCTGACATTGGCAGACTATGGTGCTCACGTTTTAAGAATGAGCTATGGGTTTAGTCCAGGCTCGATGTACTTAAGAATTTGTGAACCTCAAAAACACTTCAGATGATCTATCTTAGTGGTTGAAGAATCCATTGAGAAACATGTTCCAGGCAGAAGAGGTTGGTGATGAAGTTCTTAAAATGTTAATTGCTATTATTTGGAGCGATCTGAACCCAAGATCGAGAGATCTGGCTGCAACATAAGCTACTGAATTGATTTCAATAGGAAACTTTATCTGGTTAGTCAATGTGATTCAGTGCTAATTTTCATGTTCCTATCATGTCAGCCGAACAAATGTTGCATTGCCTTGCAGTCCCATTTACCATTTAGATTCAGTGCTCTAAGATTGAAGTAAAGCAAAATATTGAAAGTTATATACAAAGAGAAAAGGTACATGATGGGGCTTCTTGGTGCAAATTCAGTTACTAGCTAATGGTTGAAGCTGCCATTCACAACACAGAAATCGATAATCAATGTGTGCTACGTCCTTAAACTTTGGGTTTGCAGTCTGAAAGACAAGACATTTTCCACAATATCCATCTATGGAACGGAATTCTCTTCAACACTGTTAAAGATAAAATTTGTATTCCTCTGCAACTATGAGCACTTTCCTTTCCAGATAAGCCCTTACACATATGTGTTTCAGTTGCAAGAGGCCTAGCCTCGTACATATTTACAATTCTATATTTAAGGTTGTAGCATTTAGAGCTAGGCCAATGACTACATCAGCTACAAACAAATGAAATTACCTCTAACCTTGAAAAAAAGATATTCATTGATGATGTGTGACTCCTAAGCTAACCAAAGGTGTGGCCAATAGCCTCCAGGTTCTGGGTATCAACCACTAACGTCGGTAAGGAACAATGGAATGCACAACAGTTGGGAGCACCCTGCCTGGCATCCCAGCATGCAGTCAGCCCCATTGCATCATGATACATGTAGTTCAAATTCTGTCTTACTTCATTGAATTGTTGTACTCCATTAAAATGTTTGTTGTATTTCACCTCAGTAGGTGCAGCCAGTGCTATCTAGTTTCATTCATCTCTGGACATCCCTTCATCAGCAGAGAGCTGTAGGTTTATCTCTGGGGTGCTGGAAATGCTGCCATAAATCATCTCAGGTTTCAATACCTCTCACTGGCATGCTGGTGCTACAACTAAAGCTTGCTAGCTCATTGGCGTTTAACAAAGACAGATTGTTAAGGATGTGGAAGCCTGTATCTTCGCTATCTTCAGCTTCAAAGTAGCATTATACCTTTCCACCAACCCTGCTGATTGTGGGTGGAAAACCGCATGGAACTTCTGTTTGATCCCTAATCCTTTCAGGACATACTTAATAACTTCCCCAACAAAATGAGGTCCGTTATCATTCCATAAAAGTCTGCAAACACCAAACCTAGGGAAAAATTATTTCAAAAGCACCTTTGCTGTGGTAATGGCAGTATTATCCTTTGTGGGGTATGCTCTATCCATTTACTGAAGGCACATACCACTACCAAGACATACTTTAAATTGTTGCAGCGTTCAAGCTGAATATAATCCATTTTTAGAACTTCAAAAGGTGCAGTTGGTGCAGCAAACCCTCCCGCAGGAGTACGTGTCCCTTTTCCAGGATTGTATTGTAAACAGATCAAACAAGACTGTACTACTCTCTTAGCTGTACTGGAAATTTCTGGATGCTCCCAAACTTGCGTAAGCAACTTTGTTATTGTTGAAGCTCTAACATGTGCCAGCCCATGTGCCATCTGAACCATAGGTTGGACAAAAGCTATAGGCAATTTCCATTTATCCATCTGCTTATTCGACCAACAGCCCTCATCATCCAATTCTCCTTCTTCCGACCATTGCTCACGTTCTTTCACAGAAACATATTTCTGTATATCTAATACGTCTTGTCTAGCATTATGCCAACGTTCAGCTTGTGACTTCACTACATACATAGAAGTAGTACTTCGCTGCATCGCAGTCTCATGTGCTACGCGGTCCGCAAGGGCATTACCTTGCCCTATCTTATCGGTCACTTTCTTGTGTGCACTACATTTCACAATAGCTAGTTTCTTTGGATATGTCAATGCAGTCAAGAGGTTATGTACTAATTCTCCGTGCATTATCTGCATCCCGTGTGATGTGAGAAAGCCTCTCTCCTTCCAAAGCAAACCAAAATCATGAGCCACTCCAAAAGCATAGCGGCTGTCTGTATAAATGTTCACCCATAAGTCAGTACTAAGCTCACATGCTTGTGTCAAAGCTATTAGTTCAGCTGCTTGAGCTGACTTCTGTGGTATACGAGCTGTCTCCACTACCGTGTGTATTGTGGTGATTGCATATGCAGCTGAGGTCGTACCGTCTGGCAACTTCAAACAAGACCCATCAACCCACAATTCCCCGTCTACATCTGGAAGGGGCGTATCTTGTAAATCAATACGACCCTTTGTCTGTTCTTCGGTAAGGAATATACAATCATGTGTTTCTTGTGACTGAGGCTGAGTCACCGGATATGGCAACAAAGTGGCTGGATTTAGTGTTACACATCTCTTCAGTGTAATGTGAGGAGCCAGCAATGTCAATTCATATCCTGTCAGGCGAGCGCTAGTTAAATGTTGTGTCTTTGTTTTATTTAAAAGAGCATCAACCGCATGGGGTACTAACACCAACAGCTTATGTAACAAAACTATCCCTTCACTCTGACGTATTGACACAGCTGTTGTGGCAACTGAACTAAAACACCCAGGTAACGCTCGAGCGACAGGGTCAAGTACTGCTGAAAAATATGCACAGGGACGCTGCTTATCACCATGTGTCTGTGCTAAAACTGACAATGCACATCCATCTTTCTCATGCACGTAAAGTGCAAAAGGCTTCTTGTAATCTGGAGTACCTAACACTGGTGCTGAACAAAGGGCTTGTCGGAGCTGCCAGAAAGCAGTCTCACATTCATCTGTCCATGGGAGGGGCATTGGAGTATGTTTAGTCAAAAGTGCTAGCAAAGGTTTGACAATGTGTGAAAACCCTAATATCCATTGCCTACAAAAAGAAGTAAGACCAAGGAATGCACGAACATCTTTCTGAGTAGAGGGTACTGGTGTGTCTAAAATTGCTTGGTTACGATCTGATGTAAGTGCACGGCCCTCCTCAGACAAAAGGTGACCTAAATAGGTTACCTTTGGTCTACAATATTGCAATTTCTTTTGTGACACTTTATGATGGTGTGAAGCAAGAAAAGAAAGTAAGGACAAAGTGCACTTTTCACATTGCTCAGGGGTATCAGCTGCCAACAAAATATCATCGATATATTGTATGAGAGCCACACCTTCAGGTAAAACAAAAGAATCAATTTGTCGTTTTAACGCTTGGCTATAAATACGAGGACTCTCAGTATAGCCTTGAGGAACTCTGCAAAATCTAAATGATCATTTATTCAAAGTAAAACCAAACAAATATCGGCTGTCAGGATGAATAGGGATCGAAAAGAAAGCATTCTTCAAGTCTATCACAGAGAACATAGTTGCTGTCGGGGGAACCAAAGTAAGAAGTTTTTGTGATGTCAGATACCACAGGATATTGTGGTATCACAATCTTATTGACTTCTCGTAAATCAATAATGAATCGGTAAATCCTAGTATCAGTATCCTTTTTCAGAATAGGAAGAATCGGACTGTTAGAAACAATATACGGAACTTCCTCAACAACTCCAACTGCAATAAGATCATGCACAATTTGTGTGAGTGCTTCTTCACCCTCCTGTGAAATTTAGTATTGAGGCAAACGTGGCAATACAGCTCCCTCCTTGACACTAATATGTACCGGTGGAATAATCATTTGTCCCACATCAGTATCTGAAGTAGCCCACAAAGTACTAGGGAGTGAAGCTAATGCAATATCCTCTTTAACAAGACAAACTCTTTCCATCACAGGACGATTATCATTCAAAATAACACGCACCCCTTCAGGTGAGCATCATATTGTAGCCCTGAAATACTTGAGCATATCAAGACCCACAATATTGTCTGGTGTATTTGGAGAAAGCAAAAATGGACATGGAGCAGTAAATTTATCAACATGGAATGCAAGTGGTTGTGACAATGGGCTAGGGGAAGGTGTTCCATCGAAACCTATCGATGTAATGGTTAAGCCGGACAGGGGAGCCCTTGGAATCAATTGTTTAGACAAGGCGCTACGAGTAGCTCCTGTATAAACCAGAAACTGATCAGTAGAACCCAAAACATGTGCTGTAACATAGGGACCCCTCTGATCTACTGGAACTTCAACTGATTCCTTACCCAGTCCTAGGCAATCCTATGCATAAGCAGAATCTTGGAAATCAGGCTGCACATGGTTAGACATCTGGTATTGGTTCTGTCTATCAAAAGTGTTAAACCCATCCTGCCCTCGTACATTAGCATCAACCCTAGCATGATCATTCGTGCTTCTTCTAGGCCCTGAATATCATGAGTGATTTCTCATTTGTCCCCGACCACGTGAACACTGCTGAACACGTAGTGCTGGACAGTCGGCAGCCCAATGCCCAAACTTCTTACAATATGCACACTGATCAACAGACAAATTGGAACAAGTGTAAGAAGAACCATAAGATCCACGTCCACCTCTATCACTACCTCTAAAAGGTGGACCATAAGCTTGAGCCAACATAACATTAGTCTTTAATTCTATAATCTTTTTATCCTCGCTACCTTTTGCTTCTAATTCCTGACGTTCATAATACTGAGCCATAGTCAAAAGAGAAACCAGAGTAGAGGTAGTCCATGAACTTTCACTAGCTTTTAGACGACTAGCTATTCCTGGTAACAGATTTGCAACATATTTATCGACAAACAAATGTCTGCCCGTATCACCTGACAATAACTGACCGCTAAAATCATGAAATGCTTCTTCAAAGCGTGTAAAGAAATCAGAGACCGATTCATCTGCCTTTTGCTTACAAGACGCTAAAACAGTCTAATCTATCTTTTTAGGGGGAATAATCGTTTTTAACTTAACTAATATGGCTGCGGGAAGATCTAGAATCAACTGATATGGCTTTTTTGCAGGTTCCCTATCCTCGTCCATCTGTTCTAATTCTTTCCATGACGCCCCAAAAACTAAACGATCATCAACTACATCCACAGCCCTTTTCTCCTCTTGCAAACGGACTGCCACAACACATAATTTCATCAAACGCCTGATTGCATCAGCCACCTGGGAGAAAACAAAAAGACCATCACGCATTTGCTTATGATCAGCTGCTACATCACCGGGCTCTAACTAATCAGAATATTTCCGATATAGTTCAATAACTTCTGTGCCAAATGCCTCAGTAAAATATAGCTGCTCCTTTTCCATCCACCCTTTCATGTTGTCAAAAAGTTCAGAGGCAGAGACAACGCTACAAATTGTTTTACGGGCAATAGATCTAAGGTCAGACGCACGGTCAGCAGGCAACATAGAGCGACTGTCTCGTATCTTCTGTTGCTCCGAACCGGAGACCTTAGCTAACTCATGAGGGGCAGAAGGAACAACAAACAGAGGTGGAGGGTGATCTAGTAACAAAAAATCATTGTGTGGTTTATTAAGGATAGGATAGAGAGGTTGCCTAACGGTGTATTGGCCAGTTACCTGTAATTTAAGTTCTTTCTCTTCTAGATCCTTTAAGTCATTTATTTCTTTATTTCTTATTTCCAATGCTTTCACATATACATTCTTCCGCTGCTCTCTCTCAAGCAAGGCTTGCTCACGCTTCACTCGTCCACGCACTTCTTTCTCCCACATTCGTACACAGTCAAACATATCTTGCTTAGACTTTTGCTTACACATACATTGTTCCACATACTCAATCTTTCGCAAATCAAATGACCCATGCATAGGCCAACGTAACTCGGGATCCGCACAAGTGTATTTATTCCATAATGTGCTGTACATTATATCAGAAAAACCATGTTTAACATACATATCTCTATTGGGCGTCCCCTCTGGGGGTGCCGGTTGCGATTCTTCCCGTCTCAAATTGGTACCATTACAAAAGCAACACATCCTACGAAGTGCGCTAAAAACAGGCATGCCAAAAATAGTGCAGAATATGCAATATTATAATCAAAGTAGCACTTAAGGTGCCGTTCAAATCAAAATTAAATTGGGGAAAATTCTCCTCATTACCTGCCTATATAAATTGCAATTTATATATCAATTCAAAGGACACAAATTGACTAGTCACCCAAAACACGAGAGCCACAGTAAGCAGTGCTAAACTTCATTACCAAAGAAAGGCATCAAAACCCACAGCAAGTGCCGTAAAACGGCTCTTACCAATCACAGGGTGTCCAGGTTCCAACTGCAAGTTCTAAAATCGACCAAATGGTCACTGCATGACGAATGAACAAAAAGGATCTTAGTCGAGGACTGGCGCCACCTGGATGGTCAAATCAGAAAGAAGGGAAAAACGCCGTGGTTGCCAAGACTCGGGTCTCCTCAGGCGTTGATTGTCCGCAGCGAGATCCCAATCCTTTGTCGCGACCAATCCGTTGGGCGTCCGAGTCGCCAATGAGTCCCTGTTTGGGCGCCAATTTGTTGAAGTAAGCCTCAGCAAGGCCTACTAGTGCAAGGGGTTAACCCTTCTCTGCACAAAGTCCTCAGACCATATAGGAAGAAGTTGGCACAGAAACTGAAATAAAAGACAAAGTTTATTAAACCTCATGAGGTGGTACCACAGTTCAAACTGCACCCTTTGGTAATGTTTGAAGTAGCACAATGAACTAGGAGAGCATGCTCATTTTATACCCACACAGGGGCTAAAAGAAGGTGGTCCAATTATAGAAGCAAGACTTACATACATGTAAGGTCATATTGGAAATGCACAGTCGACAGGTAGGAGGGGCTAACAGTTTCAAGGACTAGTTGACACATTACTGTCTGTTACTGATTACTAACAGCTGCAGATCTTACTGGGCATGTGCGAAAGTGGGAGATGCTAAATATAACTTGTCACTAGGCAGATTTTCAAGAGTAGTTAACAGAAAGGTAGGACAGAGCACATGGCGAGCACATGGCAGAGAAAATTGCTGCCATGAATACAAAATGGATTCCGCCAAATGTTCACAATAGTTGCTAAATACAAGATGTCTTCTGCTAATGCTTAATCTAATCGCTATTAAGTTAGAACAAGACTATCTCCTTATATATATCCTCAGTCCTTTCTAAGATATCTTGCAGAGTCTATTTTCATGTCCTAAACCATGAAAGGAGTTGCAAATAATGACATTCTCGATTTCCCCATCGGTCAGCTTGCTCAGATTTTCTCAAGAAATCAGTCTTCCCCTTCTACAAGATCTCAGAGTTTAAAACCATTGTGTCTTAATACCCTGCTGATCTGCCTTTGATTGAATTCTGGTGGGGACGGAGGATTCGCACACTGGTGATCTTTCACTATAATACAGTATAACCCATTTCATCCTCAAGTTTTACCAATTTTTTACACTGGATCTCAAACTCATAAGCTAAACCTTCTTAACAGTTGGAGGAAAACACAGTTATACAGAAAGGCACTTTCCTGAAATTCCACCGTTAGCATACACCTTCATAGTTGCCCTCTAGTGTTCCCATCCAGATAATCTACCAACATCCAGCAGTGCTTAAACTTAAATGCCCAGCTGTAGGTTAGTAGATCTGGTAAATGTAATCCCTCTTTTCCAGTCTCTTGTTATTTTTTTTTCAAGGCAACCTAATGCCTGTCTATACACAAAACCCAAATATTTCTCCCGTACCTCAACTTTTTTTTTTTGCCAAACCTCAAGGAAATGAGGTAGAAAAGAAATGTGATCCCAGGGAAGGTTGGCATCATGACCAAGTATACCCTATCATAGATTGTAAGTAGTAGTTTGTTCAGTCTCCTCAATATGGTACCAATTTCCGTGGTAACCTTTGTCAAATTCTCCTGTGGAATATCTTACCTAATTTATATGTAACCCCAGGTACCAAATCCTCCTTTTTTCTGCTGCTTTCAGCTCTAAATCAAACATTGTCAGACAAGGATCCATTAACTAAGAATCCTGCCCTTGGTGCCCCAAAACAGAACTGAATCAGTCTTACTACCCTATCAGGAAAACCAAACCTACGCAGGCACTCCTAAAGAAATGACCAATTGTCCTGGTCAAACATTATAAAAGACAATGGTGACTCATACGTCTCAACCTATCAGGGTATGTGTCAGATCATTCAGATATCTACCTCTCATAGAACTCCTGTATTAACCCATCAATTACTGTGGTGAATCTGGTTGCCAGAAGTGAGGTCAATATTTTGTACATCCATGTTCAACAATGATGTTGGCCTGTATGAGATGTAGACCTGAGGTTTTCATCAGACTTGAAATGGTTGCCTCAAACCAGGACCTAGAAATCTTTTCATCACTGGTTAGTATGGACTAAAAAAGTTTTATTAGCACTTGGACTATAGATTCTATTTGAATCACTTACAGTTTGGCCGGTATGTCATCGGGCCAGCAGCTTTTCCATTATTGAGATGCTGTGTAGCTTTCCTAATCTCTATTTTGCTAATTTCCTCTTCCAACTGTTCATATTTGGTTCTGTGCAGGACTGGCAAGGTTCTGACTGTCATCCATTCCTTAACTTCTCTGCTAGTAATCCTCACTGCCTCCTTGGTTAAATTTTGAAAATATGCCTGGAACATCTTGAGGATTTCCCCACTTTCAGAATTTCCCCCCGCTTTCAGTATAATGTATACATTTTATATAATTTCTTGCACAAACAGATCTTGATTTCCAAGCAGGCAATTTCACACATTTCTCACCATATTCAAAATGCTTAAGACTGCTCTTTTTCCTATCTAGCTCTTTCTTTCACCCCTAGCCTTACCTTAAAATCTGTCTTGTTTTATCCACGCCTTCCTATTTTCTTTGATCTTTCCATTACATTTTTATCACCTCATCCACAATTTCCCTTATCTGAATTATCAGTCTACTAACTTTTCGGACGTTTGCCTGTGCTGCTCTATTGCACCATTTAGTTGGTCAACTCTGTTAAGAAGGCCTTGTAGGTTGCCCATATTATACTTACCATGCAGCTCAGCATATTTTGCTCAAGGAAAAACTTTGATTCTAGCTTAATCCAGTCTGCCAAGCCCTTGTGCTGCCAAAAGCTGTGATCAACTGTCCACCTCTTGAAGATCTGTTCCTATTGAATTTTTAATTCTAACCAGACTGCTGCATGACTGGGTAGCTGGGCAAGAATATATTTCACATATACCATTTAAATCCTTAAAACGAGGCTATGAGCTACAAATCTATAAGTGAAAAACGTGTATATGTTAATCTAGGTAAAGTACAACCTCTTTGCCTTCCTGGCCTATCTTGCCATCCATCATACAAACCTAAATATAGCCTTATATATTTCAAAGCTCTCAAATAATTTAGAGAATTCATTTTTGATCTTACTGATGATCAATCTAACTTGTTACTATGCAGCGCATCACAATTGCCACCCACTAACAATGGAAAATAACATTCCACCAGTTTAGATAATAAGCTTTTCAGTGAGCACAGGTGATCAAGATTTGGCCCATATTACCCCAAACAAGTCATGCATAACTTGCCACTTTTAATCTTCGCTATAGACCATATTCCCTGCTCGCACTGCACAAAATCCTTTAACTTGATATTGCATCCTTTTCTAATGATAACTGCCACTCATCTGATTGTAACAGTTTGTTTCACTATCACCTAATTCTGTCACCTTTAGGAACAACTCTATGTATACTGAGGCATTGTGAGGCGTGTCTTTTGTAAGATTATTACATGAGTAACACACTTCCTAAGATATTCCATGACCCACCTCCACTTTCTTCACCCTCAAAGCTCATTAATATTTCACATGAAAAGGCATATTTTGGAGTTTTTTAAAGCCATGGCCATCCTGATTTGTCCGACCTTCGTAATCAATACATGCTAGATCTCAAGAAATAACTGTAAACATAAGGAGAACCATTTTTTTGTTTCTCTCTCAATGCTCCCCACCTTGTGCCCCTCCTGCATCCCTAGCGTCCTCTGAGGACCCCCTTTCTTCTGGATCAGCATCTCTTGATGTCCATACAGGACCCCTGAATCACCAGCTCCACAACAGGCCACATATGATGTCCTTCTCAATTTTAAATGTTTCCTATATTTCTTCTTTTCTTATATTTTTTGTAATCTTATGTTCTCCTTTTGTTTTTCCCCGTACTATCTCAGGAAGTCAGGACATATTAATCTGCCTAGTAGAAATAAAGTAACAGCAAAAAAAATGAGGCAGAATAAGTATACTACCACTTCTTCTTCCATGGTTTCAATGCCTCCTCTTCATCCTCTACATATCTAAAATGATACATCTTGTTGTCTTTCATTGCTATCAGTGTAGATGGGAATTTAATTTGAACTCTCACACCCAAACCTCAAAGGTCTTTCATTTTTTACCTATCCTCAGTGGACAATCATCTGACTTAATCAAGAAGAGTTAGCTACTATACACAATCTGCTTGGTCTGTAATGCTTTAGTTAAGATCTTCTCCTTCACTAGTTATGTCTGAGGTTTATTAGTATCCTCCTGGGCTTGTGCCTTGCAGCGTTTCATCTGAAAGAGAATCTGTGAAGTCTTTGTATCTCCAGTTCAAATTCTATTTCACATGCACCCTTAGAACAACCCATCTGTGAGCAGTGACATCACAAATACTTTTCGGTCTCCCATTTGCTAGCTTCATAGACACCTATAACTTTAGATTATTCCTTCCTAAAATTGTTTTATAACCTCTCTAGCATCCTCAGTTCAATTACACTATGGCCCTCATTATGACATTTTCGGTAAATCCCACTTACCGGCACACTAACTGCTGCCAACTCACCGCCCCAGCAGCGTATATCCATTCACAATATTATGATAGACACACACACCAATCTGTCACTATTCAGCCAAAAAAAACAATTCCGCCAGCCCAATGGTCAGTGATAAACGGGCGGTATCAAAACCTTCAACATTACGCCAACGGAACAACGCACACCACATTATGACCCATGAATCATGACCAGGGGAAATTCAACGGCGGTAAACCATTGGTGGTACATACTGCCATGCTCAAAATACACACACACAAACAAAACAACACCACATTGAACAAATTAAATAACACACACCTGACACCCATACACCCACCACACCCATACCAATATAAAACATACACCCACAGTACACACAACCCTTTACGAACACAAAAAAAGAGAAGAGACAGACACCAAGACCACAGACAAAACCAGAGACACACACCACTTACACCTATACATCACCCACACACCCCACATCACACACCCCAAAAAAATACTCAACACACCCTCACCTACACACCTCACACAACAACCATGGCATCACAAAGACACCCCCGATTCACCAAGGAGGAGCTAAGGGTCATGGTGGAGGAGATCATCAGGGTAGAGCCACAGCTATTTGGAGCACAGGTGCAGTAGATATCCATTGCAAGGAAGATGGAGCTATGGCGGAGAATCATAGACAGGGTCAACGCCATGAGACAGCACCCTAGAACTAGGGATGACATCAGGAAGAGGCGGAACGACCTATGGGGGAAGGTACATTCCATTGCAGCAAGACACCAACTCGCTGTAAAGAGGACTGGCGTATGACCCCCATCTCCTCCCCCACAACTAACAACATGGGAGGAGCACATCTTGGCAATCATGCATCCTGAGGGCCTGGCTAGAGTAGGAGGAGGACTGGACTCTGGTAAGTCAACTATCACCCCCCTACCTACATGCCATCAGATACCCCCACCTTCACTCCCATTACTCCACCACCTCCCACATACCCCACCATCACATCCCACTTATCCCAATGCCAAGCCGTGCATGCCATAACAATGCATGGACACCACTCACAGCCCTGCATAGACACCTGTCACTAAACCATGCACACTAGAGAGAATCAGCTATTCCACCATATACCAACTTACACAAGTGAAAGCTGCCAGGGAAAATACAAACAAAGAGGGCATGCCACAAATGCACAATATGTCATACACAGAAACAATAACACATCATTTACATCCCCACAGGTACCCCAGCCAATGTCACCAGAGAGGAGGTGCTTGCAATATCCAGTTCCCAAACAGAAGAGGCCCACAGTGATGACAGCAACTCTGGTCTTCTGGATAACCAAACTGGCCTATCAGGTACATTTGTACAGCCGGTTACCCAGGCCCAGTTACACACAACCACAGATCCTCCCCATCAGGAAATACCACCACAGCACCCACCCAGCGTACCCACACCTCTGTCCCCAGGACACATCAATCAGCAGTGTGTCCACCTCCAAAGGCACCCCAGGACACACCTCATACCTAAGACAATCAGGTACCTGGGGTCAGTGGCTGTGGGCACAAGGTTCAGGGGACAGAGGCACAGGCCAACAGGGACACTGAGAGGACTGCTGTGCGCCGGGGAGGACAGGCCCAGGGAACCGACTCTCCAGGAGGCACTTGCAGAGATCCTGGGAGCATATCAACATTCCCAGGACACAATGTACCAGATCCCGAACTATGTGCAGGAGAATAGGCGGCTGCAGGAGGGAAAGTACCAGGGGATCAGGGAGGACTTGCAGGCCATCAAAAACACCCTGGTCTCTACAGCAGGGGTGCTGGCAGACATGGCCTATATTATGAGGGAGGCAGTCACACAACAGCGGGTCCCTGTCACTAGCCAGTCATCTGAAGAGCCATCCACCTCTTCTGCCGCTAGTTGCAAGGAGTCCCCACCACAAGGACCAACAGGCCACCAGCACCCCTCCCCCTGTAGAAGGTGGACCACCCCGCAAACGTTCCCTGTGAACCAGACAGAAGCCAGAGACACTTGCCAAGACCCCTGCAAGGAAATGAGACTCTCCTGATTGTCACCCTTGTGGCCCACCCTGTCACCCCGTCCACCTTGAAATGCCATTGCTCCCCTTCCTATGTCCCCTGAGACAATGCACCTGGGCTACTAACAGACTGGAATAATACCCTGGAATTTCCTCCATCATCACCCCAGCCCATTGAACTTGCCCCTCTATATTTTAGCACTTCAACAAACACCCTCAGAAAAAAAAGAATTTTGGAGTATGTCATGTTTTTAAATTATGCATTCATTGAAACAGGTACAAACATTGCAATTCAATTGCATAGATTAATGACCTGTAGCTGGCTGCAGTATCACACCAGGAGTGTACGTGAGGTCACCAACATCTGCAAAAAGATTTGCCAGAGGAAACAGTAAGTGGGCATAGAAGTGGGAAATATCAGCATGCCAGTGCCACAGAAATGCAAACAAGTGTCATTGAAATGTGAAGTAACAAGTTCCTACCTGTGTGTCATTGGAAGTATTGTCAGATGACTGATGTTCTGTTGTCCTCATCCTCATCCTCTGTCTCCTCATCCTCACTGTCCACAGGGTCCACTGCTGCCACACGGGCATCTCCAGCCTCCACCTCCTGCAGAAAAGGCACACAGCGTCTCAGGGCAAAGTTTTGCAACATGCCACTATTATCTGGCAGACCCCCTTGGGTGAGTGACACAGGGATCAACCTGTTAGATGGCAGAACCTGAACCTGGCCTTCAGGAGGCGAAAGGTCCTTTCTATTATCCTTCTGGTTCACCCATGTGCCTCATTCTAATGTTTCTCTGCCCTTGTCCTGGCATTCCTCACAGGGGTCAGCAGCCATGAGAGGTTGGGGTAACCAAAGTCACCTGCAATATTAAGGGACAACATTTAGCCACACACTATCCTATATGTCTCACACCATACCCATACACCAACATAAACTGGGTGGGGACCAGGGCTCACCTATTAGCCACACCCTGTGCCTCTGTAGTTGGGCCATCACATTTGGGATGTTGCTATTCCTCAGGACAAAGGCATCATGCACCAACCCAGGATGCTTAGCATTGACGTGGAGGATGCACTGGTCCGCAAGGCACACCATCTGATAATTCATAGAGTAGAAACTCTTACGATTTCTGAACACCTGTTCATATTGATGGGGGGGCAAATGCAATATGTGTTCCATCAATCTCCCCAATTATGTTGGGACTATGTCCCATTGCATAGAAATCGGCCTTCACTGAGGCCAAATCCTCCACCTGGGGGAAAACAATGTAGCTGCACATGTGTTTTATCATAGCAGACAACACTCTGGTCAGCACTATTGAGAACATTGGCTGTGACATTCCTACTGCCAAGCCCACTGTCAGTTGGAAAGAACCAGTTTCCAGGAAATGGAGCCCTGCTAGAACTTGCACAATAGGGTGGATCCCAGTGGGGTGACAGATAGCAGATATCAGGTCAGGCTCCAATTGGGCACACAGCTCTGTGACTGTGGTGCTGTCAAGTCTATAGGTGAGGATGATGTGCCTGTCCTCCATTGTTGCCAAGTCCACCAGGGGTCTGTACACGGGGTAATGTCTCCATCTCCTATTCAACCGCAGCAGTAGCAATCTATGGGGCAAAAGAGTGAGGAGCCGGTCACAAAATGAACAATGGGGCTACAACAGAACTTTGTATGCTGTTAACTTGTTATGGGTCAGTGTGATTTGTATAGTATATCCAAATTTCACCAGTGACGCAGCAAATATCCAGGGCCTGCACCTCCCCCTGAAATGATGTCCACCTTTCCTGTGTGGAGGGACAGGTGGAAGTGAGGTAATTCCGCTGACGTTGTGCGCTGCTGCAGGAGGCAGTCTGGAACTGCCGTGCAACTCCTCATTGGCTAACATTGGGCCCTCTGTGGTACAGTGGCCAGTAGCAATCTACACCGGCGGTGACGGAATGCACCGCTGCTGACGTGACTGCCATTTTCTATCATATTCCTCACTTGCTACCTGATCATCCACAGGAGAGGGCCTACTCTGCATCTGCTGCTGTGAACTGTGTCTGGAACCTACCATGGCCCGTGTGACTGGGGAAAGGGCCCCTGCCTTCACTTCAGCAGAGTTAGAGAGACTGGTGGATGGGGTCCTACCCCAGTACAGACTGCTGTATGGGCCTCCAAACCAACAGGTGAATTCACTGTGGGCACAATGCATGTGGCATGAATGCATGGAGTTGTGTGTGAAGGCCTTGGGTAAGGGGGGGTGGGTGGATGTCCTCTGGGCAGCGTATTGGTTGTATGCTGGGCCATGTGTGTGTAAATGGTGATATGAAGGGGTATGGTGGGCCATAAGTGTAACAGGCAGGACTGATTGACTAATACTATTTTCTTGTGTGTATTTCCTCTGCAGGTCAGAGCCTATCAAAAGGAGGTTATATGGAGTGCAATCGCCAAGGATGTGTGGACCCTGGGGGTCTATGGCAGGTGGAGCACCCACTGTCGGAAACTGTGGGAGGACCTGAGATGTTGGGCATGGAAGACGGCAGAGGCCCAGCTGAGGATGGCCTCCCAATGAGGAAGGGGTGCCCATCGAACCATGACCCCCTGATGGCCAGCATACTGGCAGTGGCCTTTCCTGAGCTGGATGGGCGCTTGAGGGCATCACAGCAGCCACACTAGGGGGTGAGTACAGTGCCCATCATTACACCTTACACATGGTAGGGTGGTATCTGGGTGGGGAATGTGTGTCAGTGGGTGCCCCTAGGTCAGGCCTGACATTGCAGCATAGGTCCCCTGGTGGCTACAGCTCTGAGGGGATAATTCTGCTACCTAGCTTGTAAGCATCCACTACTGTCAGGGCTGCGTGTGTCCCAGGTGTGCTGCATTTGGCGGTGTTTGCCCCTCCCATGCCTTGGATGCTAACCTTTTCTCTGGTAGTGCTATAGCATATTGTGTAGGCCTATTCCCTGTGAGTGAGGGTGCTGTGTACGCCAACAGTGGTGTTGGTGCAACCATTGACCAAGTGTATCCTTTGTTTCTTCCCCCCTTTTTGTTTTGTTATCCTGTCCTTATGTGCATTAGCAACATCTGGCGGAGGAGCAGATGCACCAGTGACGGAGGGAGCTGCATCCCACAGGACTCTAGAGGCAGAGTCCACCGATGCTGAGGGCACCAGTGGGACGGAGGACGAGGGGAGCACCACGACGGAGACTGGAGGGGACAGTTCTGACACGGATACCTCTTCTGATGGAAGCTCCCTGGTGGTGGCAGACACCTCTGTGACCATCACACCTACAGGTCCAGCCACCACCCCCATACCAGCACTGCCCTTCCAGCAACCCCTCATCAAGTTGCTCGTGCCTGCTCACCCAGGAGGGTGGGCATCTCCTTCGCCCCAGGCACCTCAGGCCCTGCCCCAGTGAGCTATGCCGCACTCAGTGAGGAGGCTATTGACCTCTAGAGATCACTCTCTGTAGGGCAGTCAACCATTGTGAATGCCATCCAGGGGCTGGCAGCCCAGCTGCAACAGACTAATGCATTCCTGGAGGGCATTCACACTGGATTGGTGGCCCAACAGAGATCGATCCTGGCTCTGGTCTCCTCTCTGATGGCAGCCATTGTCCCTGTTTCTACCCTCCATCTTTCACTTCCCAGTCCCATTCTCCTCAACCCCAACCCATTCCAAGCACACAGGCAGATGAGCATGCACACAAGACAACACACAAGACTGGTACAGGCAAACACAAGTACCACACTTCATCCCACAGGCACTCACACAAACACCATCCAGATGCAGACATACCAAAATTCACTATTTCCACTGTCTCCCCCACCGCTTCCTCCTCCACCTCCCTCCCAGTTCTGCCCACACTCACACCTGCATGCACTACATCACCCCCGACTACCATCATCACCACCACACCAAGCAGAACACACACCACCAGGGCAGACACCTCCACAACAACCATGCACACATCCCCTGTTTCCTCTTCCACTGTGTCTGTCCCCCAATCCTAAAGTACACAAACGCAAGCACTCGGACACCCAACAGCAATCCACCTCACAACAGCATACAGCCCATGCACCTGCACCCAAAATCAGCAGACAGACACTTCCAACAATTACCTCCTCTTCCTCCACTCCCAAACCTTCTTCCTCTTCCCGCCCCACTGTCCCTAAAAAACTGTCCTTATCTACCATTGACCTCTTCCCTATCCCTCCCCCCTGTCCTGCACGTCTAGCCAGGGTGGGAAGAACCCTGCCAAGCACCTCAGCCACCAAGTCCACTGGCCCAGTGTTCACCACACCCACTCGTGGTGGAAAAGGAGCGAGGTCACATGTCCTGAGGTTGAAGGAGCCTGTACAAGGCAGCCCTTTCCAAGCTGCTGCCAAGAAGGGAAAGGAGCCTGCTCAAGCTGCTGCCTAAAAGGGAAAGGAGCCTGCACAAGCTGCTGCCAAAAAGGGAAAGGAGCCTGCCCAAGCTGCTGCCAAGAAGACAAAGGAGCCTACCCAAGCTGCTGCCAGGAAGACAAAGGAGCCTGCACCAGCAGGCATGAAGAGCAAGGGGCCTGGAGCAGGAACTGTGATGGAACTCCAGTGCGCAGCTGTCATCGCTGATGGACGGTATGTAATCCTGCATCCATGGGCTGCTGTGCGGCCTGCCCCCTGCAAATCCAGTGGGTATGACACTCACCTGAGAGACTTTGACCTTGCACTCCCCAGGACCAAGCACAGGGCATGTTGCCCCCTCCAGAGCAAGTGGGCAAGTCACCCACTTGAGAGACTTTGGCCTTGCACTTCTCAGGACCAAGCGCACTGCATGTTGCCCCCTCCAGGATCAGTGGTGTTGTTTCATCACCCGGCTGAGGTCCCCCCATCCCCCTGAGGTGCCTGCATATTTACCAACTGATGCCCTTATAGTGACCTCTCCATGTTGAGGCAGGTGCCATGTTTGGCCTTGGACTTTGGCCTGTGGCCATGTGGACTACGTACATTGTGGACTGGGCTGTGTTCCTTTTTGTGTTCCAATGTGTAGGAAAGTACCATATTGCCTGGCATGTTACCCCCATTTTTACATGCATGTCAGTTTGTTTTTGCCTGTCTCATTGGGATCCTGCTAGGCAGGACCCCAGTGCTCATAGTTTGTGGCCTGAATGTGTATACCTGTGTAGTGACTAACAGTGCCACTGAGGCTCTGCTAATCAGAACCTCAGGGCTTATGCTCTCTCTGTCTTTAAATTTGTCACTATAGGCTAGTGACCACTTTTACCAATTTTAATTTGCACACTGGAACACCCTTATAATTCCCTAGTATAAGGTACCTAGGTACCCAGGGTATTGGGGTTGCAGGAGATCCCTATGGGCTGCAGCATTTCTTTTGCCACTCATAGGGAGTTCAGACAAACCTTTACACAGGACTGCACTGTAGCCTGAGTGAAATAACGCGCATGTTATTTCACACCCATTTTCACTGCACTTAAGTAACTTATAAGTCACCTATATGTCTAACCTTCACTTGCTGAAGGTTAGGTGCAAAGTTACTAACTAAGTGTGAGGGCACCCTTGCTCTAGCAAAGCTGCCCCCACATAGTTCAGGGCCATTTCCCCAAACTTTGTGAGTGCAGGGACACCGTTACATTTGTGCACTACATGTAGGTCAATACCTATAAGTAGCTTCACAATGGTAACTCCGAATATGGCCATGTAACATGTCTAAGATCATGGGATTGTCCCCCCATTCCAAATCTGGTACTGGGGAGCCAATTCCATGCATCCCCGGGGCTCCACTAGGGGACCTGGGTACTGCCAAACCATCTCTGTGGGGTTTTCTCTGCAGCTACCGCTGCTACCTCCCCACAGACAGGGTTCTGCCCTCCTGGGATCTGGGCAGCCCAGTCCCAGGAAGGCAGAGCAAAGAATTTCCTCTGAGATAGGGTGTTATACCCTCTCCCTTTGGAAATATGTGTTAAAGGCTGAGGAGGGGTAGCCTCTCCCAGCCTCTGGAAATGCTTTGAAGGGCACAGATGGTGCCCTCCTTGCATAAGCCAGTCTACACCAGTTGAGGGAACCCCAGTCCCTGCTCTGGTGCGAAACTGGACAAAGGAAAGGGGAGTGACCACTCCCCTGTTCATCACTACCCTAGCGGTGGTGCCCAGAGCTCCTCCAGTGTGTCCCAGACCTCTGCCATCTTGGATCCAGAGGTGTGAGGGCACTCTGGAGGCCTCTGAGTGGCCAGTGCCAGCAGGTGACATCAGAGACCCCTCCTGATAGGTGCTTACCTGACTAGGTGGACAATCCTCCTCTGAGGGCCATTTAGGGTCTCTTCAGAGGGCTTTTCCTCAGATAACGACTTGCAAGAATTCACAAGAGTTCCTCTGCACGTCTCTCTTCGACTTCTGCCAAGGATCGACCACCGACTGCTCCAGGACGCCTGCAAAACTGCAACAAAGTAGCAGGTAGAGCAACATTGTAGCGCCTAATCCTGCTGGTTTTCTCAACTGTTTTTCTGGTGGTGCATGCTTTGGAGGCTGCCTGCCATCATCCTGCACTGGAAGACATGAAAAAATCTACTGTGGGTTGACGGAATCTTCCCCCTGCTCCAGCAGGCACCAAACTTCAGCATCGCCGGTAGTCTGGGACCCCTCTCATCCTGACGAGCCTGGCCCCTGGAACACAGGTGGTGGACCCAGATGACCCCGACTGTCCAGTGATCCAACTGTCCAAATTTGGAGGTAAGTCCTTGCCTCCCTTCTCCAGACAGTAATCTTGTGCACCATGTGAACTTCAGCTACAAGGGATTCTGTGCACATTTCCACAGAATCCTTAATGCACAGCCAAGACTAGGTCCCCAGCACTTTGTCCTGTGAGGCTCAGCTCCCTGAGTTGATCTCCGGTGTCATGGGACCCTCTTTTGCAGTGTTGAGACAACCACATGCTTAGACGTCTTGAACCGGTGTTCAAGTACTTCTATGGGTGCTATCCTCTTGTGCAGGGGCTCTCTACATTGCTGAGGGCCCCCTCTGTCTCCTCTCCCAAGTGGGGTCATCCTGGTCCTTCCTGGGCCCGGGCAGCACCCTTTTTCTTCAACTGCGACTCTTGCATCTAACAAGCCTTGTTTGCGGTATTTTGCCAAGGAAACAACTCTGCATCCTCCAGAACTCCATGGGACATCTTCTGCACGAAGGAGACGTTCCTAGCATTTTTTGTTGTTGCAGAATCTTCAGCTTCTTCCATCTGGAGGCAGCCATTTTGCACCTTCATCCAGGGTTTATTGGGCTCTTGCCCCCCTGGACACTTTTACGACTCTTGGACTTGGTCCCCTTCCTTTGCAGGTCCTTAGGTCCAGGAATCTGTCTTCAGTGCTTTGCAGTCTGTTGTTGTCTTTGCAAAATCCTCTAACACAACTTTAGGTTGTTTCTAGGGAAATATTAGTACTTTCCAGGGTCTTGGGTTGGGGTATCTTGGACACCCTTAGTGTTTTCTTGCACTCCCAGCAACCCTCTACACACTACACTAGCCTAGGGGTCCATTTGTGGTTTGCATTCCACTTTCTAAGAATATGGTTTGTGTTGCCCCTAGGCCTATTGCATCCTATTGTATTCTACAGTGTTTGCACTACTTTCTGACTGTGTTACTTACCGGATTTGGTTTTCTGGGTATATTTTGGGTATTTTACTTACCTCCTAAGGGAGTATATCATCTGAGATATCTTTTGGCACATTGTCACTAAAATAAAGTACCTTTATTTTTAGTAACCCTGCGTATTATGTTTCTTATGATATAGCACCTATATGATATAAGTGGTATAGTAGGAGCTTTGCATGTCTCCTAGTTCAGCATAAGCTGCTCTGCTACAGCTACCTCTATCAGCCTAAGCTGCTAGAACATCACTAATCTACTAATAAGGGATTACTGTACCTGGCACAAGGTGTAAGTACCATTGGTACCCAATATAAGCCAAGCCAGCCTTCTACAATATATATATATCTCTTGTCTTGCCTCACATATTTATCTTGATGTGTTTCTCTCATGACATTCACTTTCTCAAAATTGTTTTGTCTTTGCATTATTCATCTGAGATACAGGGTAAAAATGTTTTGGTAATGCAGCTGAATATGTGTATGGTGTTGGGGTGTGTGTGTGTGGTGCATGTGGGTGTCACTCTCTTTTTCCTCCCTCCCTTCCTTGTGTGCTTGGCGTCTGTACTCACTGTCAATGTCTTTTCCGGCGTTGGTGTTCGTGGTGGAGCAGCACATTGAAAATCATGGGGAAGACATGCAGCTTGGGCTCCATGGCGGCGTGGGTGTTCCCTGTGTCTCCAATGGTGAGTCCTTTGACTTCTGTGCAGTGTTTCCACCAGGGTTTGATTTTGTTGGTACTGCCACAGAAAAGGGGGTGGTTTCAAGGGTCTTAATATGGTGGGCAGAACATTGACTTCTGCCTGGCAATAGGCGGCTACCGCTGTGTTGGCTGTTGTTTCCGCCATGGCGGTCGGTTGGTACATTGGCTGTCTAACAGAGATAACACAGCCATTGTCATAATTTGGCAGTAATTATCACCAGCCCAATGGTGGTATTACCGCCACTTTAACACCAACCTCCAGGGTTGTAATGAGGGCCTATATCACTGAGCCTGGGAGTTGACGGATCTCTCCAGTTGTATGGATTTGCTTTTATCAATTAAATCATCCTTCTATTATCATGCTTGTACCCTTCAATAGCACATATTGGCAGTGAGGAAAAACTCACAGAGACCTTGCCCATCGACCAGGGTTTGGCATTAAGTCACTCTCACCATATGCCACCACATTGACCCTCCTTTGCATAAGCGTTGCTGTTCCCAACAGGGGAAACTTGATTCTCTCTCAGAAGGAAAGA
The DNA here is from genome assembly GCF_031143425.1 of Pleurodeles waltl. Lineage (NCBI taxonomy): Eukaryota > Metazoa > Chordata > Amphibia > Caudata > Salamandridae > Pleurodeles > Pleurodeles waltl. The sequence goes on from NC_090439.1 coordinate 369,752,179, forward strand.
GTACAACAGTGAATTTTGGGTGTGTAAGTGCCCTTTATTGTAAGCAGTGCTTTCACTCCAGCAAGTGCATGTGAGCAGCTTTCAGGGGTTTGTACAACCTCATTGGGGTGTCCCATGCAGCTCCTTCATCATTTACTGGACATGCCCAATATCACATGCCAGCCACGCAGTCTTGCGCAGTCCTCGGGTGCATAATCCGGTGCACAGCTGCAATTTAATTTGCTGGACATGCCCCAGTCTTGCTCTGCTCCTCAGTGCATGAAATGGCATGGGGATCTCAGAAGAGATGTGTGTTGGACACACAGAGGTTTTGCGTGTCATTTTTCAAATTGATTTGATCAGAGTTTGTTCTCCTTCTCTGATGATGCACATCAGCAGCCATAGTTACAAACAGTGAGGAGAATCTTCTACGGAACATTATTACCAAGAAAAAAGGTAATTTATCACACGTCATAAACCTTGATGTTGGTTTAAAGCACACTGCATTAATATATCTGTAGGAAGTTGGCTCTGTATGTACTACTTCAAAGTAAGAAATAGCATGCACAGAGTCCAAGGGTTCCGTTTAGAGGTAAGATAGTGGCAAAAAGAGATAATTCTAATGCTCTATTTTGTGGTAGTGTGGTCGAGCAGTAGGCTTATCAAAGGGTAGTGTTAAGCATTTGTTGTACACACACAGGCAATGAATGAGGAACACACACTCAAAGACAATTCCAGGCCAATAGGTTTTTGTATAGAAAAATATCCTTTCTTAGTTTATTTTAAGAACCACATGTTCAAGATTTACAAACAATACTTTAAATGAAAGGTATTTCACTTAGGAACTTTAGGAACTTTGAATTGGCAAAATAGCATATACAGTTTTCACACAAATGGCAATAAGCTATTTTAAAACTAGACAGTGCAATTTTCAACAGTTCCTGGGGGAGGTAAGTGTTTGTTAGTTTTGTAGGTAAGTAAACCACCTACAGGGTTCAAAGTTGGGTCCAAGGTAGCCCACCTTTGGGGGTTCAGAGCAACCCCAAAGTTACCACACCAGCAGCTCAGGGCCGGTCAGGTGCAGAGGTCAAAGTGGTGCCCAAAACACATGGGCTTCAATGGAGAAGGGGGTGCCCCGGTTCCAGTCTGGCAGCAGGCAAGTACCCGCGTCTTCGGAGGGCAGACCAGGGGGGTTTTGTAGGGCACTGGGGGAACACAAGTCAGCACAAAAAGTACACCCTCAGCGGCATGGGGGCGGCAGGGTGCAGTGTGCAAACAGGCGTCGGGTTTGCAATAGGTTTCAATGGGAGACCCAGGGGTCTCTTCAGCGAAGCAGGCAGGCAAGGAGGGGGCTCCTTGGGGTAGCCACGACCTGGGCAAGGGAGAGGGCCACCTGGGGGTCACTTCTGCACTAGAGGTCAGATCCTTCAGGTCCTGGGGGCTGCGGGTGCAGTGTCTTTACCAGGCGTCAGGTTCTTTGAAGCAGGCAGTCACGGTCAGGGGGAGTCTCTGGATTCCCTCTGCAGGTGTCGCTGGCAGGGGTTCAGGGGGGTCAACTCTGGCTACTCACAGGGTCGTAGTTGCCAGGGAGTCCCCCTGTAGTCTTGGTTCTGCGCAGGTCGAGCCGGGGGCGTCGGGTGCAGAGTGCAAAGTCTCACGCTTCCGGCAGGAAACGTGTGTTCTTTAAAAGTTGCTTCTTTGTTGCAAAGATGTTTCTTCTTTGGAGCAGAGCCGCTGTCCTTTGGAGTTTTTGGTCCTTTTAGATGCAGGGTAGTCCTCTGAGGCTTCAGAGGTCGCTGGACCCTGTGGAATGCGTTGCTGTTGCAGTTTTTCTTGAAGTGGGGAGACAGGCCGGTAGAGCTGGGGCCAAAGCAGTTGGCGTCTCCGTCTTCTCTGCAGGGATTTCAGGTCAGCAGTCCTTCTTCATCTTAGGTTGTAGGACTCTGTCTTGCTAGGTTCTGGGAGCCCCTAAATATTCAATTTAGGGGTGTGTTTAGGTCTGGGGGGTTAGTAGCCAATGGCTACTAGCCCAGAGGGTGGCTACACCCTCTTTGTGCCTCCTCCCTGAGGGGAGGGGGGCACATCCCTATTCCTATTGTGGGAATCCTCCATCTGCAAGATGGATGATTTCTAAAAGTCAGAGTCACCTCAGCTCAGGACACCTTAGGGGCTGTCCTGACTGGCCAGTGACTCCTCCTTGTTTTTCTCATTATCTCCTCCGGCCTTGCCGCCAAAAGTGGGGCCGTGGCCGGAGGGGGCGGGCAACTCCACTAGCTGGAGTGCCCTGCGGTGCTGTAACAAAGGGGGTGAGCCTTTGAGGCTCACCTCCAGGTGTTACCGTTCCTGCAGGGGGAGGTGAGAAGTACCTCCACCCAGTACAGGCTTTGTTACCAGCCACAGAGTGACAAAGGCACTCTCCCCATGTGGCCGGCAACATGTCTGGTGTATGGCAGGCTGGTAAAACTAGTCAGCCCACACTGGAAGTCGGGTATGTTTTCAGGGGGCATCTCTAAGATGCCCTCTGGGGTGTATTTCACAATAATATGTACACTGGCATCAGTGTGCATTTATTGTGCTGAGAAGTTTGATACCAAATGTCCCAGTTTTCAGTGTAGCCATCATGGTGCTGTGGAGTTAGTGTATGACAGACTCATAGACCATATACTCTTATGGCTAACCTGCACTTACAATGTCTAAGGTTTTGCTTAGACACTGTAGGGGCATAGTGCTCATGCACTTATGCCCTCACCTATGGTATAGTGCACCCTGCCTTAGGGCTGTAAGGCCTCCTAGAGGGGTGACTTATCTATGCCATAGGCAGTGTGAGGTTGGCATGGTACCCTGAGGGGAGTGCCATGTCGACTTAGTAATTTTCTCCCCACCAGCACACACAAGCTGGCAAGCAGTGTGTCTGTGTTGTGTGAGGGGTCTCCAGGTTGGCATAAGACATGCTGCAGCCCTTAGAGACCTTCCCTGGCATCAGGGCCCTTGGTACCAGGGGTACCAGTTACAAGGGACTTACCTGGATGCCAGGGTGTGCCAATTGTGGAAACAAAGATACAGGTTAGGGAAAGAACACTGGTGCTGGGGCCTGGTTAGCAGGCCTCAGCACACTTTCAAATCATAACTTGGCATCAGCAAAGGTAAAAAGTCAGGGGATAACCGTGCCAAGGAGGCATTTCCTTACACTGAGATATCACTGAAAAGTGATATAAAGTTTCTTAAGTCTTTTAAAAGCAAACAAAGTCTCTTTCAAGCAGAAAGTACCTGGGGCGTGTGAAATATCTCTGCAAAGAACCGCAGAGGAGGAGAAACGTGGAAGCAAAGGGGGTGTGCGGCGATTTCTTGGGCCGCACACAGTGATGCGTCATTTAGTTTCCATGCAGGGATGGCTATGTGTCAATTTTCGGCACTCGGTCGGGGATCCTCTTCGGGTTGCGGGGTTTTCTGACGCTCCGGGGACGGTGCATGGATTTCCTGTGCTGGCAGGACAAAGTCACAGGTGCTGTGTAGATCCTGTGGGTGTTGCATTGAATTGTCTACCACACAGCAGGCGCTGCATCGATTCCTCTCTGGAAGTCAGGCTGCGTCATTCCGGTCGGCTGTGTGTCGATCCAGTGGGCCGTGCGTCGAAGTTCCGATCGCTACGTTGGCGCTTTGTCGATCTTCTCATTGTGAAGTTGGGCTGCGTCGTTCCGGTTCGGGGTGCAGTTAAATTTTCACAGCGGTTCAGGCTGTGCGTCGGTTCTGGCAGGCTGTGCGTCGAATTTCACTGCACAAGGAGTCCTTCTTGAAGAGATGAAGTCTTTTTGGTCCTGCGACTTCAGGGAACAGGAGGCAAGCTGTATCCACGCCCTTGGAGAGCACTTCTGCACCTCAGCCAGAGAGCAGCAAGGCGCAGGGCAACAACAAGGCAGCAGTCCTTCACAAAAAGTAGTCAGTTGAGTCCTTTGGGCAGCCAGGCAGTTCTTCTTGGCAGGATGCATGTTCTGGTTGCACTTTTCTTCTCCAGGAAGTGGCTGAGTTGTTAGGGGCACAGGCCCTGTTTAAATACCCAAATGTGCCTTTGAAGTGGGGGAGACTTCAAAGAGTGTCTTAGAAGTGCACTAGGTCCCCTTTCAGTTCAATCCTGTCTGCCAGCATCCCAGTAGGGTGTGTGGCAGTCCTTTGTGTGAGGGTAGGCCCTCCCAGCCCAGGAAGACCCATTCAAAATGCAGATGTATTCAAGTGAGGCTGAGTATCCTGTGTTTGGGGTGTGTCTGAGTAAATGCACAAGGAACTGTCAACGAAACCCAGCCAGACGTGGATTGTAAGGCACAGAACAATTTAAGTGCAGAGAAATGCTCACTTTCTAAAAGTGGCTTTTCTAAAATAGTAATATTAAATCCAACTTCACCAGTTAGCAGGGTTTTATAGCATCATTCTGGCCATACTAAATGTAACCTTCCTACTTCTTTCAGATCAGAAACTACCACTCAAACAATGTATGAGGGCAACCCCAATGTTAGCCTATGAAGGGAGCAGGCCTCACATCAGTGTAAAAATGAATTTAGGAGTTTTACCGTACTTGGACATGTAAACTACACAGGTACATGTCCTGCCTTTTACCTACACAGCAACCTGCCCTATGGGTTATGTAGGGCATACCTTAGGGGTGTCTTATATGAAGAAAAAGGGGAGTTTTAGTCTTGGCAAGTACTTTTAAATGCCAAGTTGAATTGGCAGTGAAACTGCACACACAGGCCTTGCAATGGCAGGCCTGAGACAAGGTTAAGGGGCTACTGAAGTGGGTGGCACAATCAGTGCTGCAGGGCCACTAGTTGCATTTAATTTACAGGCCCTGGGCACATATAGTGTACTGTACTAGGGACTTATAAGTAAATGTAATTGTCCAATTGGGTATGATCCAATGTTACCATGTTTAAAGGGAGAGAGCATATGTACTTTAGCACTGGTCAGCAGTGGTAAAGTGCGCAGACTCTAAAAACCAGCAAAAACAGTATCTAAAAAGTGGAGGGAGGAAGGCAAAAAGTTAGGGGTGACCACCCTAAGGCTATCAGGTCTAACACACTCCACCTATGTTCGCTGTGAAGTAACCTCCTGCTAATGATGGCTACAGGTTTATCTAGGCCTTCTTCATTAAGTTGTGAGATTACTCTGCTTTACTATGCTCTGATGCATCTGTTTGCACAACAAATTCCTTGGAATAGTCAGGTGCCTTTCATGGCATCAAAAGCCATCTGGCAAGACTTAGTCCAGATCACATTTCTGGGCTGCTTTTTGGAAGTTAACTCAGTCAAGGGAGCAACAATTGTACCATACCCCTTGAAAAACCTCCTATAATATCCAGTGAGACCTAAAAAGGCTCTCACCTAAGTCTGGGTCCTGGGGGACTCCCAAGCCACGATGGGTTTCAATCTTAGGCTGTAGGGGTGCCACCTGGCCACTCCCCATCTGGTGTCCCAAGTACACCACAGAACCCTTCCCTATTTGGCACTTGCTTGCCTTAATAGTGAGGCCTGCCTACTGCAGGGCCTCCAACACTTTGCAGAGGTGCTGCAAGTGTTCCTCCCACGTGGAACTGAATGCAGCAATGTCGTCCAAGTAGGTGGCACTGAAATCATACAGACCAGCCAACACCTGGTTGACCAACCTCTGTAAGGTGGCAGGGGCATTCTTCATTCCAAAGGGCATCACCCTAAACTGGTAGTGCCCATCTGGTGTGGAGAATGCAGACCTCTCCTTAGCCCCCTCAGTCAGGGCAGCTGCCAGTACCCAGAGGTAAGATCAGACATACTTAGTTACTTGGCAGCGCCCAACCGGTCAATGAGCTCATCAGCTCGGGGGATGGGTTGCACGTCAGTCTTAGTGACCGCATTGACTCCCCGGTAATGCACACAGAGCCGTAGTTCCGGAGTGGCACCAGGAACAGCAGGCTTGTAAACCAAAACTACAGGGCTAGCCGAAGGGCTGCTGGAAAACTCAATAACCCCCCTTGCTAATATTTTAGAAACTTAGGCCCTTATTACAACCCTGGCGGTCAGTGTTAAAGTGGCAGTAATACCGCCAACGGGCCGGGGGTAAAGAAAATGGGATTACTAGCATGGGGAAAACCGCCAACAGACAGGCGGAAGACAATGTACTGCCCACACTATGACAAGGCACCAATCCGTCAGCTTTTCGGGGTCAGTACCAACACCGTCAAAAGCACGGCTGAAACTGAACAAGGAAGGGGAACCACTCACCTCTCGACATTCCACGAAGAACCAGGACGCCATGGAGCCCGAATTGCAGATCCTACCCATGTTGGTGTATTTACTAATACACCAAGAAGTAGAAAGAAGACGGTTGCGGCGGCTACGGTGAGTAATGCACCTAGCACACAGGGGAGGGGAGGAGGGAAAAGAGAGTGACACACACACACGCGGCACACTACACCCCACCCCCATCCTCACCCACAACACCATACACACATACATATCCAACAACATCACAGATACTCCCCGTTACCGCCTGGAAGAATGCAAGGACAAAAGGAAATGAGGTAAACTCATGTTATCTTGGAACAATCAGATAGATCAAGAGAAAAGCAAATAATCAGTATACACAAATATTTACATCAAGTACACAAGTCCCTACACTGTCCCCTGTAAATATCTGTGGACCAGGGGTCCCAAAAAAGCATGGGCGAAGCTAACACATGACGCCTGCCTCAAAACGGAGAGAACACTGCAGGGGCATCAGGTAAAAAACAATAGGTACCTGAGGGGGAAAGGGAGGGGGGCACCTCAGCGGGATGATGGTGCAACGCCACTGCTCTTCGAGGGGGCTCCATGCCAACTACTTGCTCCTGGGGAGTGCAAAGCCACAGTCTCTCAAGTGGGTTATTTTCCCACTCCTTGGTCCTGGGGAGTGCAAAGCCACCGTCTCTCAAGTGGATGGTTTGGCACCTGGCTGGTCCTGGGGAGTGCACAGCCACAGTCTCTCAAGTGGGTGGCTTGCCCACTGCTTGCTCCTGGGGAGTGCAAAGCCACAGTCTCAAGTGGGTGGTTTGCCCACTGCTAGCTCCTGGGGAGTGCAAAGCCACAGTCGCTCAAGTGGGTGGTTTGCCCACTACTTGCTCCTGGGGAGTGCAAAGCTGCAGTCTCTCTAGTGGGTGACATGTTCCACTGGTTCTGGAGGGGGCTTTGTGCCAAGTGTGCTTCATCCTGCCAAGGTTAGGGTGAGTGAATGCAATTCTCCACTGGTTCTGGAGGGGGCATTGTGCCCAGTGTGCTACATCCTGCCTAGGATTAGGTGAGTGGATGCAATTCTCCACTGGTTCTGGAGGGGGCTTGGTGCCCAGTGTGCTTTATCCTGCCAAGGATTGGGTGAGTGGATGCAATTCTCCACTGGTTCGGGAGGGGGCTTGGTGCCCAGTGATGCTGCACCTGGTGTGTGGCAGTTGACATCATCTCACCTGGGTGTCTTAGCCACGCAATTTACTTGGAACAGGTAGCATGATACTCCATGGAGGCAGAGCCACACTCCATCCTGCGGCGACATAGGATGCCAATTGCTGGTTTGTGCCAGTGCTAGAGGTGGTGCCTCAAGTGGCGTGTCCAGGGTGTAGAAGGCTGGTTCTGGCTAATAGTGGGTACCTGATGGTACTTACACCTTGTGCCAGGTCCAGTTATCCCTTATAAGTAGATTAGTAGTCTTCTAGCAGCTTAGGCTGATAGAGGTAGCTATAGCAGAGCAGCTTAGGCTGAACTAAGAGAAATGCAAAGCTTCTACTATACCACTTATATCATATGACAATGTGCCAAAAATATCTCAGAGGATATACTCCCTTAGGAGGTAAGTAAAATACACAAAATATATACACAAACCAAAATCAGGAAAGTAAAAGTAGTACAAACATTGTAGAATACAATAGGATGCAATAGGCCTGGGGCAACACAAACCATATACTAAGAAAGTGGAATGCAAACCACTTAGGGACCCCAGGCCTAGTGTAGTGTGTAGAGGGTTGCTGGGAGTGCAAGAAAACAGTAAGGGTGTCCAAGATACCCCAACCCAAGATCCTGAAAAGTAGGAGCAAAGTTACCCTCCTTCCCCAGAAACACATTAAAGTCGTGATAGGAGATTTTGCAAAGACCACAACAGACTGCAAAGCACTGAAGACGGATTCCTGGACTTGAGGACCTGAACTGGAAGGGGACCAAGTCCAAGAGTCTCGAAAGTACCCAGGGGGGCTGGAGCCTACTAAACCCCAGATGAAGGTGCAAAATGGCTGCCCTGGGTGGAAGAAGCTGAAGATTCTGCAACAACAGAAGACGCCAGGAATGTCTCCTTCACACAGAAAATGTCACACAGTGTTCTGGAGGATGCAGAGTTATATCCATGCAGAAAGACCACAAACAAGCCTTGCCAGCTGCAAAGGTTGTGGTTAAAGAAAATGGGTGCTGCCCGGGCCCAGGAGGGACCAGGAGGTTGCCCCTTGGAGGAGGAGACAGAGGGGGTGCCCAGCAACACAGAGAGCCCATGTAGAAGCAGGCAGCACCCGCAGAAGTACTTGAACATGGGTTCAAGAAAACTGAGCACAGAGGTCGTCTCAACACCACAAAGGAGGGTCCCACGAAGCTGGTGGTCAACTCAGTGAGTTAAGCAATGCAGGATGGAGAGCTGAGGACCTGGGCTGTGCTGTGCACAAAGGATTCCTTGCAAAAGTGCACAGAAGCCCTAGCAACTGTAGTTCATGCAGTACACAGGATTACTGTCTGGCATGGGGATGCAAGGACTTACCTCCGCCAAATTTGGACAGATGGACCACTAGACTGTCGGGGTTACTTGGATCTAGCTCCTGTGTTCCAGGGACCACGCTCATCACGACGAGAGGGGACCCAGAGGACCAGTGAAGCAAAAGTTTGGTGCCTGCATTAGCAGAGGGAAGATTCAGTTGACCCATGGGAGATTTCTTCTTGGCTTCCAGTGCAGGGTGAAGGCAGACAGCCCCCCAGAGCATGCACCACCAGGAAACAGTCAAGCAAGCCGTCAGAATTAGGTGCTACAATGTCGCTGGTAGTCTTCTTGCTACTTTGTTGCAGTTTTGCAGGCGTCCTGGAGCAGTCAGCGGTCAATCCTTGGCAGAAGTCGAAGAGGGAGATGCAGAGGAACTCTGGTGAGCTCTTGCATTTGTTATCTGAAGAGTAGCCCACAGGAGAGACCCTAAATAGCCCTCAGTGGAGGATTGGCCATCTAGTCAGGTAAGCACCTATCAGGAGGGGTCACTGGCACTGGCCACTCAGAGACCTCCATTGTGCCCTCACACCTCTGCATTCAAGATGGCAGAGGTCTGGGACACACTGGAGGAGCTCTGGGCACCACCACTGGGGTGATGATGGACAGGGGAGTGATCACTCCCCTTTCCTTTGTCCAGTTTTGTGCCAGAGCTGGGGCTGGGGGATCCCTGAATGGGTGTAGACTGGCTGATGCAAGGAGGGCACCATCTGCGCCCTTCAAAGCATTTCCAGAGGCTGGGGGAGGCTATTCCTCCCCAGCCCTTAACACCTATTTCCAAAGAGAAAGGGTGTAACACCCTCTCTCAGAGGAAATATTTTGTTCTTCCTTCCTGGGACTGGGCTGCCCAGACCCCAGGAGGGCAGAAGCCTGTCTGTGGGTTGGCAGCAGCTGTAGCTGCAGTGAAAACCCCAGAGAGCTAGTTTGACTGTACCCGAGGTCCATGCTGGAGCCCCGGGATGCATGGGATTGGCACCCCAATACCAGATTTGGCATGGGGGGACAATTCCATGATCTTAGATATGTTACATGGCCATATCCGGAGTTACCATTGTGAAGTTACATGTAGGTATTGACCTATATGTGGTGCACACGTGTAATGGTGTCCCTGCACTCACAAAGTCTGGGGAAATTGCCCTGATCTACGTGGGGGCACCTTGGCTAGTGTCTGGGTGCCCTCACACTTAGTAACTTTGCACCTAACCTTCACTAAGTGAGGGTTAGACATATAGGTGACTTATAAGTTACTTAAGTGCAGTGTAAAATGGCTGTGAAAAAATGTGGACGTTATTTCACTCAGGCTGCAGTGGCAGTCCTGTGTAAGAATTGTCTGAGCTCCCTATGGGTGACAAAAGAAATGCTGCATCCCATAGGGATGTCCTGGAACCCCAATACCCTGGGTACCTAGGTATCATATACTAGGGAATTATAAGGGTGTTCCAGTGTGCCAATTAAAATTGGTAAAAGTTGTCACTAGCCTATAGTGACAAATTTAAAGACAGAGAGAGCATAAGCCCTGAGGTTCTGGTTAGCAGAGCCTCAGTGGCACAGTTTGTCACTACACAGGCATAAACATTCAGGCCACAAACTATGAGCACTGGGGTCCTGGCTATCAGGATCCCAATGAGACAGGCAAAAACAAACTGACAAGCATGTAAAAATGGGGGTAACATGCCAGGCAAGATGGTCCTACACAGGGTCCAGGACGTCACCTGCTCTCGCTGGTATCCCCTCCTGTCCCCGTCGTGGAGCTCCCCTCGCCCTCCGTCCCACTGGTGCCTTCACCCTCCATGGATTCACCCTCCTGGGCCATGTGGGATGCAGTTTCCTCTGTCGCCTGTGCCTCTGCTCCTCCGCCAGATGATGCTAATGCAGGACTGGGTGACAAAACAAGAAGGGGGGGAAAAACAGAGAGCACACATGGTCAATGCCAGCAACACCACTACCGTTGGCAGACACAACACACAGGGAGCGGCCCTATGCACTAGGCCATGCACTACCAGTTGGTAGGAAAGTCACCTAACCATGGGGTACAATGCCTAACGCCATTAGCTGCACACCTGAAACCCACAGGACCCTGCCCAGTAGTAGATGCCCACTGACACTATTGGGGTTGGAGTGCTTCAGAGCCTGCCCAACAAGGGATCTACACTGCCATGTTCGCCCTGGCCTAGGGGCACCCACAGCCCACATCCCCCACCCAGATACTTCCTAAACAACGCAGCGTCAGCGTTATGACACTGTACTCACCCCCTTGTGGCTGCTGTGATGCCCTCAAGTGCCCATCCAACTCCGGATAGGCCACCACCAGGATGCGGAACATCAGGGGGGTCATGGTGCGACAGGCACCCCTTCCATGTTGGAAGGCCAGCACCAGCTGGGCCTCTGCTGTCTTGCGCCAGCGGCTCAGGTCCTCCCATCTCTTGCAGGAGTGGGTGTTCCGTCTCTGCTAGACCCTTAGGGTCTGCACTTCCTTGGCGATGGCACACCAAATCCCCTTCTTCTGGTGGGCGCTGACCTAGAGGAAAGGTACAGGAAGAAAGGAAATTACTCACCTGTCCGGACCGTCATACTCATTGCCCACCAGTTCCCAATCATGCCCTGATGCACATACACTGACCATCCTCCTATGCAGCCCTCAGCCCCCCCAAGATGTATCTTCCATCCACATCACTCTAAACAGGCATTTCCTACGCATCATGCTCACAGTGTACTCACCTGTTTGTCTGGAGGACCGTAGAGTAGCGTGTACTGGGGGAGGACCCCATCCACCAGTTTCTCCGACTCCTCCACAGTGAAGGCAGTGGCCCTTTCCCCAGACAGTCGAGCCATTGTCGCTTCCAGACTGAGGTCATAGCAGCACTTGCAGTGTAGGTCCTCTCCTGTTGAAGGTCAGGTATCAAGTGAGTGAACAGATAGAAAATGGTGGTCACGTCCATGGTGGTGCGTACCGTCACCATTGGCGTACATAGCCATTGTCTCCTGGAACCCATAGGGCCCAATGACAAACAATGCTGACATACGCGGCGGTCTTCGACCGCCTACCACGAAGGAGCACAATGCCAGTGCAGTTACCTAATTTCCCCTTCTCCCTCCTCACAAGTCAGGCAGCCGCCATTTCAGGGGGGCACATGCCATGGCACATAACTGCATCACAGCACATTTGGCACATATACGGACTAACTACGTCACACACAGATTTACTAACATTACTGCAGACACACTTGTGCAACCTATGTGGTAAATGACCCTCTGCTCACCGTTCTCCTCCATAGGCTTCAACTGCTGGGGCAGATGATGAGATGGCGGCATCCTCCGGTGTACAGACCGCTGGTGGACCTGTCGGCAATGGAGGACAGACAATTATAATCACATACAGACTTGATCGTGCCACAATCTAAGACCTGTGTGCCCAATTGTAGCCAGACCTGATGTCATCTATCCACCATCCCACAGGAATCCCCCCTCTAGTGCAGGTCCTATCAGTGCTCCATTTCCTGGCAAGTGGCTCTTTTCAAACAACAGTGGCAATGGCATCAGGGATGTCTCAGCAAATGTTTTCTAACGTGTTGACCAGAGTGTTGTCAGCCCTGCTGAAACACATGCACAGCTACATCGTGTTCCCCCAGGTGGAGGATTTGACCACAGTGAAGGCTGACTTTTATGCCTTGGGACATATCCCCAACATCATTGGTGCCATTGATGGGTCACATGTGGCATTTGTCACCCCCACAGAAATGAACAAGTGTACAGAAATAGAAAAAGCTACCATTCGATGAATGTGCAGATGGTGTGTTTGGTGGAACAGAACATCTCTCATGTGAATGCCAAGTATCCTTGCTCTGTGCATGACGCCTATATCTTGAGGAATAGCAGTATTCCTCATGTGATGGACCAACTCCAGAGGCACAGGGTGTGGCTAAAAGGTGAGCCCAAGGTCCCCACTTAGTATGAGTAGGTGTCTGGGTTTGGGGTTGTCCCTAAGGGTTAGTGTGTGTCTCACAATTGTCCCTCGATATTTGCAGGTGACTCTGGTTACCCCAACCTGTCATGGCTACTGTCCCCAGTGAGGAATGCCAGGACAAGGGCAGAGGACCGCTACAATGAGGCACATGGCTGAACTAGATTTATTATTGAGAGGACGTTCGGCCTCCAGAAGGCCAGATTACGGTGCCTCCATCTAACAGGTGGCTCCCTATACTATTTACCGAAGAAGGTGTGCCAGATAATCAGGGCATGCTGCATGTTGCACAACCTGGCATTGAGGCGCCAGGTGCCTTTTCTGCAGGAGGATGAGCCTGGTGATGGTCTTGTGGCAGCGGTGGAGCCTGTAGACAGTGAGGAAGAGGAGGCAGAGGAAGAAGATATTGACAACCGAACAAACATCATCTTGCAGTACTTTCAGTGACTCACAGGTAAGAGACTGTAACTCCTCCTCACATTTCAGAATACTGTAGGACATTGCACAAGTCAGCCTCTTAACCTATGGACACTGAATGTTCACTTTGGATTTCCATTTTTCAGATCTGGGTACCCCATTCTGCCTTCTGCTATATGTACTGCTTCCCAACAACTGTCATGCATTGGTATGAGTAAATGAACATTTACATTAATATTTGTTACTAATGTTGTCATTATACATTTGTGAAAGATCAGACTGACTCCAGATTGGTTTGTGCTTAAAGGGTGTTTATTTAGGGGCTAATGAGTATTGGGGTATGTGCAAGGGGCTGGGGTGATGGTGAAGGAAGGTCCATAGTAGAGTCCAGTCTCTTGGTGTCACAGGTGCATTGTCCAATGGGGCATAGGAAGGGGAGTAATGGCAGTTTAATTTGGACAGGATGCCATAGTGGGACAGAAGGGTGACAATCAGGAGAGTCTTATTTCCTGGCGAGGGTCTTGGCAATGTTCTCTGTCTTCTGCCTGGATCGCAGGGACCGTTTGCGGGTTGGTTCTCCTTCTGCAGGGGGTGGGGTGCTGGTGGCCTTTTGGTCCTGTGGCGCACCTCCTTTCCACTAGCTCCGGTGGAATCAGAAGGCTGTTCCTCGATTTGGCTAGTGTCAGGGGCCCTTTGTTGTGCCACTGCCTCCCTCATGGTCTTGCCTATATCAGCCAGCACCCCTGCTATGGTGACCAGGATGGTGTATATGTTGGTGAGGTCCTCCCTGATCCCCATGTATTGTCCCTCCTGCAGCCGCTGGGTCTCCTGAAACTTGGCCAGTACTGTGCCCATGGTCTCCTGGGAATGGTGGTATGCTCCCATGATGTTGGTGAGTGCCTTGTGGAGGGTCAGTTAACTGGGCCTGTCCTCCCCCTGTCGCACAGCAGTCCTCCCAGCTTTCCTGTTGTCCTGTGCCTCCATCCCCTGAACCATGTGCCCACTGACCCCAGGTCCCTGATCATCCTGGGTTAGTGGGGTTGCCTGGGGTCCCTGTAGTGGTGGACACACTGCTGATTGACGTGTCCTGGGGACAGTGGCATCGGGCCACTGGGTGGGTGCTGTGCTGGTGTTTCCTGAGGGGGGAGGGTCTGTGGTAGTTTGGGACTGTGGCAGGGTATCTGACTGTCCAGAGGTCCCAGATGGGCTAGGCTGGTCATCATGATCCAGGAGTGCAGAGCTGCTGTCATCACTGTGGGCCTCTTCTGTGAGGGGACTAGATATGGCTGGCACCTCCTGTCAGGTGACGTTGGGTAGGGGGTCCTGTTGGGATGTAAATGCATTGTTATTGTATCTGTGTGTGCCTTCTTGTGCAATGGGTGTGTTTGCCTGTATTGATGTGCTTGCACTATCGCCCTGGGCCTTGTGTGACTGGTGATTTTGTGGCCTGGGTGAGTCTTTCTATTGGGCATGCTTTGGTGATGGGTGTCCATGCAGGTCTGTGATGGGTGTCCATGCATTGTTGTTGCATGCAGGGCATGGTTGTGGGAGTGGTGGGTTGTGATGTTGGGGTGTGTGGAGGTGGTGATGTGACGGGAGTGAGGGTGAGGGTGGGAGTATGTGATGGCATGCAGGTAGGGTGGGGGGGATAGAGTAGTAAAGATTTGACTTACCAGAGTCCAGTCCTCCTACTACTCCTGGAAGGCCCTCAGGATGCATGATCGCCTAGACTTGCTTCTCCCATGTTGTTATTTGTGGGGGTGGAGGTGGGGCTCTACCACCAGTCCTCTGTACGGCTATCGGGTGTCTTGATACCACGGAATGTACCTTCCCCCGTAGGCCGTTCCACCTCTTCCTGATGTCATCCCTTGTTCTTGGATGCTGTCCCATTGCATTGACCATGTCCACTATTCTCCGCCATGGCTTCATCTTCCTAGCAATGGAGGTCTGCTGCACCTGTGATCCAAATAGTTGTGGCTCTGCCAGGATGATTTCCTCCAACATGACCCTGAGCTCCTCCTCAGAAAACCTGGGGTGTTTTTTGAGGTGTCATGATGTGGTGTGAGTGATGTGTGAGGTGATGTGTGATGTGATGTGTGGGGTGATGGGTTGGGGTGTGTTCTTTGAGGTGCGTGGATGGTGTATGTGTGATGGTGTTCTGTGCCTCTGGATGATGTTGTGGTCTTTGCTTTTCTCTCTCTCTCTGCTTCTTCACAATTGTTCGCTGTAAGGGGTTGTGGGTAATCTGGATTTGTGTTTTTATAGTGGTGTGAGTGGGTGGGTGTGGTGTGTGTATGTATGTCAGGTTTGTGTATTTTGAATTGTCCAATGTAGTTGTGTTTTGTAAGTGTGTGTGTATTTTGAGCGTGGCTAAAAGACCGCCGCGTTAATTCGTGGGTCGTGATACTGTGGGTGTATTCCTGTTGGCTTGACAGTGTGGGTTTTGCTATTGCCAGTTTCTCACTGACCTTTGGTGTGGTGGACATGTGTGGGTGTCTGTATAGTGGTGGATTTCTCAGTGTGGGTCATAATACCGGTAGCAGATTTCCGCCGCGGTCACGGTATATTGGCGACCATCAGCACAGCGGTAAGAGGGATTTACCGCCAGGGTTGAAATGAGGTCCTTCCTCTATAGTGTTAGTCCTAACCATGTTAGTCACTCTGTAAACTTTGGGCCATATTTATACTTTTTGACGCAAAACTGCGCAGGTGCAGTTTTGCGTAAAAAATATTACCACCAGCTAATGCCATTTTGGTGCGCCGTGCGGGCGTAAAATTTATACTTTGACGCACGGCGGCGCAAACCACAGGTGGGAGTCATTATTTTTGACGCACACCGCAGCGTCAAGTCGTAAAGACAAACGACGTTAACGCGCCGGAAATGACTGTGGGTCGTTTTACGACCCCACAAACCAGATATGCGCAGTTTTGTGACGCAATAGCGTAAAAAAAAAACGCAAACACTGCCATTTCACCAGAGGAGAGCCAAAATGGATCCCAGATGCCACTACAGAACCCAGGAAGATGACAACAGACCAGGAGCCAGCCAGGAGGACCCACACAAGAACCAGGACACTTACAAGAAGAAAAGAAAGTGTCGCTTCAGTGCAGAGGAGCAGGAAATTCTGGTTAAAGAGGTGAGGGAACACCAGCACCAACTGTTTGTCACCTCAAAGTTGCCAATTAGTAGGAGAGAGGCTATGTGGCAACAAATTGTCGACAAGATTAACAGTGTGGCAGAAGTACGCAGAACAGTCATCGAGTGCAAGAAATGCTGGTGTGACTGCAAGCGCAGGACCAAGGAAAAGCAGGGGGTGATACCGACCTCAAAATGCATGGAAGTCATCATATACATGGAGTGGCATGGGTAAAGGGGTATGGCATGGGGGCATGACCTGCACAAACAGAAGCTGGGGCACACCATTACACTACACCAACAACAGTCCCATGGGGGCATGCTGTCATGCCAACGATGGAGCAAAGGGAAAGCCACGCCAGGAGGGAAGGCGACAACGTCAAACTGACATCCCGGCCCACGTCAGCCACCATACCCCCTACATTAACTAGGGCCCTCTTAACAAGCTCTAGCCATACCGACAACTGGAATGTAACTGCGACAACAGTTGCCACTACCACCTCCGCTCTGTGTGCGGCTCAAGTAGCCAATGGCAGTAACCTCCCCATGGATCATACACACCTAAATTAGGGGGTGAGGATGACAACTTCAACAATCCCCAGAAACAAGACAAAGGCCCCAGTACTGTCAAATGTCAATGCCCATAGTTGTCGCAAACATCAGCCAATGTAAACATCAATAGGAGCTACACAGCACTAAGGACACACCCATGCTGCATATGTCAGGGTCCATCCTGTGCCTGGGTAACAATGCAGAATGCCAAATGTCATACTGCTCAGACAACAGCATTGAGGGGGGGGGGGACATGTAACTGGTCACTGACATACACCTGCACAGTCAGAGGAGGAAATAGGACACTGATCCGATTATCAGGGCAATCCAATGTAACACACATTCCCCAACATCAGCAGTACACATTACCAATGCCAGCATCCATATCGTGTCATAACATTGCTATGCATAGGATATGCCACATGTCAAATACACTTAAGTGGATGTGACAGATCAGAGATTGGGGCAGGTCCAGATTGTTAAGTGTGCTGCCAGGGCCATCAGAACACCCACAGCCAGTGAAAGGTCTCACCATGAGAATGGATGTAGACGGAGGCTTGAGTAGGACAAGAAGGTGGCAATTCTCTATTTGGCCTAAAACAACACCTAGAGGCGATGATGCTGACAAGTCTAATAGCTCCATAACATACATGTGACATGCACTAGGGCTTTCATCCAATTGTAAAGGGGATCAACATGGCCTTTTGCAGGTGGGCCATAGGCCTGGAAGAATGCCCATCTGAAGGACTGGAGCAATGAACACGAAACAAGATCACAAGGTGAATTAATCACAAGGCTGGCATGTCACATTAAAATTGCCACAACACAGACACACTAATTGTACCCTGTTTCATTGAAGAGGAAGATGGATCTCTTGCAGATATGCCTGTCCCAGATTACCCTGATGACATGGATGACGAGCCGATAAACATTCCCCAGGAGACTATCCAAAAGGTCCTTGAAACCCTCCAGACCCCACCTTCAGTCACAAGGATGAGCACAGAACAAGCAGCCATCACAGAGGATCCACCCACCACCCCAATTGTAAGACCTGCCAGCTCCAATACAGCTGAGGACTCAGACGACACTTGCACCAGCTTTGAGAGAACTGTAGTTGGAGTACAGTGGGAGCTGGCCAAGGAGGTGCGGGTGGGGATACAAACTATGGCATCCAGCCTAGAGGGGGTGCATTCGTAGGCAGCAGCTATGCAAGCCCTAACATCTATCTTGCAGGAACTGCAGAAAACCCAGAAGGAAATCAGCACAGCTGTAATACAGTTGACCCAACACCTACAACAGCAATCCTGTCAACGCGTGCACGAATGCAACATTGAACCCCTCAGGGCCGACCTGGCTGCCTACTATTGTGATGTGGCTGTTATTCTCAAGAACCAGCAGATCCTCCTTGCTGCAGAACTGCCCTTAAGACCTTCACAGGGAGCAGCGACCGGGATGTCTGACTCCACGTCTTCTAACACTGAGGTGTGTGTTGCCCCTTCACAACCAACAACAACAAGGACAGAGGAGGCAACACACACATCAGAAGAAGAAGACATGGAACAGATCACATTCACAAGGAAAATTACCCGGAAGCACTAGTCCCTGCCACATGGCCAACTATTACCAAGGTCCTGCGCTTTGTAACTTGCCATTCTTGCAACAACTGTACTCAACAACTGTTCTGCAAACCACTGTATATCTTGTCACCCATCCCAGTGATTGTCTCTCTCCTACTCATTGGCAAATTCTGTCCCTCAGCAATGTCTGAAACATCAACCCCAGCATGTCAAAAGCATTTCGGTAAACCCTTGTGTAGGATCACAATGTAAGATGTCACTATAATGGACTCACAATCATGGACAATGTACAGATAGCACTACAGCACTTTTCAATAAATAGCACTTACACAACAAATCTGTCTCTGGGTAATGTGACATATCAACTGTGCAGTAGAAAACTGAAATGTGCCTACTGTCAAATTACGTAGCTTGTCAATACAACTGTCCTGATATTATGTAGTCAGATAAATCAGCACAGGGCCCATGATTGCATCATACTCTGCCCTTCCTGAGGGTAAGATCTGATGAAGTGAGAAACCGTACACCATCATGCTGTGTTGGACAGAATAATGCTTCCTCAAGGGATATCTAAGTCATCAAATAGTGGCCGCAAAATGTTGTCAACATGCAATAATAACACATATAACAGTGCACACTAATCTAAGCAAACACTACAAAAACTGCATAAATGAAGGTGTCTGAGTTTACATACAAATAGGTAATCATGCTGAACTATGTCACAAATGACGTATGAGAGTCATGAAGACAAGAATACAAGAGTGCCAATGAGAACTCATCTTATAAGGGTGTCCTTGATCATCACACTGCAGTCAGACCTGAAACTTTTCCCCCAATACCAAGTCTGGTAGCACTGTTTGTGACTTTGAAAACACACTTATCAACAGAAACACATTGTCATCCATATTAACTGTGATTGGTGGTTGCAACGAAGGGTGGACACATTGCAAGGTAGTTCTGGGCTAGCTGCCAATCGTACAGCTCAGTTGGAATTTGTTTGTAGCATAGGACACAAATGTAATAGTACAAAATTTATGGACACTGAATCCAAACCCAGGATCAAGTACCATTTAACACATACTGTTAAGGGTTAACCAAATATTTATTAAATGCTAATCACAGGAGAGGAAACTGAGGGAAAAATCTTACCTACCCTAATCTACCCTGACTACTCATTACCCACAACTGTCCCTAACTAACCTAAGCTACACATACTTATCACATGAAACAAAACGTTCTAAACATCTACCCTCCACCCCCCTTATGAGACGGGACACATGGAGGACAACAAATACTAACCTAAACACATACTATACTATCCTAAATAAATATATTTTTTTGTATTATTTTTGTTTTCTTAAACACACAAGAATCCCAACATAGCCCCCCACCCACCCACCCAGACTCTTAATAAGTAAAAATAGAAAGAATCAGGACCCCCCACCCACTAACACTAACTAAACTAACAGCCTATACTAACCTAACACTAAGCCCCCTAAGCCCACTAACTATAAGAACAAGGAAAGAGGAGGGAGGGGAGGGAATCATTTACATTTCAAATCCAGTCTAGAGGTTGGCCCTGAGGAGGGTCCTCTTGATTGACTTAACACGCCGGTTAATGTGGCGCACATCCCGGCTCAGGTGACTTAACTTGCGCTTCACACAGTCCATCTTCCATTCAATGTTGTGGAAGGCTGCAGGGTCAACAGATGGAGCTGGGGCAGTCTGGGTACCGGTGGAGGAGGTCTGTGTGTGTGTGGAGCCAGGCCCAGTGGGCTCTCCTGCACCTGTAGCAATGGTGGGGCCTGGAAGTCCAGCAGATGTAGGCACAACAGTCCCAGCTGTGGGTGGGGCCACCTGGCTTGAAGTGGTGGTTGTGCTGGTGGTGACTGTGGTGAGAAAGTTAGCCCACCCTGTGGGAAGGCTCTCCATGCCCCGGAGGCCCGTTCATGGCGATATCGCCGGGCCATCCTCCTGAACCCCGACTCCACCAGCAGGATGTGCTGGTATCTCATGGCCTGGTGCTGGAATTCACGGACCTGGTCTGGAGTCATGTTTGCAGCTGTGAAGACAAATGCAAATATTCTACATTAGTAACTGCATTGTGTGAAATGGCACAAGAAGTTAATCAGACAATACATCTACAGTACTTGTAACAGCTCATATCACAATACAGATCATTGAATGTCCCTGAGGAAGTACATGGCAGGCCAGCCTACAAAGGTCACATCACACATAGCACATCCATAACCTACAAGATGGGTAACAACTGGCTTTGACTTGCCATCTAAGTTCTGCCAGTTATCAGCTAAGAATCATGCTGCATATCCTCCGCTAAGACCTTGGCTACAAATGTCAGTGTACGGAATGTAAAACTAAAGCCACATGGTCTGCAAGTTGTAACTGGACTTGCCAGTATAGTAGCAAGTGCCATACCTGAGTGTGTATACTAGGTTCCAACCAAACAGTCACTTATTCACATGTATGTGTAACATACTGGTAGGATCAGTACTAGGTACCCCATTCACAAACCCATGCCCGTGATTGAGGGTGGTGGGGTGGATAAACAACTATAAATTTCCAACAACATGTACACCGAGGAGTGTATAGAAAACTCCACATGTGTTTGGCTCTACACACACACCACAGGTAAGGTCTATCAACAATCAGGAGTCAGCAAACCCTAGAGCAATCATAGGGCCACACATGTTAGGAAATGCAGAACTTGGTACACAACATATACTTCCAGTAAGGCCTCACTTACATCAGATGCAGAGTTGCAAGAACACCCATGATCATGATTTGCATGCACATCTAGGCCATTGCAATCAAGTTCCACATACTTGTAGCACTACATGTGGAAGTACATGCTGCTAGGAGGTTCTACCTACAGTTTCATAATTACGTTGGTAAATAGGGAAGCAGAAGTCTATTGGAAAGCAATTTGCTGTACCAATCTTAGAGAATGTGGGTCTGACAGGCTGACTAAATCGGAGCTGATTTCCAGTGCGACTCTTGTTGATACAAGTGTCATCCACATGACTAACCCCAGTACTCACAGTGGGGCCAACAGGAATAGCCTACAATCCCTACATAATACCATTGGATACGCATTGGCCAACTCAAAACATGTGAGAAACTGAAATCCCACTCACGGAACAAGAGAAATTATTGCCCAACGCATCACACCTTGCTATGCGTTCAACACACACGAGTCCATAAACAGCAACACAACACATAACAGACATATCAACACTTACTGGAGTGGTTGGGGTCCTCAAATGTCGCCACCTCTCCCACAGTGTAGGGTGCCGGTCCACCTGTAAGGCATGGAAGGAAGAAATGTGCTCAAAATCTGTGCACAGAGCAACAATTTCATAAACATATACAATGTGTAGGCTGAATAAGGAAATGGCAGCCATTCAGACATGATGATACTGCATCTGATATATCACGGCCAACTTGTACATAGCATGGGTCTCCTGTGACAGTTACACACATATCTGCACACATACATTGGCCCTAACTATCATGTGGTTGCAAACATTGCCCGTAATTGGTGACCAGAAAAAAATATGGAGTGTAATCGTCTCATCATGTGCATCCAAGAGAGACATCCAAAGCCTGGTTACTTGAGGACTGCATTACCAGTCAAACATGCCATGTGGCTATGACACATTTATGACACATAGGTACAATGTACGGAGGGAGGGGCAGGGACTTTTGTAAGCCCTCCTGTTGTTACATTTAATTCAATTGATGTGGCCCAGCTATGGCGATTTGTGCCAATCATGGAGATGTGAAGCCATGTGCATACCTTTGGACTGCCATCCATATTTGGATTGTGGCACATCTAACTTCAACAAACATTCTAAGATGTTAACTGAGGGCACCTTACACCTTTTCACGATGTTTTCAAATCCAGATCTGACATGTATCTAAAAAGATCAAGGAACACAATAATCCCAAACATTCATAGTACTTCCGCGAACGCTTTCCTTCCACACTCACCAGACTCACATGAGACATATGTCTGATCCACTTTGCTATTATCAATTGACGTGAAGGCAGCACTCATTTTCTGCACCATGTAGTGATTCTAAAGTCAGTCTAGCTATTGCGTCAACAAAGTTAGCCAATATGTTGGTACATCTTTACTTCTCTGTCAATAGTACCCTATATAGACATGATTAGCTCCTATTTTGTTTGGTTGTCTGACAGAAAGGCCGCACCAATTTACTTCATGGAAAAGTATCCTGTAAGTTTGATGAGTACGTGCTACCTGACAGCTAGCAATTGTGATCCTTACCATAGTGCATCAATTATCCCTGTATGTTTCCCCAGCATTACACACAGTCAGCAAGTTAGCTGGCAGACATAGTACAAATCCTCTTATGTCACTACAGAGCATTTAATCGTGCACATTTACATGATTAGTACTCACCAACAGTGCCACCAATCACGATTCCCAGGTGGTCCAAGCTCCCTGGTGATGAAGTCAGCCCACCGGTGCTTCAGCTGGTGGTCTCTCCTCTGGATGGCATACACATGCTGCAGGTGATGCAGCACTTTTTCCCACCGGATTCTGCGTGCCTCTGTTGGATACCCCTGTACCACCCTGCCTCGATCATGAGTGGCAAGAAATGGCACACAAGCCATATGAACCCCCCCAACTCCTCTTCACCCATCCTGCCAAAACGTGGCCTACCAGACATAGAGGAATTGTGAAAGGGAAGAGGGGTAAACGAAATAGAAAGGGGAGAAGGGGGAAAGAAGTGGTACAAATACAGATTGTTGGAAAATGGGTTATTGGTAGGGCAGGTAGGTACCTACACCTAGCAACAAGCCACAAACCTCCACAAAAGTACAGTTAGGTCTCAGTAAATTAATCCCAGCTCTACCCTTGGTAGCTTAGCATCGAGCGTCAAGGCTTAACTTAGGAGACAAAGTGTAAAGCATTCAAATATCACAAAACAGTAATTAAATAAAACACAGGAAACAGTTTAAAAATCCAAAACCAATTTATAAAAATAGCTTATATTTTTATCTTTAAAATGACACAAAAACGATTAAAATCGGTTCAGGGGAACCGGAGATATGAATTTTTAAAGTATTATTATTTTCTAGCGCATAGAAACAAAAAGCGCCAATCGGGTCATCTGGTTGCACCAGGACCGGGACAAAGTCAAACTTTCAGGCCGACCGCGATGGAGCCCTGCTCGGATACAGGTCGCGGGAAGCCTCGGTTAAAAAGTTACCTTCTGACTTAGTCTTTATTTTGAAGTTTTTCTTCACCGGGACGAACCTGCCAGTTGGATCCGACCTCCTGGAGCCCTTGTCCGGATACGCGAAGTCGGTTTCCTCGGTGGTGATTTCTACCTTCGGACTTAGTCGTTTTTTCGAGATGAAAATCCTTCGACCGGGGTAAACCTGGATCTTGATCCGACGTCCGTGGAGCCCTTCTCGGATACGATGGCTGGAAGGTCCCGGTCAACTTTTTACGTTCGGACTTAGTCTTTTTTTCGGATGTTTTTCTTGACCGGGACGAACCACGAAGTCAGGCCGGGTCGCGGTTGAGGCAAGCCGGCTAGAATTTCCGCGTCGAGTCGGTCACTTTATGGAGCTTTTTTTCTAAAATTTCTCCAATCTTTTCCAAACTTCTGGGGCTTCACCCAGATGTTCTTTTAAGGTTCTTTTGGGGTCCACAGCTCACCCCAAGGGTCCAGAAGTTCTGTGATGGTCCTTGGGAAGTGCGGACTTCAACTCCCAGAGTGCACCTGGCGCAAACTCCTTTTTGGCCACTGGGCAGTGGTCAGCTGGTCACTTTTTCAGGAGTTGGTGCAGGGGACTCTGGTTAGCAATTTTTCACCTGTAGCAAACAGGGAGTCCCTCCTTGAACCAGTGGAAGCCAGGCAAAGTCCTTCTTGTGGTGAAGCCCAAGTGTGCAGCTGGTGCAGTCTTTCTGAGTGCAGGGTCCAGGTGCAGGCCAGGGGTCCAGCAGGGCAGTCCTTCTTCTCCTTGTAGTTCTTTCTTCTTGAAATTTGGTGGGGATCTGAGGCGTGGGTGCAGGTCTGCCAGTTTTATCCTTGCTCCTGGGTGAAAAGCAGGGGGGCCCTGGTCCTCCAATCAGGGACAGGGTCGTCCCCCTGTGATGACCACTTCCTGGGAAGTGTGGCAAAAATCCATCCCAGAAGGCAACAGTCTCTAAAAATCCAAAATGGATGAATCTGATTTTTGGAGGAGAGATCTGGCTGAGCCCACCCACTGGTGTGGCTAAAAATCATAAACACACCCCTCTCCTGCCCCCTCCTAATCTAATCAAGGGGGCACCTAGCTGTCTGGGGTTGCAGGATGTGGGGGTGTTGCTGGGTGCTCCAGATGTCCTTCTCTGCCTTTGAAGACCAGTTTGGCAGCCCTCCCCCTTCCTGCCTCACCATCTGCTGAGGGGAGATTCTCTCCCCCAAGCACATTCCTTTGTGTGAAGTCAGGCCACTTCACACCTCATTAAAGTAGCCTGGCAGAAGCTGCTGCAGGCTGGCCAATCAGAGCACAGCAGCAAAAACAATGCAGAGCTGAAATTGGCAACTTTTTAGGTAAAGTCTAAACTTTTTACCTGCACTAGTTATATTAAATCCAACAACTGGAAGTTGTGGGATTTATTATAACAATCAATTTGATACCAAATTCTTGGTATGTAACACTTAAGGAGACTTTAAAATTTTAAATAAAGTCTGCCCATTCTAGCCTATGAAGGCCATTTACTTCAATGAGGGAAAAACGAATTTGGCTGTTTTTACCTCACCAGGGCTTATAAATCTATTTTTATAAAGTCCCTGCTTATAGTTACATGGCACCCAGCCCTAGGGTCACATAGGGCACACCTTAGGGGTGACTTATATGTAAAAATAAGGTAGTTTAAGACTTTGGAAGTACCTTTAATTCCAAAGTCGAATTTGCATATAACTTTAATTTAAAAGCAGCCAGCAAGGCAGGCTTGCTTTTAAAATGACACTGGGCACCTCAGCAATGCACCTAGGTGTGCACCACCTATGCTGTGGTCCCTAAACCTACATGCCCTACCATATACTAGGGACTTATAGGTAGGTTTACTTAGCCAATTATAATTAGCCTAATTTGCATATCCATTTTACACAGAGCACAGGCCCTGGGACTGGTTAGCAGTACCCAGGGCACCATCAGAGTCAGGAAAACACCAGCATAAAGTGGAAAATGGGGGCAAAAAGTTATGGGGCCTCTGCAATCAGCCCCAGTTTCTCACACAACCCCCCCCCAGCCCACACGCCCAGGAGACTCAGCCCAACCCTGGGAGAGTCTTCCTGGCTTGTTAGGCGAGGAAGACAGTGAAGAAAACTGGCTGTCCCTTTGCAGGGCCTACTCTGCCTTACATCCCCCTGTCAGGGTCACTCCCTCTGGGTAGTGAAGCCATCCCAACAGTAAAAGGACCCAACTCAAACTGAAACTTCCCTCTAGGGGGGTCTTCCTCCTCTCTCTCTGCCAACTTGGGTAGTGAGGTGCCCACCTCCCCTACTCCTAACTTTGATAGGGCAAGACCTAGCTTACCCAAAGAGGTCACCCAACACTTGAGCAACCCCACCATGACCAACATGGTCAGGGGGCCTACTTTGCTATTGGCCTTGGGGTCTGCCTCCCAGGCCAAGTACAGTGCTGCCAGGAAGGCTAGCACCCAGCAGAGGCTACTGACAGCTGTCAGTACCCAGAACCACACCCTAAGCTCTCCACTGACAGGTGGCTGAGCTGCTTTAGGGGCATCTTTGGGGTCCTGGCACCCCTCTTGCTGTCTAGAGTGGGGGGCTACCACCTCCTGTGGCAGACACCCTCCTTCCACTCTCCCTTCTGTCAGTGCAGGGGCAACACCTTGCATCTGGACAGCTGCCCGACTACTCAGGACTTCCTTGGGGTCAGGTGAGGCCTCACCAGTGCCAACTCTGGGCTCCCCCCCTACTGGGGCAGAAGGCCCTTGGCTCCCTGGAACTCTCTTTAAGAGTGGCCTACCCTTCCTTTTCTTCTTTCCTTTTCTTGGGGACCCCTGTCTCCTAACTGTAGGGACTGACTCCCCAGGACTTTGGGTTGGGGGGGCGCCCTGGGCGACCACCCCATCTGTGACCAGACTCACCTCTGGGAGGTCATTGCCCAGGATACAATCTAGGGGGAGGTCAGCACTGACTACCACCCTAATCCAGTCAAGGATACCCTCCCTCTCTAGGGGCACTATGGCTACAGGTTTGGAGGTGACCTCCCCTGTGGCTATCCTGACTTTCTTTGTCTTTCCTGGGACATACATGTCTGGGGTCACTAACCGGTCACTCACTATAGTGTGACTGGCACCGGTGTCTCTCAGGCCAGTGGTAGGGATCCCATTCACTTGAATGTGGTGGAAGTGCCTACTCCCACCCTCAGGGATCACCAGCTTACCATCTGGTCCTGTCTCCCAGCACAATGCTAGGAGGACTTCATCATCTGAGGAATCCTCCTCTATGGCTACACTGGACAGCCCAGTGCTAACCACCTTCCTTGGACAGGCTGCATCTCCTCTGAAGTGACCTGTCTGCTGACAGTCAAAGCAAGCCCTACTGTCCAAGAGTTTTTTTAACCCTGGGTCTCCCTGTCTCTGCTTGTCAGAGTGGGAGTGGGATTTTCTCTCCTCCTCCTTAGGGTTCTGGGGTACAGAGGGAGTCTCTGTGGTGGGCTTACCACCTCCCTCCTTAGGTTTTTGGGGACCTGACCCCCCCTTCTTGGAGTCTCCCCCCTGGGACTTGACAACCACCCTGGTTCTCAACCACTCATCAGCTGCCTCCCCTAGCTCTCTAGGGTTGGTCTGCTTAGAGTCCACTAGATGCTGGCGTAACCTTTCTTGGATACAATTGGTCAAGATGTGCTCTCTCATGATCAGATTGTATAACCCCTCATAAGTATTTACTTTGTTGCCAATAATCCAGCCCTCTAGTGCCTTTAGTGAAATGTCCACAAAGTCAACCCAAGACTGGGTACTGACCTTCTGGGTGTCCCTGAACTTCATTCTATATTGCTCTGGGGTCAGACCAAACTTCTTGACTAAGCACCTCTTCATACTAGGGTATGAATCTGCCTCCTCCCCCCTTAAGGTCAGAAGCCTATCCCTCCCTGAGTTGGGGACCAACTCCCACAAAAGGGAACCCCAGTATTGAGGCCTAACCTTTCTCATTTGGAGTGCCCTCTCAAAGGCCTCCAGCCACTTATCTATGTCATCCCCCTCTACATAAGCAGGGACCACCCCCTTGGGTAATCTGGGGCAAACTCCCCCACCCATGGACACCTCAGCTTCTTTATCGCTGCTTCCTTCTCTTTTCTCTTTGTATGCCCACTTTTTCTTCTCTAGGGCCAGCTTCTCTGCTTCCAAAGCTATGTAGGCTAGCTGGGCTTCCAGCTCTCTTTCCCTGATGGATGGGTTCTCTCCTCCTGAAAGGACCCTCTTCCTACCACTAGCTTTGGGTCTGCCCCTAGTGACTGTGTCCAGTGAGGACCGTTCCTCCTCTTCCTCACTTGGGGTCTGATGCCTTTCCTCCCCTGAGTGGTTAGAGTTAGCATCATCCTCTTTTGGTTCCTCCTCTGGAGCTTCCTCTGTCTCTACCTCTTGGGCCTCAGCCCATGCTGTTAGGGATTTAATCAGGATTTCCTTCCTGAGATTAGTGGTTGCAGGCAACTCCCTCTCAATACACAACCCCCTAAGCTGGACTACTGTCAGTGTGGGTAGGCTAGCCAGATCAAGCTCCATGGTTCCCTAGTTTTGTGTCAACAAAAACTTTTTGCAAAAATTGGTAACAGGAATTTAGAAAAATTACAAAAATTCAATAATTGAAATTAATCCAAATTAATTTAAAAAAAAAAAAAAAATTAAAAATTAAAAACAATTTTTGCACTAGGACAATTTAAAGGATTTTTAATTTGTTTTATCTAAAACTGTAACGTGATATTGAACACAAGTACAGGATCCCGTCGCTGCTTCCAATTATGTTGGAAAATGGGTTATTGGTAGGGCAGGTAGGTACCTACACCTAGCAACAAGCCACAAACCTCCACAAAAGTACAGTTAGGTCTCAGTAAATTAATCCCAGCTCTACCCTTGGTAGCTTAGCATCGAGCGTCAAGGCTTAACTTAGGAGACAAAGTGTAAAGCATTCAAATATCACAAAACAGTAATTAAATAAAACACAGGAAACAGTTTAAAAATCCAAAACCAATTTATAAAAATAGCTTATATTTTTATCTTTAAAATGACACAAAAACGATTAAAATCGGTTCAGGGGAACCGGAGATATGAATTTTTAAAGTATTATTATTTTCTAGCGCATAGAAACAAAAAGCGCCAATCGGGTCATCTGGTTGCACCAGGACCGGGACAAAGTCAAACTTTCAGGCCGACCGCGATGGAGCCCTGCTCGGATACAGGTCGCGGGAAGCCTCGGTTAAAAAGTTACCTTCTGACTTAGTCTTTATTTTGAAGTTTTTCTTCACCGGGACGAACCTGCCAGTTGGATCCGACCTCCTGGAGCCCTTGTCCGGATACGCGAAGTCGGTTTCCTCGGTGGTGATTTCTACCTTCGGACTTAGTCGTTTTTTCGAGATGAAAATCCTTCGACCGGGGTAAACCTGGATCTTGAGGATCCGTGGAGCCCTTCTCGGATACGATGGCTGGAAGGTCCCGGTCAACTTTTTACGTTCGGACTTAGTCTTTTTTTCGGATGTTTTTCTTGACCGGGACGAACCACGAAGTCAGGCCGGGTCGCGGTTGAGGCAAGCCGGCTAGAATTTCCGCGTCGAGTCGGTCACTTTATGGAGCTTTTTTTCTAAAATTTCTCCAATCTTTTCCAAACTTCTGGGGCTTCACCCAGATGTTCTTTTAAGGTTCTTTTGGGGTCCACAGCTCACCCCAAGGGTCCAGAAGTTCTGTGATGGTCCTTGGGAAGTGCGGACTTCAACTCCCAGAGTGCACCTGGCGCAAACTCCTTTTTGGCCACTGGGCAGTGGTCAGCTGGTCACTTTTTCAGGAGTTGGTGCAGGGGACTCTGGTTAGCAATTTTTCACCTGTAGCAAACAGGGAGTCCCTCCTTGAACCAGTGGAAGCCAGGCAAAGTCCTTCTTGTGGTGAAGCCCAAGTGTGCAGCTGGTGCAGTCTTTCTGAGTGCAGGGTCCAGGTGCAGGCCAGGGGTCCAGCAGGGCAGTCCTTCTTCTCCTTGTAGTTCTTTCTTCTTGAAATTTGGTGGGGATCTGAGGCGTGGGTGCAGGTCTGCCAGTTTTATCCTTGCTCCTGGGTGAAAAGCAGGGGGGCCCTGGTCCTCCAATCAGGGACAGGGTCGTCCCCCTGTGATGACCACTTCCTGGGAAGTGTGGCAAAAATCCATCCCAGAAGGCAACAGTCTCTAAAAATCCAAAATGGATGAATCTGATTTTTGGAGGAGAGATCTGGCTGAGCCCACCCACTGGTGTGGCTAAAAATCATAAACACACCCCTCTCCTGCCCCCTCCTAATCTAATCAAGGGGGCACCTAGCTGTCTGGGGTTGCAGGATGTGGGGGTGTTGCTGGGTGCTCCAGATGTCCTTCTCTGCCTTTGAAGACCAGTTTGGCAGCCCTCCCCCTTCCTGCCTCACCATCTGCTGAGGGGAGATTCTCTCCCCCAAGCACATTCCTTTGTGTGAAGTCAGGCCACTTCACACCTCATTAAAGTAGCCTGGCAGAAGCTGCTGCAGGCTGGCCAATCAGAGCACAGCAGCAAAAACAATGCAGAGCTGAAATTGGCAACTTTTTAGGTAAAGTCTAAACTTTTTACCTGCACTAGTTATATTAAATCCAACAACTGGAAGTTGTGGGATTTATTATAACAATCAATTTGATACCAAATTCTTGGTATGTAACACTTAAGGAGACTTTAAAATTTTAAATAAAGTCTGCCCATTCTAGCCTATGAAGGCCATTTACTTCAATGAGGGAAAAACGAATTTGGCTGTTTTTACCTCACCAGGGCTTATAAATCTATTTTTATAAAGTCCCTGCTTATAGTTACATGGCACCCAGCCCTAGGGGCACATAGGGCACACCTTAGGGGTGACTTATATGTAAAAATAAGGTAGTTTAAGACTTTGGAAGTACCTTTAATTCCAAAGTCGAATTTGCATATAACTTTAATTTAAAAGCAGCCAGCAAGGCAGGCTTGCTTTTAAAATGACACTGGGCACCTCAGCAATGCACCTAGGTGTGCACCACCTATGCTGTGGTCCCTAAACCTACATGCCCTACCATATACTAGGGACTTATAGGTAGGTTTACTTAGCCAATTATAATTAGCCTAATTTGCATATCCATTTTACACAGAGCACAGGCCCTGGGACTGGTTAGCAGTACCCAGGGCACCATCAGAGTCAGGAAAACACCAGCATAAAGTGGAAAATGGGGGCAAAAAGTTATGGGGCCTCTGCAATCAGCCCCAGTTTCTCACACAACCCCCCCCCAGCCCACACGCCCAGGAGACTCAGCCCAACCCTGGGAGAGTCTTCCTGGCTTGTTAGGCGAGGAAGACAGTGAAGAAAACTGTCTGTCCCTTTGCAGGGCCTACTCTGCCTTACATCCCCCTGTCAGGGTCACTCCCTCTGGGTAGTGAAGCCATCCCAACAGTAAAAGGACCCAACTCAAACTGAAACTTCCCTCTAGGGGGGTCTTCCTCCTCTCTCTCTGCCAACTTGGGTAGTGAGGTGCCCACCTCCCCTACTCCTAACTTTGCTAGGGCAAGACCTAGCTTACCCAAAGAGGTCACCCAACACTTGAGCAACCCCACCATGACCAACATGGTCAGGGGGCCTACTTTGCTATTGGCCTTGGGGTCTGCCTCCCAGGCCAAGTACAGTGCTGCCAGGAAGGCTAGCACCCAGCAGAGGCTACTGACAGCTGTCAGTACCCAGAACCACACCCTAAGCTCTCCACTGACAGGTGGCTGAGCTGCTTTAGGGGCATCTTTGGGGTCCTGGCACCCCTCTTGCTGTCTAGAGTGGGGGGCTACCACCTCCTGTGGCAGACACCCTCCTTCCACTCTCCCTTCTGTCAGTGCAGGGGCAACACCTTGCATCTGGACAGCTGCCCGACTACTCAGGACTTCCTTGGGGTCAGGTGAGGCCTCACCAGTGCCAACTCTGGGCTCCCCCCCTACTGGGGCAGAAGGCCCTTGGCTCCCTGGAACTCTCTTTAAGAGTGGCCTACCCTTCCTTTTCTTCTTTCCTTTTCTTGGGGACTCCTGTCTCCTAACTGTAGGGACTGACTCCCCAGGACTTTGGGTTGGGGGGGCGCCCTGGGCGACCACCCCATCTGTGACCAGACTCACCTCTGGGAGGTCATTGCCCAGGATACAATCTAGGGGGAGGTCAGCACTGACTACCACCCTAATCCAGTCAAGGATACCCTCCCTCTCTAGGGGCACTATGGCTACAGGTTTGGAGGTGACCTCCCCTGTGGCTATCCTGACTTTCTTTGTCTTTCCTGGGACATACATGTCTGGGGTCACTAACCGGTCACTCACTATAGTGTGACTGGCACCGGTGTCTCTCAGGCCAGTGGTAGGGATCCCATTCACTTGAATGTGGTGGAAGTGCCTACTCCCACCCTCAGGGATCACCAGCTTACCATCTGGTCCTGTCTCCCAGCACAATGCTAGGAGGACTTCATCATCTGAGGAATCCTCCTCTATGGCTACACTGGACAGCCCAGTGCTAACCACCTTCCTTGGACAGGCTGCATCTCCTCTGAAGTGACCTGTCTGCTGACAGTCAAAGCAAGCCCTACTGTCCAAGAGTTTTTTTAACCCTGGGTCTCCCTGTCTCTGCTTGTCAGAGTGGGAGTGGGATTTTCTCTCCTCCTCCTTAGGGTTCTGGGGTACAGAGGGAGTCTCTGTGGTGGGCTTACCACCTCCCTCCTTAGGTTTTTGGGGACCTGACCCCCCCTTCTTGGAGTCTCCCCCCTGGGACTTGACAACCACCCTGGTTCTCAACCACTCATCAGCTGCCTCCCCTAGCTCTCTAGGGTTGGTCTGCTTAGAGTCCACTAGATGCTGGCGTAACCTTTCTTGGATACAATTGGTCAAGATGTGCTCTCTCATGATCAGATTGTATAACCCCTCATAAGTATTTACTTTGTTGCCAATAATCCAGCCCTCTAGTGCCTTTAGTGAAATGTCCACAAAGTCAACCCAAGACTGGGTACTGACCTTCTGGGTGTCCCTGAACTTCATTCTATATTGCTCTGGGGTCAGACCAAACTTCTTGACTAAGCACCTCTTCATACTAGGGTATGAATCTGCCTCCTCCCCCCTTAAGGTCAGAAGCCTATCCCTCCCTGAGTTGGGGACCAACTCCCACAAAAGGGAACCCCAGTATTGAGGCCTAACCTTTCTCATTTGGAGTGCCCTCTCAAAGGCCTCCAGCCACTTATCTATGTCATCCCCCTCTACATAAGCAGGGACCACCCCCTTGGGTAATCTGGGGCAAACTCCCCCACCCATGGACACCTCAGCTTCTTTATCGCTGCTTCCTTCTCTTTTCTCTTTGTATGCCCACTTTTTCTTCTCTAGGGCCAGCTTCTCTGCTTCCAAAGCTATGTAGGCTAGCTGGGCTTCCAGCTCTCTTTCCCTGATGGATGGGTTCTCTCCTCCTGAAAGGACCCTCTTCCTACCACTAGCTTTGGGTCTGCCCCTAGTGACTGTGTCCAGTGAGGACCGTTCCTCCTCTTCCTCACTTGGGGTCTGATGCCTTTCCTCCCCTGAGTGGTTAGAGTTAGCATCATCCTCTTTTGGTTCCTCCTCTGGAGCTTCCTCTGTCTCTACCTCTTGGGCCTCAGCCCATGCTGTTAGGGATTTAATCAGGATTTCCTTCCTGAGATTAGTGGTTGCAGGCAACTCCCTCTCAATACACAACCCCCTAAGCTGGACTACTGTCAGTGTGGGTAGGCTAGCCAGATCAAGCTCCATGGTTCCCTAGTTTTGTGTCAACAAAAACTTTTTGCAAAAATTGGTAACAGGAATTTAGAAAAATTACAAAAATTCAATAATTGAAATTAATCCAAATTAATTTAAAAAAAAAAAAAAAATTAAAAATTAAAAACAATTTTTGCACTAGGACAATTTAAAGGATTTTTAATTTGTTTTACCTAAAACTGTAACGTGATATTGAACACAAGTACAGGATCCCGTCGCTGCTTCCAATTATGTTGGAAAATGGGTTATTGGTAGGGCAGGTAGGTACCTACACCTAGCAACAAGCCACAAACCTCCACAAAAGTACAGTTAGGTCTCAGTAAATTAATCCCAGCTCTACCCTTGGTAGCTTAGCATCGAGCGTCAAGGCTTAACTTAGGAGACAAAGTGTAAAGCATTCAAATATCACAAAACAGTAATTAAATAAAACACAGGAAACAGTTTAAAAATCCAAAACCAATTTATAAAAATAGCTTATATTTTTATCTTTAAAATGACACAAAAACGATTAAAATCGGTTCAGGGGAACCGGAGATATGAATTTTTAAAGTATTATTATTTTCTAGCGCATAGAAACAAAAAGCGCCAATCGGGTCATCTGGTTGCACCAGGACCGGGACAAAGTCAAACTTTCAGGCCGACCGCGATGGAGCCCTGCTCGGATACAGGTCGCGGGAAGCCTCGGTTAAAAAGTTACCTTCTGACTTAGTCTTTATTTTGAAGTTTTTCTTCACCGGGACGAACCTGCCAGTTGGATCCGACCTCCTGGAGCCCTTGTCCGGATACGCGAAGTCGGTTTCCTCGGTGGTGATTTCTACCTTCGGACTTAGTCGTTTTTTCGAGATGAAAATCCTTCGACCGGGGTAAACCTGGATCTTGATCCGACGTCCGTGGAGCCCTTCTCGGATACGATGGCTGGAAGGTCCCGGTCAACTTTTTACGTTCGGACTTAGTCTTTTTTTCGGATGTTTTTCTTGACCGGGACGAACCACGAAGTCAGGCCGGGTCGCGGTTGAGGCAAGCCGGCTAGAATTTCCGCGTCGAGTCGGTCACTTTATGGAGCTTTTTTTCTAAAATTTCTCCAATCTTTTCCAAACTTCTGGGGCTTCACCCAGATGTTCTTTTAAGGTTCTTTTGGGGTCCACAGCTCACCCCAAGGGTCCAGAAGTTCTGTGATGGTCCTTGGGAAGTGCGGACTTCAACTCCCAGAGTGCACCTGGCGCAAACTCCTTTTTGGCCACTGGGCAGTGGTCAGCTGGTCACTTTTTCAGGAGTTGGTGCAGGGGACTCTGGTTAGCAATTTTTCACCTGTAGCAAACAGGGAGTCCCTCCTTGAACCAGTGGAAGCCAGGCAAAGTCCTTCTTGTGGTGAAGCCCAAGTGTGCAGCTGGTGCAGTCTTTCTGAGTGCAGGGTCCAGGTGCAGGCCAGGGGTCCAGCAGGGCAGTCCTTCTTCTCCTTGTAGTTCTTTCTTCTTGAAATTTGGTGGGGATCTGAGGCGTGGGTGCAGGTCTGCCAGTTTTATCCTTGCTCCTGGGTGAAAAGCAGGGGGGCCCTGGTCCTCCAATCAGGGACAGGGTCGTCCCCCTGTGATGACCACTTCCTGGGAAGTGTGGCAAAAATCCATCCCAGAAGGCAACAGTCTCTAAAAATCCAAAATGGATGAATCTGATTTTTGGAGGAGAGATCTGGCTGAGCCCACCCACTGGTGTGGCTAAAAATCATAAACACACCCCTCTCCTGCCCCCTCCTAATCTAATCAAGGGGGCACCTAGCTGTCTGGGGTTGCAGGATGTGGGGGTGTTGCTGGGTGCTCCAGATGTCCTTCTCTGCCTTTGAAGACCAGTTTGGCAGCCCTCCCCCTTCCTGCCTCACCATCTGCTGAGGGGAGATTCTCTCCCCCAAGCACATTCCTTTGTGTGAAGTCAGGCCACTTCACACCTCATTAAAGTAGCCTGGCAGAAGCTGCTGCAGGCTGGCCAATCAGAGCACAGCAGCAAAAACAATGCAGAGCTGAAATTGGCAACTTTTTAGGTAAAGTCTAAACTTTTTACCTGCACTAGTTATATTAAATCCAACAACTGGAAGTTGTGGGATTTATTATAACAATCTATTTGATACCAAATTCTTGGTATGTAACACTTAAGGAGACTTTAAAATTTTAAATAAAGTCTGCCCATTCTAGCCTATGAAGGCCATTTACTTCAATGAGGGAAAAACTAATTTGGCTGTTTTTACCTCACCAGGGCTTATAAATCTATTTTTATAAAGTCCCTGCTTATAGTTACATGGCACCCAGCCCTAGGGGCACATAGGGCACACCTTAGGGGTGACTTATATGTAAAAATAAGGTAGTTTAAGACTTTGGAAGTACCTTTAATTCCAAAGTCGAATTTGCATATAACTTTAATTTAAAAGCAGCCAGCAAGGCAGGCTTGCTTTTAAAATGACACTGGGCACCTCAGCAATGCACCTAGGTGTGCACCACCTATGCTGTGGTCCCTAAACCTACATGCCCTACCATATACTAGGGACTTATAGGTAGGTTTACTTAGCCAATTATAATTAGCCTAATTTGCATATCCATTTTACACAGAGCACAGGCCCTGGGACTGGTTAGCAGTACCCAGGGCACCATCAGAGTCAGGAAAACACCAGCATAAAGTGGAAAATGGGGGCAAAAAGTTATGGGGCCTCTGCAATCAGTCCCAGTTTCTCACACAGATGAAAAGTAAACTTAACCACTAAAAGAGCCCAACTATCCACAAACTAACACTACCTACAACAGACTCCCACAAACAACAAAAACACTAGGTAAATGGACAAATGTACACTAAACACAGTAGTACAGTATACACCAAAAATATTTATTTCACAAATCGACAATACAGATAGCACACAGGACAAAAAAGCACAAAATCTCAGGACACCACTCTCTACACAGCCACACAGTCTAGAAGAATCATAGACTGCAAAGTGAAAGTGAAAGTACACCCATTGTACATGATCTGTAAACAGGATATCCTATTATATCACTTCCTGTATGAAATGTCCACCCTTTTTCGCGTTATGCATCATTTTTTGTCCACCAATACTGTATTTGCATCATTTTTTTTGTGAAAAGTAGCCCGCATCCAAATAATAGTACATGGCCTGTACAAATATCTGGATGCGGCCTTATGTTGACTCATGTGCGTAAAAAAATGACGCAAATACAGTATTGGTGGGCAAAAAAGTACGATTAATGCTAGGAACGTCAACATTTCTGTGCATTAACTGGTTTTGGGAAATTTTTCTTTTTTTTTTTGTTATGTTACATTTGGGACACATCAGAGATAGGCTGATTGAACACACTGTGGTGTTGAGGGTGTATGTTCACATGTGTGACATCATACTGCAGCGGACCATGATCCGCTACTCCCTTCACAGTATTTTTACGGTTGGCTGACGCAACAGATGGTCATAAGTGTGGCCTACATATATGTGTTGCACAAATTGGACATGTTTGGCATAAGGAGAAGATAGCAATGTGACGCACATATGTACAATACCTAAATGCCTTTGGCTCAAAGTATGTGCTTTGGCAACTAATGTATTTGTTGACCAAGTGTGTGTGTATCACATGAAGCATTATTGCACATATGGTTATATGAATGTGACGTACATGTGTCCAATCCTTAGATGCAAGTCATTGTGGAACTGAGAGAGGGCATGTGTTAGTCATACATGTAGCAAAATCTGTAATGAGGACTTCCAAGATTTAGGGTAACGTAGACACCACATGTGACAAAGCATGCACCAGATAGATGGCAGACGCTTGTTCATGTCAATGGTCCACATTTTCAACATCCTATGTCCTAGAGTTTTGGTGACAGCTTCCTAGGCACTAGTTGGTGAGTCATACACATGCATTGAGGAAGTGGGTACCATGTTGTTTGCACAGACAGACAAGGGTGAATCTCAAATGTATGATGACACCACAGTTGAGGCCATAGAAGTGAGCCACAACTATCAAGTGGCTGTGGTGGACCAGCATACAAGACAGCACGTGTCCACATATTTCCAGTGATCAATTGCATATAGGTGTCTTGTTCATGTGTGTGGTCCAATGATGATCCTGTACATAGTTTGGGGTGTAATTTGTCACAGTTCGGTCCGGGGCTCATCATGAGTCAGTGGCAGCTATTTCTTTATCTACTGAGTATCCTTGGTTGATCAATGTGAGTAAAGTGGATGAGGACATGTGAACCTACATGGGGATGGTCCCGCCCTGTCACTAAAGACGTGTAATAAGACAGTCAACAGGGCAACGTTGGGGTGCTGATTGAGATAATATCTCAGGTGTCATGTTCCAGCAGGTGTCATTACAACATTTGTACACAGGTTAGCCTCTGCAATTCCCACTGCATCTGGGAACATCATAGCCTCTGTGCTGATTATCCTCGCAACTATTAACCATACACGGCCCATCAATATGTTGCGAGCACTGTGTGTGAACTGTCATGGTCCTGATATGTGTGGATTTTTCATGGACATTATCAGAGGTTGCTGGTTCTGCTGAAGACCCCCTACCCAATCCCTGCATACAGCCCTGGGACACTGTCACACTTTGTCATTCATGCATAAATGAGACCCAGACAAGGGATGGGACCTGAATTTTGCTTTTCCCAGAGGATTTTACTCAAATGGTACAGTTAAAAGGCAGATGATGCTATACAATGTATTTGGGTATGCATTGAAGAAGCCCATGCCCAATACCCCCTGATGAATGAGAGGTTTGCTAAAGCAAGTGTGGTACATATGTAGACACAGGGATACTTTAGTGTGACACACAGACAGATGCCAGTCAGGCTGACAGAATGCAGGGTGATTCAGGATCCAGCAATTTGACAAGTTACATAATCAGTGGTCTGACTCAGACTGTTTGGAGGACAAACTAGACAGTTGACATATCAAACCGTGTAAGTCCTGTGTTTTTGAAGGTGACAAATGAACCCAAGGGCTGTGTTACACGGCTTAATTCGTATCAATGCCTAACGGTGTATTTGACAAAATGGCAACTCCTATGCTGTTCCAGGCATCAGCAGGGGCAGTGCTTGTTGAAATGGGTGGTGTGCATGGAGGTGATCACAGGTGTGGGCTTCATCAGTTTCTCACCAGTCCTGTAGGTGAGATTTGCATTCTAAGGGCCAACATACTTTTTCACACGGGAAGCAATCTACAGGTGCTAACAGGGCTTAGAAACTAGAAGACAGTGAATAAATTAACCTGACGTCCACGCAGTCAGATGTTCTGTGACAATGGCATACCATAGGAAAGGGTGTAGCACACTGGATTGCTATTGTTAGTCTGTGTGTAGAGGAGGTAATATCAGGGTACACATCTTAGTATTCCAGGGACCTCTTCAGACAGGTGGGTTGTGACCAGGTGCATGGGTGTGTCAGGAGTTGGGAAATGGGCTGACATGTACATGGAATGTCATGTGTGCAATGCTGCTCATATGAGTGGCACTTGTGCTGTCTATGTTCTGCTTCTATGGAACTCTAGTCACAGATAGTCCTTGCAAATATTGGATGCAGTTGGACTTACCGCTGTCAAGGGTCGGGTCAGACATTTCAGTTACTGATGCAAAAGCACATCGACTGCCTCATGTATGAGGCTTGTTTTCCCCTTATTGAATGATGGTGTCTTAGTTGTGTGCCATATACTGCGTTGGACCTTGATTTCAACATGTATGGGTGAAACAGGTGTGGGCCTCTGCTATTGGCCTTCAAAGGAGAAATGTACATGATAGATGTCATTTACAGTGTGTGTGTATGTGACCATTGTATGTTAGGCATCACAATTGCTCTGGGATTTTCAGTGTCCTAATCAGTATCTCAGCAATGCTCCATGAGGCAACACTCTTATTCTGATAGTTAGAGATGAAGGTGTGCAAAAATGATTAGCCAGACCATGATATGGTGATTATTATAGGTGTTTATTTAAATTAGTTAACTAAAGTGGTGAAGGTGATTATATTTAAAAGAAATTGTAGACAATATGTTGCTGCCTGCGTATACCAGCGGCCGTGTTCTGTAGTTCCCCCTCATGTTGCAAGCCAGCATCCTCCTCTTCCTCCTCTTCAGGCATGTGTGGCTCTGGTTCCAGTAGGGGACAGTTCCTTTTGATGCAAATGTTGTGCAGAATAGCACATGTTAGGATGATCTTACAAACCATCTCCGGGGAATATAGGAGGCTACCACCAGTGATGTTGAGGCACCGAAACCTTGACTTGAGGATGCCGAAGGTCCTCTCGACTATGCTGCGTGTCCTCCTATGTGCGTCATTGTAGCCACACTTTGCAGCAGTACTCGGGTTGCCAATAAGTGTCATTATCCATGGCTGGATGCCATACCCCTGATCAGCTGCAAGAGAAAATTAATGTGATCATGTTGATGTAGCTGGCCCTATTGAAATGACCTTGCATGGCAGTAGTTGTCTTGTGTTGTCTGTGACTCTTTTGTATTATAGTGTTCCTTCTTAGGCTTCTAGGATGTACCATCTGCATTGTGTTGTTTCCTTGGCTGAACAAGGGTTTGCCTGCTGACCGTTTGTCAGCAGTATGTTTTGGGATTTGCAGTACAGTGTGCCCTCCCTAGCATTGTGACTTCTGATACAGGTGTCCCTGTGTCTTCACTGGGTGTGAGATGATAGTTCCATACACAGGTTAAAATTGACAGTGTTGTTAACACGTTCAAATCAATGTAACCTGGACGTCCCATACCTTTAGACTTATGCCATGGATTAATGTAAACGTCATTGGGACACTTACATTTTGCAAGGTGACATTTAGGCAACCCACTCCACACGTTGTGATCTTTGACGTCTTAACATTAGGCTGTACAGTAATTTCAGATGTGTGACAGGTTCACTGCAGACCTAGGAAACATGGCTAGCGATGTCACAACCTCAGTGTGTTCCTGTTCACATGTTGCTGTTGTGGTGTATGTGTTGTGTGTCCTAGAGGGTTGCTGTGCAGTGTGTATATAAGTAGGTTTTTGTACTTACCAACAAGTAGTCCACTGCCATACCGTCCATCCTGGAAGTGTTCATTGATGGTGCTGTGACGGAAGATGAAGGAGTGATGTACACTCCCAGGATATTTAGCAACGATATTGGTGATCAATCCCTGGTGATCGACAATGGCCTGCACGTTGATGGAATGTGTGTGCTTCCTGTTGCGGTAGAGGTGTTCAGTTGCAGCAGGTGGCACAAGGCGTACATGTGTGCAGTTGATTGCACCAAGTACATGTGGGAAGCCACTGATAAGGTAGAACCCCTGTTTTGTTTACTGCTGCTTCTGCAGTGTGTTAGGGAAGCAGATGTGGCGGGGTGTAAGTCCAATGATGGCATCCAGTACTTTGGGCAAAAAGGTGGAAAATGATGGTTGAGATATTCCGGCAACCAGGGCACCAGTTGTTTGAAAAGAGCCACTTGCCAGCATGTGAAGTACGGCAAGCCGCTTGGTTTCTGTTGGGATGGTGCGGGGTGTCAGCAAAGTGGGTGCCAACTGCGGTTCAATGTTGCAAAGCAGCTGCTGAATGGCCTGCCAGTTCAACCTGTACCTCTGGATGATGTTGTGTTCCCTGAGGCCATGAAGGGTTGTTCTGGGGCGGAATATCCTCTCCTGCCTTCTGCGCTGCCTTTGGGGTCCCTGCTGGTGTTGTTGTAGCTGCTGTTGTTGCTGCTGGGCTCTGCGTCTGCGTGCACGCTGGATTAGAATCACCTCCATGTCACCCTGTTGCTGCTCTGCTGTTGCTTCTGTGTGTTCTGATTAAATACAGGTGTGTTTGCCCCACTTTAACGCCTGCCCTGACCCAGGCATTAATTTTTGACACAAATCGGGCTGTGCGTCATTTTCCGGCTCAGCCTCCCGGCCGTGCGTCACTTTTGCCCAAAAGCATAAATACGACGCACGGCCCTTTAAGGCATTTTTTGGATGGGAACGCCTACCTTGCATATGATTAGCCAGGCGGGTTGCCGCATCCAAAAAATGATGCACACAGTGGAATTTTGTCATCCGCGGACTCGGGTGTCAAAGTTTAAATACGGGGCAATGTTTGCGCTGAATGTGCTTCAAAATTTTTGACGCACATTCGGCGCATACGGAGTATAAATATGCCCCTTTATGTTTAACAGGAGAACTATCCCCAGTGTCCACATCATGTGTACGCAAGTGTGTGACCCCTGGGATCAGGAAGAACAGAGAGGCGAATGGACCCAACACTTGGTGACAGTCCCTCTGTTGCTCTGGTGTCAGGGAGGGGGAGAGGATCACTCCCTCTACAGACTCATCATTTTCTCACACAGACAGGAGGTCAGGAAGAGGCTCACTCTCTTCCTCCACCCCATCATCTGTTAGTAGGAGCATGGACAATTCAGTCCGCTCAAAGTGTGGCTTGAGCCGGTTCACACCCTCAAAGGGTTCCTGGGAGTCCGCAAGTCCAACAGGTAGGTGACTTCACTCTTGTGCTCTACCACCTCAAATGGCCCGGTCCACTTGTCCTGGAGCGCCCTAGGCTCCATTGGCGCCATCACAAACACTTTCTGACCAGGTTGAAACTCAACCAGAGTTGCATTCTGGGCATACCAGCTTTGCAAGTCTTTCTGGCTTGCTTCCAGGTCCTCCTCTGCAAGACTCCTGAAGCTGGCAGTCTGGTTTCTCAAAGCCGGCATGTAACTGAATACATCCTGGGGTGGTTAACTAGGGACTTTCTCCAACACCTCCTTTACGAGACTCATAGGTCCCTTCACAGGGTGGCCATATAAGAGCTCAAAAGGACTAAACCAAGCCCTTTTTGAGGCATCTCCCTATAAGCAAACAGAAGGCACTGCAAGAGGATGTCCTAATCCACCTCAAGGGCTCTGACAGACCCATTATAATGCCCTTCAAGGAGCGGTTGAATCTCTCAACCAGACCATTGCTTTGGGGGTGGTAAAGTGTGGTGAAACTATACGTTACCCTACACACCTTCCATAGAGACTTCATATATGGTGATTTGAAGTATGTACCCCTATTGGACACCACCTCCTTGGGGAATCCCATGCGGGTGAAAACCCCCATCAATGCACGGCCCACGACAGGGGCAGTGATCGTTCTCAAAGGAATGTCTTCCGGGTACCAGGTGGCATGGTCCACCAAGACCAGGTTAAACCTGTTGCTCATGGCTGGAAAGGTTGTGGGGGGGCTTGCTTTTCCTACACTCTTGCCACTTGCCTGACAAGTTGGGCAAGACTTACAATGAGCAGACAAGTGCCTGCGCATTAGGGGCCAGTAAAATGGGTGACAAGCCGTTCAAAGGCCTTGTCCTGCCCCAAATGTCCAGCTAA
Organism: Pleurodeles waltl; assembly: GCF_031143425.1. Lineage (NCBI taxonomy): Eukaryota > Metazoa > Chordata > Amphibia > Caudata > Salamandridae > Pleurodeles > Pleurodeles waltl. The sequence continues at coordinate 369,794,985 of NC_090439.1, forward strand.
AGCACATCAAGAAGAAGGCTCAGAAGCACTCGGGTACCACCAGCACACGGGCTGACCCAGGCTCAGGAACCTTGGGCTCGCTATATGAGGCCATCCCTCCCTGGTGCTCTCCCAGTGGTCCGCTTCCTGTGCAAGCTTCCTGGGGTCACTCAGCTTGCTGTCAATTAGGTGCTGGTGCAGATCTGGAAAACACAAACTGTACAAGTGTTCCCAAGCAATCAAATTGTAAAGCCCCTCATACATTGTTACCTTACTGCCCTTCATCCAACCATCCAGTGACCTGCAAAAAGAATCAACAGATTCCAACCATGTTTGGGATTCCTTCTTCTTATAGGACGTAAACTTGTCCTTATACTGACCAGGGGTGAGACCATGCCTAGTGATCAGGCTGTCCTTCGCGATATGGTAAGTGAGCCCCTAGGGATCCCCTAAGGATGTCAGAGTAACCCTTCCCTCTACCTTGAAGTGCTTCCACAGACCTGCCCTCCAATGAGCTTCAGGGATCAGATTCATATGGAGAGCAGACTCATACCCCTTAAACCACAACAGTATGTCATCCTCCCTCTTGTAATCCTTCACAAGTTCCTTAGGAATGTGCACCCTCCTCTCAGGCTGCATTCTGTTATTGCTGCCACCATCCCTACTAGACTGGCTCCTCTGATCCAGCTCCCTCAAGTTGAGCTCATGAGCCAACAATAACCTTTTCTCTTCTATGGCCATCCTAATTTTCTCCAACTCCACCTGGTGAGCCAGCCCTCTCTGCCTGTCTGTCCTGCAACTCTTCAGGAGTCAGACCCTTGGATGACACACTGCTACCTGCCCTGGAGACCCTCTCCCTGGATATAACAGGCCCACAGACTACACCATTGTGGATGGATTGATCTTCTTCCTCTTCATCCTCCTTCTCCTCTGTGTGCCCCTCATCATCCTTGGCTGTTACCCAGGCCCTCAGTGCTTTTTGCAGCTCCTCTTTCCTGGCGGAGCCCTTAATGGGACAAGCAAGGTTTTTGCAAGTGTATAGTGTATAGGTCCCTCGTTTTCGTAAATCTAAAACAGCTCCAGCTGATGCATCTCCACATTGAGACACGATGAAGAGTTAAAAGTGCAAAGTTCCAAAGGCAGAAAAAAGAAGTTTCCAAATGGAGTTCAAAAGTCAATTAAAGATTACCACAAAATGGAAAAGAGAAAAAAACAAAACCCACAAAGACAAGTAGTATGTGATCACGTAATGGTCTGCACTGAAAACAGTAGTGTACATTTAATCACTGTATGTCGAGTACAAACACAAGTCCAATCCCACTGCTGCCACCAATGTTAGAAATGGAGTCTATGGTTGGCAGTCAGGTTACCCCCTGTCCAAGCAAGGACCCTCACTATACTAACAGTAAAGGAGAATCACCCTCAGTTAACCCCTGCTCACCCCTTTGGTAGCTCGGCACGAGCATGCAGGCTTAGCTTCAGAAGCAAGACACACAGTAACTCAGTGAAAACACTACAAAATTACACAGGTTTAGAAAAATAGATAATATTTTTCTAAACAAAACAGGACCAAAACGACAAATATCTAACAAAAACAAGTCAAGTTATGAATTTAAAAAGCAAAAGAGTCTGACAACCTTTAGAAAACAGTGAGAACATTGTTAGCGTACAAAAGTACCTGGGTAGCATCAAAATAAAGCTGCACAGGGGAGCGTGCATCTAAAAAGACCAGCGATTTGCCGATTTCTCACCCACAAGCGAGAACATGTGTCGTTCGTTCTCCAGTGAGGTTGGAGTGCGTCATTTCTTCTCTCCCGCAAGAGAGCGATGCATCGATACGGATGAGCACCTCAGGTCTGGGCAGGCTTTGCGTTGATTTTCCGTGCCCAACAATGTTGCATTGAAATCTGGTTGCAGGGTGCCCAGAAACTGCGCTGCATGGGGGCTTGCTTCATTAACAGCAGCCGATGCTGGTGTTGCGTGTCATTTCTTCAGCCACATTGCATCGATCTTCCAGCCGCAATGCAGGTGGATGGTCAATGTTAGCCGCGAGGCCAGCGGCGCATTGTTTTTCAGACACTAGGTGGGTGGTGCGTCGAAAGTTTCCCTGCACTGCGGCCTTTGCATGGATTTCTGTCCTTTTTTACCAGCTGCACCTTTCAAAGGCACAGAGACAGGTTACGGCACCACTTGGCAGGCAGGACTCTCATCAGAAAGCCCAAGTGCTGGCTGAGAAAAGTCTTTGATGTCCCTGAGACTTCAACAACAGGAGGCAAGCTCAGTTCAAGCCCTTGGAGATTCTTCTCAGAGGTTCCTCTTGGTGCCAGAAGTAGTCTGATTTTCAGGGGTTTTGGGTGCTCTTCTTATACCCCTTTCTGCCTCTGTTGTTTTCAAGATCCTGCCTTGCCCAGGCCTGGCCACAGACACACACCAGGGGTTTGGAGACTGCATTGTGTGAGGGCAAGCACAGCCCTTGCAGGTGTAAGTGACCATACTCCCCTCAGCCCGGATGGATCATCAGGATATGCAGGCTACATCCCAGCTTCCTTTGTGTCACTGTCTAGAGGAGAGGTGCAAATAGCCCAACTGTCAAACTGACTATAGGAAAGTAGACTCTTTCTAGCATGGTTACCCCCACTTTTGGCCTGTTTGTGAGTGTGTGTCAGTGTGTTTTTACTGTGTCACTGAGATCCTACTAGCCAGGACCCTAGTGCTCATAGATAAAAACCTATATGTCAGTGTGTTTTGCCTGTCTCACTGGGATCCTGCTAGCCAGGACCTCAGTGCTCATAGTTTGTGGCCTAATGTGTATGCCTGTGTAGTGCCTAACTGTGTCATTGAGGCTCTGCTAATCAGAACCTCAGTGCTTATGCTCTCTATGCTTTTAAATTTCTCACTGTAGGCCAGTGACTTCATTTACCAATTCAGCTGGCATACTGGACCCCCCTTATAAATCCTGAGTATCTGGTATCTAGGTACCCAGGGCATTGGGGTGCCAGGAGATCCATATGGGCTGTAGCATTTATTTTGCCACCCATAAGGAGCTCAGACAAACCCTTACACAGGACTGCCATTGCAGCCTGCGTGAATAGCACACACTATTTCACAGCCATTTTCACTGCACTTAAGTAACTTAAAAGTCACCTATATGTCTAACCTTCACTTGCTGAAGGTTAAGTGCAAAGTTACTAAGTGTGAGGGTACCCTTGTACTAGCAAAGGTGCCCCCATATAGTTCAGGGCCATTTCCCCAGACCTTGTAAGTGCAGTGATGCCATTACATGTGTGCACTACATATAGGTCAATACCTATATGTGGTTTCACAATGGTAACTCCGAATAAGGCAATGTAACATGTCTAAGATCATGGAATTGTCCTCCCATTCCAAATCTGATATTGGAGAGCCAATTCCATGCATCTTGGGGGCTCCACCATGGACTCCCAGTACTGCCAAACCAGCTCTCTGAGGCTTGCGCTGCAGCTACAGCTGCTGCCACCTCACAGAAAGAGTTAGGCCCCCCTGGAGTCTGGGCAGCCCAGTCCCAGGAAGGCAGAACAAAGCATTTCCTCTGAGAACAGGGTGTTACCCCCTCTCCCTTTGGTAATAGGTGTTACAGGCTGGGGAGGGGTAGCCTCCCCCAACCTCTGGAAATGCTTTGAAGGGCATAGATGGTGCTCTCCTTGCACAAACCAGCTACAATGGTTCAGGGACCCCTCCTCCCCTGCTCTGGTGGGAAACTGGACAAAGAAAAGTGGATTGACCACTCTCCTGACCATCACCACCCCAAGGGTGGTGTCCAGAGCTCCTCCAGTGTATCCCAGACTTCAGCCATCTTGCATTGCAAGGTGTGGGGGCACTCTGGAGGGCTCTGAGTGGCCAGTGCCAGCAGGTGACATCAGATACCCCTCCTGATAGGTCCATACCTGATAAAGCAGCCAATCCCCCTCTCAGGGCTATTTAGGGTCTCTCCAGTGGGCTCTCTTAAGATTCTGCTTGCAAGTTTCCTTCAGGAATCCTCTGCAACAACTTCAGCATCCTCTGACCTCAGATCAACTGCAGCCTGCTCCAAGAAACGCTGTAACAGCAACAAAGTGTCTAAAAGAGACACTTTTCTTCAGCAACCTCAGCTCCAAGTCAGCAACTACAACAGTTCCATGGTGTGCACGCTCTGGCGACTCCCTGTCTTCATCCTGCACCAGAAGAACCGAAGAAATCTCCTGTGGAGTGACAGAATCACTCCCCTGCTCCAAGCAGGCACCTTTCAAGGTGACGACCAGTACACTGGGACAGCTCTCACGGCAACAAGCGTGCTCCTAAGGACACAGAGGGTAGACATCATCGACATAGATTGTCCTGAGGTCCTGCTGAATCAATTTGGAGGAGGTAAGACCTTGCCTTCCTGAGAACGACGGTATCCCTGTGTAATGAGTCTTCTTCGCCTCCTGAGGCCTCTGTGCACTCTTTACAGAATTCCTTCATACACAGACTGGCCTAGGTCTCCAGCACTCCACCCTGTGATTCTCAACTCACTGAGTTGTTCTCCAGCGGCATGGGACCTTCTTTTCTTGTGCTGCATCAACTGTGTTTTACACCTCCTTTGAACCCGGATCCTGCAGCTTCTGGGGGTGCTGACTAGCATCCTGAGGGCTTTCTAAAGTGCTGAGAGCCCCCTCTTCCTCCTCACACATAGTTGAGGCCCCCAGGTCCCTCCTAGGTCCATTCAGTGCCATTTTGATGAAAAATGCACTTTTGCCATAGCCAAGGCTTTTTGGTGCCTTCTAACAAAAAATCTCATCTGCAACAATCTTCACACTGTGGGACATCTTTTGCATCATGCAGGAACCCACTGTCATTTTCCTAGGGTGCAATTCTGCAGTCTTCAACTAACCAGGGACTATTCTTTTGCACCCTCTTCTCGGTTGGCAGGGGCTCCTGTCCTTCCTGGAACTTCTTTCGACTTCTGGACTTGGTCCCCTTCCTTTTCAGGTCTTCAGGTCCCATAATCCAGCAGTTGTTCTTTGCAGACTTGGTTGGCTGCTGCAAAATTCCCAAAACGAGGTGTAGTGTGTCCTAAGGAAACTTGCAGTACTTTACTCCTGCTTATCTTGGCTCTGGGATGGGGTAATTTACTTACCTTTACTGTAGTCTTACTCTCCCAGCGATTTTGCACACACTACATTTGTCTAGTGGGAATCTGTGATTCACATTCCACTTTTTTGGTATATGGTTTGTGTTGCCCCTAGACCTATTTTCTCCCTTTGCATTCTATATGATTTCATACTGTTTGCATTGTTCTATGACTATTTACTTGTCTAATTCTGGTGTCTAGTGTATATATTGTGTATAATACTTACCTCCAGAAGGAGTGTTGTTTCTAAGATATTTTTGGTACTGTGTCACCCAAATAAATTGAGCATTGTGGAACTATAGTGGTATTGCAGGAGCTTTGTATATCTCTTAGTTCAGCCTAAGCTGCTCTGCTATAGCTACCTCTATCAGTCTAAACTGCTAGAACACTACTACATTCACTAACAAGGGATAACTGGACCTGGTGTAAGGTGTAAGTACCCAAGGTACCCACTACAAACCAGGCAGCCTCCTACATTGGTGGTGCAGCGGTGGGATAAGTACTTGCAATTGCTTTACCACTTTGTTACCTGTGCTTTTCACAAGAAACGCTTGCTCCAATATTTAGAGCATATATAATATATACCTAGAAACTAGTTTTCTAACTTTCCTAAAAGTTCTGTTAAACTTTGCAAAAGCTTTTTCAAAGTTCTGAAAAGTTTTCTTCTTTTCTCTAAAAAGTTAGCTCTGTTATTCTACTAACTTTTTACTCACTTTCCTAAACTTTTTTTTCCTTTCAATATGTCTTCTGTAGAAGCTACCCTTAGAGTTGTTAAGACTACATATGAAAATCTTAACTTTGAAATTTTGAGGGGTCTCTGTATTGAAAGAAGTTTAGGGATTGGGAAAAACCCCAATAAGGAGTTTGAAGTAGGCGAGGAGAGCGCAGTGAGATTGCATATGTATTTATTGTGAATAAAAAAAAGCTAAATATGCCACGGTCTCCAATCGCAACTGGGCACGGCTGCCAGACACGCAACCGTCGAAGCCCGTTTGAAACAAACCCCGTCTGCCACCTAGCAACAGCACGGAAACCTGGTCGCGAGGCAGCTACGCTACTCGCGAGTACCAGGTACATCGAGAGTTTTTTTTTTGTTTTTTTTCGCTGTACCATCACAACCCTCTAAACAAAATATATATATATATAAAAATACTAACAACCTTGTATAAAGCTTATAGATACCCATTATCGTTGACACCGTTTTCATAGTAATTATACATTGCCTTATTGACGCAGTTTCCACGGCAATGTTCGTACTCTATTACTCCTGCACACGACCGGACCCTCACCACCACTTACATTCAAGTCCGACTGTTTCACCAAACCACCCCCACTTTAGTTCGGGTCAGATTGCTTCACCAAATCACGCCTGCTCACACCCTGAGGATCCCATTTCCGTTTCAGTTTGACCACCTTGGATTTGTTTCACCACTTATTGCCCTGAACCCTTGCATCACTGCCCAAAACCAGTTCGACCCTATCCGGTTCAGAAAATTTGGCATTACCTTTCTTAATAAAAGTAGGCAGTTTTACAGCTACCCAATCACCTTCTGCAATAGGCGACTCTTTAGCCCCTTTCTTACTGTCAAAATATCTCTTCTGCGTAGCCTGCTTGTTTTTCACATTAGACTTGATAAAGTCAGTCTGATCCCCCACCAGCATTTGTTCGAAAAACTTGGACATCCACCCGGGTTTGAATCGAGTATTAGGCTTTCTCCCTTTCAAAGCTTCCAAAGGAGATACCCCCATGGTGGAATGAGGAGTTGATTTGTAAAACCAAAGCATTGCCTGAACCAACGCCTGCACATCACACCCACTCTTCAACGCCCAACTGATACAGACTCCCAACACAAAGTTGAATCTCTCCACCAAACGATTTGTTTGGGGTTGATAAAGTGAACACCTTGCTTCAAAAATGCTTTGAACTCCTCAGACACAAATTGAACACCATTATTCAAAATGACGTCCTCTGGAAACCCCTCATTCATAAACACTTCCCTTATGAAAGTCACAAGAGCCTTAGCATTTGGCTCCTGTACAAATCTGACATAAGGCCATTTCGAGAAATAGTCAACCACTACGTATGCATACCGTAGCTTGCAATTGAGCGAGTGAAAAGGTCCCACCGTATTGACACCCAATTTGCACCAGGAACCGCCAGGACAACCAATAGGCATAAAGGGGTGGTGTCACAGGTTTCAAACTCTTGTCGGAGTTGGAACACACGCACAATTCCTTACTGATTGTTCGATCTCACTGTCCATGCGTGGCCACCAAAAGCTGTCTCTTACTCGTCTTTTGGTCAAAGTGGCCCCCAAATGACCTTCATGCGCCTTCATCAGTAATGAACTCCTCAACACCACCGGAGAAATGAGTTTATCATTCCTCAAGGGAATGCCCTCCTCAATTGTTAGCTCATCTGAAACTTTCCAAAATGGCTGAACCCCCATCGTCAAATCCCTCTTATATGGCCAGCCCTCAACTATAAACCTCATTACCGCGCACAGGTCATTGTCCTCAGCCAACTTCTCCTTCCACTGTGACTCAGAACACACGCACACCTGATCAACCTCAACAGCTGCAATCATGCAACATTCATCGTCCCCAATTTTCATCAGACATCGGGCTAATCTGACTGGGAAATCTCAACAGATAATCAGCTCTTACATTCCTTCCGCCGGATATACGCGTGACTTCGAAATCATACTGCATCAACCTCGCTACTAATCTAGCAATCCTGGGTGTACCTGTTTTGTCGTTGAAGATTGAAACTAGGGGCTTATGATCCGTTTTCAATACAAAATGCCTCCCCCACACGTAACTTCTGAATTTTTCAATGGCCCAAACACAGGCTAGCAGCTCTTTTTTGATGACCGAATAATGCTCTTCTGGTGTTCTTAATACTCTAGACGCAAAACCAATGGTGTTTTCAACACTTTCAATCATTTGAGTCAACACCGCCCCCAGTCCAACATTAAATTAGGTCTGTGCCGTTTAGCTTGAGAGAAGATTTGGAAAAAGAACTGGAAACTTTACAAAACAAAGGGATTATAGAACCTATTGAATCCTCTTTGTGGCTTTCTCCATTAGTAGTAGCTAGGAAAAAGAATGGGGAATTGAGAATTTGTGTGGACTTGAGAGCACTCAACAGAGAAATATGGGTGGACTCACATCCCATCCTCGTTGCCAGAATGAAGTAAGTCAAGCGAAAGAGGTGGAGAATGCCAACAGGTGCTCGCACATCAGCAACAGATATACCAGCTGTAAGATCAGAAAGTAGTCATTTATGTGAACAACATAGTAGTGGGTGCCAGACTAGCCAAAATACCTGCCACCACAGGTGTCGGAGGGCCACACACTAAGGAGTGGGTGGTTTCCTATATAAAAAGAGAAGAGTGGCCAGGGCACACCCTTATTGTAGATCCAGATAATGTTCAGGAATTAAGTAGATGTCCGGTCAGGAAAGATGATGTATAGGAATTTAATATAGATGCAAGTAGGTAGTCAGAGTCTCAATAACAAAGACTACGTTGTACAGTATGTCCATGTATCCAGAACAGCCAGGTGGTAATAAATCATCAGAGATACAATAGGATGACCACATGTAACAAAAAGTCCATACAGCAAAACAGCCAACTCGTGTTTCATCTTCAAGACTTTGTCAAGCCTTCGGATGTGTGAAACGTATATATAAACACGGTTGAAGCATTACACGTACTGCTGGTGGTCATGAATCTCTAGGAGAAGTCAATTAGTACTGAGATGAGGGCTGGCCCTGATAAGCCTGCATACCTACTTGCATCTATATTAAATTCCTATACATCATCTTTCCTGACGGGACATCTACTTAATTCCTGAACATTATCTGGATCTACAATACGGGTGTGCCCTGGCCACTCTTCTCTTGGTATATAGCCAGAATGAAGTAGGCGAGGAGATCGCAGTGAGATTGCATATGTATTTATTGTGAATAAAAAAAAGTTAAATATGCCACGGTCTCCAAGCGCGACCGGGCACGGCTGCCAGACACGCAACAGTCGAAGCCCGTTTGAAACGTGCCACGTCTGCCGCCTAGCAACAGCACGGAAACATGGTCATCAGGCAGCTACGCTACTAGCGTGTACCAGATACAACAGAGTTCCTCTTAAATCTTCTCCTCCAAGATGACCAGGGACTCAGCACTGGTCCAGAGTAGACAGAGGAAGAGGTAGAGGATACATCTAACCAGGAAGGCTCAGAGAAGCACAATGACAATCCTGGGGAGGGTCCTTCCACAGATTCATCTGTTAGCAAGTCCCCTAGTGTAACTGGTAGTGGGAAGGGTTCACACACAAGTAGGGCTCCCTTCGCCCCTAGAGCCCAGGTCACTATAGTGGCCCCTGTTAGAGATAGATCTGCCTCTGCAAACTCTCATGTTACCTCTGTTTCAGAGGCTTCACATAATTCTAACCATGAAGACCAGTCCCTAGATAGGGAACTCAGAATGCTGAGGTTAGAGGAGGCCAGACTGAGGCTAATGCAGCAAAAGTTGGCCTTAGACAGGAGATCCCTGGCTGTAGAGAAAGAGAGGCAGGGTTTTGGGGTTAGTTCCCCATGGTGGCAGCAGCAGTTTTAGAAATACAAATGTTAGGGAACCGTTATTTGATTCTAGGAATCTGCACAACGTTGTCCCTCCTTACAAGGATGGTGATGACATCAACAAGTGGTTTGCTGCACTTGAGAGGGCCTGTAAAGTTCAGAGGGTCCCTCATGTACGGTGGGCTGCTTTCCTTTGGTTATCCTACTCTGCCAAAGGCAGAGACAGACTTCTTATTGTCAGAGAGGATGATGCAGAGAATTACCAGGTTTTTAAAAATGCACTCTTGGATGGTCTGGGCTTAACCACTTAACAGTGGTTAAGTTCAGAGAGACCAGAAAGGAGTCATCACAGGACTGGACAGACTTTGTAGACTGTTCTGTGAAGGCCCTAGAAGGTTAGTTACATGGCATTAAGGTGACTGATTATGAAAGCCTATAAAACTCGATTCTGAGAGAGCATATCTTGAATAATTGTGTGTCTGACTTGTTGCATTAATACCTTGTGGACTCAGATCTGACCTCTCCCCAATAACTGGGAAAGAAGGCAGACAAATGGGTTAGAACAAGAGTGAGCAGAAAAGATCATACAGGGGGTGACAAGGATGGAAAAAAGAAAGATGGTGAAAAATCTCAGGACAATCATGGGGATAAAAGTAAACACAAAGATCCTTCTTCAGGTCCAAACACTCCTCTTGGGGTAGGGATAAAACGTCTTCATCTTCTTCAAACTCTTCACACAATCAGAAAAAGCCTTGGTGCTATGTGTGTAGAAATAAAGGCCATTGGCCAGGGGATAAGTCCTGCACACGTAAGGCCCCTGAGCAGGCCACCACTAAGCCATCAGACGCTAGTGCCCCTATCAGTAGTGGTAATAGTGGTGGGATTACTGGCAATAGTCAAACTAAAGGTGTAGTTGGGATCACTTTTGGGACCATAATAGAAACTGGGGTAGACAGCCCCAAGACAGTTTCTGTCACACCTGGTGCATTTGGCCTTGCCACCTTGGCTGCTTGTCTCCTTAACATGGATAAGTACAGGCAGTCAATCTTAATAAATGGTGTTGAGGCCCAGGTCTACAGGGACACAGGTGCCAGTATCACTTTGGTGACTGAAAACCTAGTGTCACCTGCACAACACCTCCTTGGACAGAAGTACCAAGTTACTGATGTCAAGAACTCTACTCAGTCTCTCCCCTTACCTGTAGCTCAACTTAGTTGGGGTGGAGTTACTGGCCCTAAGCAGGTGGTGGTATCACCTAGCTTACCTGTAGATTGTCTCTTAGGGAATGACCTAGAGGCCTCAAATAACTTTGAGCTGGTTTACGACGTCGCAAACTGGACGTTGCCCTTTATTTGATGCAATTTGAGTCAAAAAGCGGAGCAAACACAACAAAATTTGCAAAGGAGAGCCAAAATGGATCCCAGAAGATTTGAGAGACCCCAGGAAGATGACAACAGACCAGGAACCAGCCAGGAGGACCCACACAAGACCCAGGAGAGGGAGAAGAAGAAAAGGAAGTGTCGGTTCAGTGCAGAGGATCAGGAAATACTGGTCAGAGAGGTGATGGAACACCAGCATCAACTTTTTGTCACCTCTAAATTGCCAATTGGTAGGAGAGAGTCAATTTGGCAACAAATTGTGGAGAAGATAAACAGTGTGGCTAAAGTACAGAGAACAGCCATCTAGTCCAAGAAATGCTGGCATGACTGCAAGCACAGGACCAAGGAAAAGATGGCCAGGAACAGGAAGGCAGCACTGCAGACTGGAGGTGGGCATCCAGCACCGCAGGGTAGGGTGCAACGTAAAACTGGCCTGCTGCCACATGACAGCTGGTATTGTCGCTACATGAACTCAATTAACAGTCTCAGGCCATTTCCACAAGTGGAATTTAACATTGACAACAGTTGCCACTACCACCTCTGCTGTGTGCGCAGCTCAATTAGCTAATGGCAGTTACGTGCCTATGGATTAAACACACCCAAATTAGAGGGTTCAGGATGAAAACATTATGAATCCCCTGCAATCAATCAAAATGTGCCAAACAAGACAAATGTGAATGTCCATAGTCGCTACAAACATCAACCATTATCATAACCATTATGAGGTACACAGCAGTAATGTCATACCCATGCTGCATATGTCAGAGTACACCCTGTGCCTTGGTCACAATAGCTGCAAAGACACCACGCAAGATCCCGACTGTTCCACTGCTCAGACAACAGCATTGAGGGGGAGGACATATGTAACTGGCTAGTGAAATACACCCGCACAGTCAGAAGAGGAACTGGAACACTGCTAGGACCATCAGTGCAATCCAATGTAGCACACATTCTCCAACATCAACATTACACACTACCAATGCTGACATCTGTTGTGTGCCATGCCAATGCTATACATAGTATATGATAGGTCTCAGAAAAATATATAGCTGGATGTGAAATATCCGAGACTGGGACAGTTCCACATTATTAAGTGTGGTGCGAGTGCCATCAGAACACCCACAGCCAGTGTAAGGCCACAACATGAGAATGGAAGTAGACGGAGAGTTGAGTAGGACAAGAAGGTGGCAACATACAATTTGGGTGGAACCTACACCTAAAGGATATGACGCTGACCTTGCCCCAAACTGCCCACGCTACATGTGACATGCAGGTCGGGCATAGACCTGGGAGAATGCTAATATTAATGACAGGAACTATGAACAGGAACCAATATCACAATGTGCAGCTATTAGGCAGTCAGGCACGTCACATTACAAATGCTACAACACAGACACACTAATTGTACCATACCTCATTGCAGAAGACGATGGCTCTCCTGGGAGTATGCCTGTCCTGGACTTCCCTGATGACATGGATGACGAGCTGACAAACATCAGCCAGCAAACCCTCCAAGATGTCCTCGGAACCCTCCAGACCCCCCCTTCAGTCACAAAGAGGAGCACAGAAACAGCAGCCACAACAGAGGACCCACCCACCACCCCAAGTTTACAACCTGCCAGCTCCAATCCAGCTGAGGACTCTGACGACACTGTCACCAGCTTTGAGAGAACTGTAGTTGGAGTACAGCGGGAGCTGGCCAAGAAGGCGCGGGTGGGGATGCAAAATATGGCAGAAGGGGTGCGTTAGTGCATGATGACAACTGCAGAACAGGCAGCAGCAATGGAAGGGCGAACATCTATCTTGCAAGAACTGCAACAAAGTGTGGAAATCAGCACATCAGTAATGGAGTTGACACAACACCTCCAACAACAAACCTTTCAACGTGTGCATGAATGCAATATTGAACCCGTGAGGGCCGACCTGGCTGCCTACCACAGCGATGTAGCTGCTATCCTTAAGAACCAGCAGCCCCTCCTTGCTGCAGTATTGCCATTAATAGCCCCACAATTGGCAGCTACTGGGATTTCTGACTCCACGTCTTCAAACACTGAAGTGTTGCCCCTTTAAAGCCACCACCACCAAGGGGAGATGAGACGACACACACTTCAGAAGATGAAGACGTGGAACAGATCATCTTCACCCGTAAGAGTACCCGGTAGCACAAGTCTATGCCACATGGCCACTTCTAACCAAGGTCCTGTGCTTTGTAACATGCCAGTCTTGCAACAGCTGCTCACAAGCACTGTTCTCCAGCCCACTGTTTATCTTGTCACTCTGCCCTGTGATTGTCTCTCACTACCTCATTGTCAATTCATATTCCTCTGCCCTGTATGACACTTCACCCCAGTAAGTCCAATGACATGTCCTTTTGCACTTGTATAGGATCACAATGGAAGGTGTCACTCTAATGGACTCACAATCCTGGACTATGCAAAATAGCACTATAGCACTTTAAAATAAATAGCACTTACACAACCACTTTGTCTCTGTGTAATGTGACACATCAAACGTCAGGGAGATTATAGTGATGTTTGCCTCATGTCAATGCCTATCGAATGTCTATACAATTGGCCTGAAAGAATGTTGGCTGATAACTATGCACTTTGGTCTGGATTGTACCTTCATCTACCCTTCCTGAGAGTTAATTCTGAGGTAACTAGAAACTACACATTATAATGCTGTGTTGGACAGAAGTCTTCTTCAAGGGATGTCTTAGCAGAAAAATATTGTCTTCTAATTTTTCCTCCAGACAATCTTTACGTATGTGACATTTGACACATATTTTTCCTCACACACACCATACAGCAGGAATAGATGTGTATTAGTGTACGTACAAATAAGTAACCTGGCTGTACAATGTAACAAACAATAGGTGTGCGTTATGTATACTATACTACATGAGATTATACCATCACTCACCTTATCAGGGTTCACATGAACATCAGGCTTCAGGCAGACGTAACACAGCGTCCTCAATACCAAATCTGGTCTTAAAGTATGTCAGATTGAAAACATACATCCAAACTTAACAACACATTGGTATCCATAGTAATCTTGAGTGTTGTGTGCAATGGATGGCAAATGCTTAGAGAAATAGCTTTGGTGTAGCTGCCAATGTGACAGCTCAATTGGGATTTGGATGCAGGATGGAACACAAATGCAAATACTAAATTGACACTGTTTACCCATGCCAAAGCCCTGATATCCAAGCATATGACACATACTGTAAAGGAGTACCTACATATTTATTTAACAGTAAAAAACGGATACTAAAACTATGGGAAACACCTTAACTAACCTAACCTATCCTAACTACACATTACCCACAACTGGCCCTAACTAACCTAAGCTAAACTTACTTATCACATTTAACTAAACACTCTAAACATCAACCCCCCTCCCCCTTTATATGACGGGACACATGGAGGGCAACATATACTAACCTAAATACATACTATCTTATACTAAACAAATATATATTTTTGGGGATTTATTATTTTTTTATATATATATTTATATAAATATATATTTAAACACAAAAACCCCAACATCATAACACACATAAAAAACATGTAAATATATCATACCCCACTCCCAACCCACTACTGCTAAATAAACTAACAGACTATTCTAACCTAATGCTAAGCCCTCTAAACCCCCCAAAAACCCACTAATTAAAAGAACCAGCAAAGAGGAGGGAGGGGAAGGAATCATGGGTGAGGGTATCAGATTCACAAGTTTGCTCTCCGCAGGGTCTTCTTAATGGCACACACCCCCTTATTTATTTGTGACACTTCCTTCTGCAGCCTGTCCAGTCTGCGCAACATCTGTTGCATGTCACGTTGCATAGCTCTAAAATCACCAGGGTCAATGATTGCAGCAGGGGTGGTCTGAGTGCCAGTTGTTGAGGGTTGTCCGGTTGGTGGCACCATGCTTGGAGGGGGAGGTGCAGGTGCTGCTGTCAGTGGTCCTGGAGCTGAGGAAGTTGATGGTCCTGCAGTGGTGGCTGTCATCCTTGGTGACACCTGGGTCGTAGTGGTGGTGCTGGCGGCTGTTGTGGACACCGAAGGGCCCCCTTGGGCAAATGCCCTCCACACCCCTGAGGCTCTTTCATGGTGATAACGCCATACCATGTGGTGGAACCCAGACTCCACATCCAGAATGTGGTGGTAACGCGTGGCCCACCGCTGAAATTCACAGATCTGTCTGGCATCCATATTGGCTTCTGTTAAAAAAGATTATATAGCTACTGATGAGAATCAGACAATACATCTAATGTAGCTGAAACAGGCCATATCACCATACAGATCACAGATTCTCCCTGAGGAAGTACATGCCAACGCAGCCTACACATGTCCTATCTAACAGCACATCAATGCTCTAAAAGATGTGTACCAACTTAAATGACCTATGCATCATTGTTCAGCCATTAATCACGTAACACAATTCTGCAAGTCCTCCACATGTGACGGGCCAACTAATGACTATCTTCTAGATGACAATCAAGGGCCACAGGATCTGTGATTTGTAAATGGAATTGCCAGGATGGTATGCAGTTGCTAATTGTTGGACCTGGCCCTTTTACAGGGTCATTCCCCAGACTTTTTGCTTTTTGCCTTCTTATTTTTCTGACCTTTGTTGGTTGACATTTTGACTCTGAGCACTTTTTCACTGCTAACCAGTGCTAAAGTGCATGTGCGCTCCCTTGCAAATTTTGTATGATTGGATTATACCTAATTGGCATATTTAATTTACCTATAAGTCCCTTGTAAAGTGGTATCCCTATACCCAGGGCCTGTAAATTAAATGCTACTAGTGGGCCTGCAGCGCTGCTTGCGCCACCCACTGAAGTAGCCTGTCAAACCTATCTAAGGCCTGCTAGCGCAGAGTCGGTGTGCGCAGTTTCCTGTCACAGGGACCTGGCATCTAAATTTACTTGCCAGGCCCAGAACTCCCCTTTTACTACATGTAACTCACCCCTAAGGTACGCCCTAGCTAGCCCTTTGGGCAGGGTGCCATGTATGTAGAAGGAAGGACATGTGCCATGTTGCGTGGCCTGTCCTGGTAGTGACAAACAGCCTAACTTGGTGTCTCACTGCTGTAAGTACTGCCTCCTCATAGGATTGCATTGGAAATGCCCTGCCTTATGTGTAAGGGGTATTGTCTGATTTATGAGGGGTGGCGTAGGCATGTTTGGTATGGTTGTGATAGTGGTGAGAAATGCTGCTTACTGGTGTATGTGTATTTTTTATTACTATCACAGAAATGCCACTTATAGAAAGTGCACATTTATCTGTGTTTATGACTTTGTTGTTTTGCAGCTTGCCTCCAATCCATGTCTGGGCAGACTAACAGTTGGGGCTTTGTATGTATGTATGTAAATGTATGTATGTAAATATATTTATAAAGCACATTCTGGCTCACAAAGAGTATTGAAGCGCTAACATAGGTAAAAAATGTCACTACACTCATAAGGAAAACCCAACCCACTGAAGGACAGTTAGGAAAGTTAGTTAGGAAAGAGCCAAGTTTTAATCAACTTCCTAAACTGTAAATAACATGTTTCAGCCCTGATATTGAGAGGGAGGGAATTCCAGCACTTGGCTGCAGCCACAGTAAAGGCTTTATCACCCCACTTCACTCTATGAGTGCGGGGAACATGAACGTAGTAAGCTGACAATGATCTAAGATGCCTCTTAGGTTTATACCAGCCTAATTTAGCAGACAGATATTTAGAAACTTGGCCATGCACAGCTTTAAAAGACAAGCAAAGGGATTTAAAAATAATCAGCTGAGCACCTGGAAGCCAGTGCAGTTGTCCGAGACTACTTCTAACAGAGGTCCATCGTGAAAGATTAAGAACTGCTCTGGCGGCTGAATTCTGAATCAGCTGTAGCCTATTAAGAAGGCCTTTATCTAAATTGAGAAACAAAGCATTGCGGTAATCCATTTTAGATATTACCACAGCTAGAGTGGCAGCAACTCTCCATTTGTGCTGAAGAAAAGGAAAAACTTTCCTCAACATTTTAATCAACCATAAACCAATTTTGACCATGTGGTTAACCTGATATTTGAAGGACAGTTGATTGTCAAAAATAACACCCAGAGTTTTGCTAACATCAGAAGGGGTAGGAAGAGAACCACAGTCTGATGGCCACCAGCGTGGATTCCAGTATTTAACACCAGATGCAAAACAGAGAATTTCAGTCTTAGAAGCATTCAATTTCAACCAGTTAGATCCCATCCAGTTGCTAACCTCCTTCATACAAAGGTTAAAACGGTCCACCACCTCCTCTCAGTTTTTATTAACTAGGATAATAAGCTGTGTGTCGTCAGCATATGAAGAGGGGATGAAGCCAAAAGAACGAACCAAGTTGGCTAGCGGGGCAACATATATATTGAACAAAGTAGGGCTCAATGAGGAACCCTGTGGAGTCCCACAAGGAAGGAGATAAGGTGTGGAATCAAAGTTATCACATCTTACCGTAGTCCATCTGTTAGTTAAAAAAGATTCTAACAATTTCAAGGCCCTATCTCTGACACCTACTTGATAGAGACGGTTTGTCAGAATCTGGGAAGAAATAGTATCAAAGGCTGCAGATAAATCTAATAGGAGTAGAATTGCACCTTGTCCCTCATCCACAAGTCTATGAATAGAATCAGTGGAGGACATAAGGGAGGTTTCCGTACTATGAGCTTTCCTGAAGCCATGCTGCGAGGGATCTAAAGCTTCCACTTCCCCAAGAAAATCCACTAGTGCCTTATTCATGATTTTCTACAAGATCTTAGCAAAGAAAGGTAGGAGCACAATTGGCCGTAAATTCTCAAGGTCCTGCACGTCTCCAAGTGGTTTTTTTCTTTACAGGAACTACTATGGTCTCCTTCCATCTAGAAGGATAACATCCAGATTTAAGAATTTCCAGAAAAATCGGAATTAGAATCCGAGCTATATAGTCAGGGACCATATGAATCACTGAAGGAGGACATGGATCTAAAGGAGAGCCAGACTTCATATTCAAAATTAGTTTGCTAAGATCATCAAGAGACGGAAAAGGAAAATCAGGCAGAGTTAATTCACTAGCTAACGGATCGGAAGAAGAACAGGGAATTAACTCCCAACTGTCATCAAGAGGGGTAAAGTTAGCATAAGAGCAAAGGATCTTGTTCTCAAAATGCTTTGCTACCTTGTCACAGTACTCTTGTGTATTTACTAGATCAGGTGGCTTAGAAGGAGTGGATAATTCCTTGATCACCTTAAATAGCACTCTCGGAACATTCAATGCCTCCTGAACGTTAACCGTATAAAAGGCAGACTTGGCCTTAAAACGGGCCGCTCTATAAATTTTAAAGGTAGACTTGAGTAGCTCCCTTTCCTCTGTGCCAGGATTTAATTTCCACCGTCTCTCTAATTGATGGCATTTCCTTTGGAGAGCCTTCAATTCACTATTGAACCATGGTTGGTTCAACTTATTCCTACTAAAGGGCCTAAGAATTTTGGGATGTGCCAATTGAGAGATAACAGTTTGTTCATACTTCTCAGACAGCCTGAACACAGGGAGGGTGGAGGTGTCACAGAGGTGCATCTACATATTGTAAAGCCTTCCTGGGCTGAGAGAAGGGAGAGGCGGGGCACACCTGCATTTGTAAAGGCTGCGCCCTGGCCTCACACAATAGGGTCGTTAACCCCCCACTGATGTTTGGAGCCCGTGCTGAAAGGAGAGAGGGGTCACTCCCAGAACCAGTTGTAACTTGCTGTAACCTCCTCTCCCTACCATTGTAAAACACACTGCAAACCCAGTATAAGTACAGGGGAATTTCCCCCACAATTTGAACATTCTTGGAACTTGAAACTGGACACAGAACGCTGATGAATGGACTCACCAGGAAACCACCTTGAACTGCTGCTGCTGTGCTGTCCTGGGACCTGCCTGGTCTCTAGGAGGAACTGGCACCATCTGCACCCCTTATGCTGGCCTGTAGCTGGGCCCACCAGCCCTTTGCGCCTTCTTGTCTGGCTTGCTCCCAGGGGCAGGGTGCTGTGGCCCCTGACCCCAGCAAACACTCTCTACAACTTTGACCAAAGCGCCTTCCAGAAGGCGCCCTTTTTATTGCTGAGGAGAAATCACTGCTGCAGCCCAGGCTGCAGATTTGGCTCTAGCGCTTTGAAAAGTGCTTTATTTCTGATCCCCCAAGAACACCGCCAAAACTAAGATGGAGGATTTCTAAAGGCAGGGGTCACCTCAGCTCAGGGCACCTTAGGGGCTGTCCTGACTGGTGGGTGACTCCTCCTTGTTTTTCTCATTATCTCCCCTGGACTTGCTGCCAAAAGTTGGGGCTGTGTCCAGGGGGCGGGCATTTCCACTAGCTGGAGTGCCCTGGGGCATTGTAACACGAAGCCTGAGCCTTTGAGGCTCACTGCTAGGTGTTACAGTTCCTGCAGGGGGGGAGGTGTGAAGCACCTCCACCCAGAGTAGGCTCTGTTTCTGGCCTCAGAGGGCACAAAGGCCCCCACCCCAGGGGGTCAGAAACTTGTCTCTCAGTAGCAGGCTGTCAGAGACCAGTCAGTCCTGCACTGAAGGATTGGGTAAATTACAGGGTGCATCTCTAAGATGCCCTCTGTGTGCATTTTTTAATAAATCCAACACTGGCATCAGTGTGGGTTTATTATTCTGAGAAGTTTGATATCAAACTTCCCAGTATTCAGTGTAGCCATTATGGAACTGTGGTGTTCGTTTTGACAAACGCCCATACCATGCTTAATATGTCCACACGGTACTTACAATGTCTAAGAATAGACTTAGACACTGTAGGGGCATATTGTTCATGCAGCTATGCCCTCACCCGTGGTATATTGCACCCTGCCTTAGGTCTGTAAGGCCTGCTAGAGGGGTGACTTACCTATGCCACAGGCAGCATTTTGTGTGCATGGCCTCCTGAGGGGGATGCCATGTCGACTTTGTCTTTTTCTCCCCACCAACACACAATCTACAATAGCAGTGTACATGTGTTAGGTGAGGGGTCCCTTAGGGTGGCACA
Source organism: Pleurodeles waltl (assembly GCF_031143425.1). Taxonomy (NCBI): domain Eukaryota; kingdom Metazoa; phylum Chordata; class Amphibia; order Caudata; family Salamandridae; genus Pleurodeles; species Pleurodeles waltl. The sequence continues at coordinate 369,815,088 of NC_090439.1, forward strand.
ACATGTGCTGCAGCCCTTAGGGACCCTCCTTGGTCACAGGGCCCTTGGTACCTCTGGTACCTTTTACAGGGGACTTATCTGTGTGCCAGGGATGTGCCAATTGTGGAACAATGGTAAATATTTAAGTGAAAGAACACTGGTGCTGGGTCCTGGTTAGCAGGGTCCCAGCACACTTCTCAGTCAAGTCAGCATCAATATCAGGTGAAAAGTGGGGGGGGTAACTGCAACAGGGAGCCATTTTCCTACACAAGCCCCTCCCAGCCCACAGGCCAGGAGACTCAGCCAAAGCTGGGAGAGTATTCCTAGTCTGTCTAGGCGAGGAAGAGTAGGGAAAATAGGCTGGTTTGTTGCAGGGCCTACTCTGCCTTACATCATCCTGTTCAGGTCACTCCCTCTGGGGAACTGACCTAGTTCCACAGTGATAGGACCTAGTCTGAATTGCATCTTGTCTGAGTTTTTAATGTCTTCACCCATTCTCTCTATTTTGGGGTTAGAGGTATCCACCACTGCTAATATTATCTTAGCCAGGGTTACTCCTAGCTTAGCCAAAGAGGTTATCCAGAGCTGGAGTAACCCCACCATGACCAACAGGGTCAGGGTGCCTAACTTGCTATTTGGCATGGGGTCAGACCACCATGCCAAGGATTGTGCAACCATAAAGGCTAACACCCAGCAGAGGCCACTGACAGCTGTCAGTGCTCAGAACCACACCTTTAGCTCTTCACTTACAACTGAAGGGGCTAAGTTACAGGCTTCTTTGGGTTCAGGGTGCCTATCTGCTGTGTTAGAGTGGGGGTTTACTACATATTGTAGTAAACACCCTTCTTTCAATCTTTCTTCTGTTAACTGAGGAGACACCCACTCAGGTTTAAGAGTTGCCTGACTAGCCGGGACTTCTTGTGGGTCAGGTTGGAATTTACCAGTGCCACTTTTGGAGTTCTCCCCTACTGGAGCAGAATCTCCTTGGCTTACTGGAACCCTGGCTAAAGTTTGACCACCTTTCCCACACTGTTTTCTTTTCTTTTTCTTCTGGGGCCAACTTGTAGAAACTGCAGGGGTAGCAACTCCAGAATCCTTGAGAGAGGACTGGCACTGGACCAGTTCCCCTCTTGGGCTCTGACTAACCTCTGGGTAGTCATTTCCAAGGAGACAATCAAGGAGGAGGCCTGTACTGACTACCACCCTTCTCCAGCTAAAAGTCCCATCCACGTCTATGGGCACAAAAGCCACAGACCTATCAGTAACACTGTCTGGGCTAACTCTTACTCTGGCAGTCTCACCTGGGATGTACTGGTTTGAGAACACCAGCCTGTCATGCACAATAGTGTGACAGGCACAAGGGTCTCTCAGGGCAGTGGCTGGGATTCCATTCACCAGTAGGTGGTGGAAGTGTCTACTTCCCTCTGGAATCTCCAACTCACCTGTTGGGCCCTTTTTCCAGTTGAAGGCTATGAAGACCTCCTCGTCTGGGGAGTCATTCCCAATGGCTAGACTGGTCACCTCTGTGATTTTGCTAGGTGGTTTGTTTTTGGGACAAGAAGTGTCCTTGGTGTAGTGCCCTGTCTGTCTACAGTTTTGGCACCATGCCGTAGTGGCATCCCAGTTCTTACCCTGGTACCCACCTTTGTTTTGGATTGTGTCTTGGGGCCCATGCACCTGGTCTGGTTTTTGGGACCTACAGAGGACTATTTTTCTTTGTTTCTAGTGTCACCCACTTTCTCCTGGGGAGGCTTTGTAACCCCTTTCTTTTGGTCACCCCCAGTGGAAGTTTTGGTTACCCTAGTCTTGACACAGTGGTCTGCCTTCTTTCCCAATTCTTGGGGAGAAATTGGACCTAGGTCTACCAGATACTGATGCAACTTTTCATTGAAGCTGTTACTTAAAATGCGTTCTTTCATAAACAAATTATAAAGCCCAACAGCCATGCCCTTGATTTCCAGTTACCAACCATCCAGTATTTTTACTGAGTAGTCTACAAAATCAACCCAGGTCTGGCTCAAGGATTTTTGAGCCCCCCTGAACCTTAGCCTGTACTCCTTAGTGGAGAATCCAAAGCCCTCAATCAGGGTAGCCTTCATGAGGTCATAGGACTCTGCATCTTTACCAGAGAATGTGAGGAGTCTATTCCTACACTTTCCAGTGACCATTTCCCAAAGGAGAACTCCTCAGTGAGATCTGTTTACTTTTCTGGTTGCACAAGCCCTCTCAAAAGCTGTGAACCATTTGGTGATTTCATCACCATCTTCATATTTTGTTACAATCCCTATGGGGATTTTTAGGATGTCAGTATTCTCTCTGACCCTATTTGTGTTGCTGCCACCATTGATGGGATTTAAACCCATCTCTTTTCTTTCCCTTTCCCTTTCTATGGTTAGGAGCTATTTCTCCAAAGCCAATCTTTTGACCATCCTGGCTAACAGGAGGTCATTTTCATTGAGGCTGCCCTCAATGCTTTCAGAGGTACTGGTCTCCCCTCTGGAAGAACCAGTCTCTCTGACAATGATTTGAGGAGTCAGGTTTTGAGGGACCCTGTTCTCCCTATTTAGGACAGAAGGGGGGAATTCATCCTCCTATTCACTAATTTCCCCATCTGAAGGATTATCCTCAGAGGGGTGGTCTCTTTTGAACTCTGCCAAAAAGCTCCTGGAGCTGTACGTTGGTAGGGTAGGACCCAGTTTTGATCTTTTATAGCTTATAGAGAGTCCTTAACTCTGACATCCTTAGATACAGGTAAGGGGTGAGGTTGATTTCCACCACCATCTCATCTGTGCTAGACATTTGCTCTCAAAAAGTTGGGATTACTTTTTAAGAATTTAAAAATTACTTCTAGAACTTAAATCCAAACTCTTACAAACTTTTAAACTCTAAAAGAAATGCTAACAGGGACTTACACAAGGCACTAGCAGGGCTTTTAAAATTTTAGAAAAATAGCTTAAATTTCAAAAATCAGTTTCTAATGACATTTTTTGTAATTTAGACACGTGATCACGTATTGGATGAGTAGTCCAGCAAATGCAAAGTCTTAGATTCCACCACTGCCACCAATGTAGGAAGTTGGCTCTGTATATACTATTTCAAAGTAAGAAATAGTGTGCAGAGTCCAAGGGTTCTTCTTAGAGGTAAGATAGTGGTAAAATTAGATACTTCTAATGCTCTATTTTGTGGTAGTGTGGTCAAGCAGTAGGCTTATCAGAGGGTAGTGTTAAGCATTTGTTGTACACACACAGGCAATAAATGAGGTACACACACTCAAAGACTTACTCCAGGCCAATAGGTTTTTATATTGAAAAATATATTTTCTTTGTCTATTTTAAGAACCACAGGTTCAAGATTTGCAGTAAACACTTTAAATGCAAGGTACTTCACTTGGATATTTTGGGAACTCCGAATGAAAGCAATATCATATACAGTCTTTGTAAAAATGGCAATAATCTATTTTCAAAGTGGACACAATGCAAAAATCAACAGTTCCTGGGGGAGGTAAGTAAAGGTTAGATTAGGAGGTAATTAAAACACTTACAAGTCTCAGTCCTGGGGCATAGGCAGCCCACCGTTGGGGGTTCAAGGCAACACCAAAGTTACCACACCAGCAGTTGAGGGCCGGTCAGGTGCAGAGGTCAAAGAGGTGCCCCAAACACATAGGCGCCTATGGAGAACAGGGGTGCTCCGGTTCTAGTCTGCCAGCAGGTAAGTACCTGCGTTCTCGGGGGGCAGACCAGGGGGATTTTGTAAAGCACTGGGTGGGACACAAGTAGGCACACAAAACACACCCTCAGCGGCACAGGGGCGGCCAGGTGCAGTGTGCAAAGCAGGCGTGGGGTTTCAGGTAGAAAACAATGGAGGGATCCAGGGGTCACTCTAGCGGTGCAGGCAGGCACAGGAGGGGCATCACGGGAGAGCCACCACCTGGGCTAGACATAGGGTCTCCTGGGGGTCACTCTAGCGCTGAAGTTCGGTTCCTTCAAGGCCTGGGGGCTGCGGTTGCAGTGTTGGTTCCAGGCGTCGGGTCCCTTGTTCAACAAACAACAAGCTAGCAACTCAAATTATTGAAATAAATGGACATTCTGACAGTCTATTCAAAAACAAAATAGGGTGCTCATACACTAAAACACATCGTTGCCATGATGTGTAATTACGGATTACTAAAAAGTAGACCGGTAGCATGAACTAAACAAAAACAAGATTAGTGGAGCACACTAAGAAACCCAATGTATCAAGAGTTTAAAGACGAAAATTGTCTTATAAGTAAAGTTGACAAGAAAAGATCATTAACTAAACCATCAAATTATGTTCTTCTAATGGTGTTGGTAGCAGTACCATGAAGACAATCAATACATAAACACAACATATAAAAATTTTTGTGAAGAACAAAATACAAAAAATAATGTAGCTTTTATATATATTTCTCAAATAAGGTTAACACCAATATACATACACAATACAGATAGTACAAGAAATACACAAATAAGTACAAAATACAAAAGCCATCAGCCGGCACGTGTTTCGTCCACTCCGGACTTCTTCAAGGCTGAGAAAATCACAATAAACAACATTCCATTATATACTAACACATACATCATTCCTAAAAATATTTTTTGTCTTTATTTCATTAAAAAAAAACTAAATAAAATCACCACCACGTCACCATAGTAATAGAAAACAAGGGAACCCAACACCATATATCTTTTATCGTAAATCATTAAAAAGTTATTAAAGAGTAAGTGTTTGTGTAGAACACCCCGAGTGTAACTTAGTATTGTAATTAGAAAGTCATGCAAATGTTATCTCGAATTACATGCAACGCCTGTGGGTTGAGAATTCAAGAGTACTCAACTTCCAACATCGTGCCACACCTCAATATCGGTGCTGTCTGTATTTAATAAATACCATGAACATTCTAAATGGCACACGGTCTCGTATCCCCCTTCGCAACTATCCAGAGAAAGAAAGAGAATTCAAGTATTCTTCCTTATTATGAAAGACACCAAACCTATTGGTATCAACTGTTCATTTTCTATACTGACCCGGGTTCGTCAAGCAAACCCGTCCCTTGAGGTCTTCGGACTTCAATTCACACAATCTTATTACCAGTTTCCTTCCATCCTTCTGGTCTGAACTCGGAGACAAAATAGTCTAAGTGTTCCTTATAATCTGTAACCAACACAATTAGACCCCTATCATTAAACACACTCCTAAATTTCAAAGAAAATCAATATCATCTAAATATATGGATCCTTGTGTCTGATCCATTTATTTCACCTTATTTCATTATCCCAGACCACCCATATCATCATGCCTATGGCAATGATCTGCTTTTGTATTTCATTACATCCCTGAGCCAGAGCTAGCCCTTTTCAGCGAGTGTCTGCCCGAGCACTACAGCCGGCGATAAAGTAGCAAAACGGCATTGCCGTACATCTAGTCAAAGCACGAGTTCTATAAGTATCATGTTCGTAGATGGCAGAATCCAGCATAAATAACCCTCAAATAGAGCCAAAATGTTTAACCCCCTCTCATCGCACCAAGCCCCCAATACCGTCTCACCTGTGGCAAAATTCGTCCCTGCAATCAATTTCCTCTCCTCCAAGTCGGCACCAAACCTCATCAAGAGTGTCTTACCAAACACTAAAACTCACGATTAAATCACACAACGGCCCTGTCGTATATCCAATCACAGCGCAAGCCCCGCAAATGTTGCGCTTGTAGTTGGCAGACTACACCATAGGAAACAGAAAGAGCACTACCATTTTGTAAGAACCTCGGCGGCCATCTTTAAATACTGAAACCACCCCTGTCAATGTCACAAAAAAGGAAGAAAGAATTCACCAATGTGCAAAGCGAGCCACATGAACCACTGTGCTTGTTGGCCACAAGCTAAATACAAACAAAGGGAAGGAACTTCATTATTTCACAGAAATCTGGCAGTCATCTGTAAACGCTATGAACCTATTCAACTAGTCCATAAGAGTAGAAAAGCATTACTCTGTGAACGCTAAGAACCCGTTCAATTAATCCATAAGAAAATAGGGGCATTGACCTTCTTAAGAGCAAAACAACCTGTAGCCATCTTAAGCTTCTCACAATCAATTTATACATGCATCATATAACCAAATGTAGTTCAGGAAGATGCCCATCCAGACATCACATCCCAACAGTACCCCACCTCCATGTGCATGAGGACAAAGCAAAACCGAACCCATGCCAAGATGTAAAAAGAGTGTCCAAGCAGAAAGAGAGTAAAAGTTTCACCATAAGGGAAATTGTGTGGCATGCTATATATGAGTACAGAGGTGCAAACATGTCACCATTGTCATTTCGACACAGATCGATAACATCAAACGTGTAAACAAAATGCATGCAATGAAAATGCATGCAATGATCATACAATTAAAGAAAATGGTTCAGCTCGTCATCCAAATTCATTCCCAATTATATTGTTCTTAACTTAATGATCCATTTCGCTTCAGTTTTTCTTAAATCAACTGTCCTATTGCCCCCCCTAGGGTTCATTGGAATGTGATTTATGCCCATAAATTTAATTAAGGGGACCTCTGTGCCGGATGTCTTTCATTAATATGCCGTACTACTGGCAAAGCTGTATCATGATTTCTCAAGGCTCTCATATGCTCCTGAATTCATTCCTTCAAGGGCCTGATGGTGCTACCTACATATGTTTGTCCACATGCACATTCCAATACATATATCACAAATTTGGTATTACAATTAATGAAAGTGGAAATTTTGAGGCCCATATTTATAGTTTTTGACGCAAAACTGCGCAAACGCAGTTTTGCGTCACAAAAAATTAGCGCCGGCTAACGCCATTCTGAAGCGCCATGCGGGCGCCCTATTTATTGAATGACGTTAGCCGCCGTCTGGTGTGCGTTAAAAAAAACGACGTACACCAGGCAGCGCCGGCGTAGGGGGATATGGGGCTTGGGCGTCAAGAAATGGGGCAAGTCAGGTTGAGGCAATTTTTTCACCTCAACCCGATTTGCGCCATTTTTTTTCACTCCCAACCCCCATAGAAATTACTCCTGTCTTAGCAAAGACAGGAGTCATGCCCCCTTGCCCAATGGCCATGCCCAGGGGACTTCTGTCAATGGGCATGGTCATTGGGCATAGTGGCATGTAGGGGGGCACAAATCAGGCCCCCCTATGCCACAAAAAAAAAAAAAAAAACACTTACCTGAACTTACCTTAATGTCCCTGGGATGGGTCCCTCCAGCCTTGGGTGTCCTCCTGGGGTGGGCAAGGGTGACAGGGGGTGTCCCTGGGGGCATGGGAGGGCACCTATGGGCTCCTTCCGAGCCCACAGGTCCCTTAACGCCTGCCTTTTGCAGGCGCTAAAAAACGGCGCAAAAGCGGCCGTACGTTATTTTTTTTGACCCGCCCACTCCCGGGCGTGAATTTTGCCCGGGAGTATAAATCCGACGCACATGCCTCGGAGTCGATTTTTTAGACGGGAACGCCTACCTTGCATATAATTAACGCAAAGTAGGTGTCCACGCTAAAAAATGACGCTAACTCCATGGACTTTGGCGCTAGACGCGTCTAACGCCAAAGTATAAATATGGAGTTAGTTTTGCGTCTAAATTGCGTTAAAAAAAACGATGCAATTCCGGCGCTAACGGAGTATAAATATGCCCCTAAATCTCTCACTGCCATTGTAGCTGAATTAAGAAATTTTGTGCATTGCCAAATTGCATATATTACAATTACCACATCTGTGAAAGCCGGTAATTTTGTCAGAAAGCCATGTCAATTTGCATTCCATTATGGGAGGTAAGAAACTTTTGCATACCTCATTTCTAATAGTTTTACCTCTTTTGTGGATCATTCTCGGCTTCTCTGGGAGTAGACCCGCAAGTGTTTAATCCATCTGTAATACATTCCAATGTTTACATAAAATACGATGTATACTTTGACTGTTCTGACTGTATGCAGTACAGAAATTGACTGTTCCATATGAAGAGCCTTTGCCAGTCTTGGCATGTTGGCCCAATAACGTGGCTCTACTCACTTTGTCAATCTTTTTCCTTGTCCATCCATATGGTTCATTTTGTGTAGCCTCTTTGTAAGAACCTATCTCTCAAATTATTCAATTCAGTATTACATACATTTGGATCACTACAATTTCTTTTCAACCTAGTCATCTCCCCAAAATGGATAGCTGAGATCTGATTTCTGGGGTGAGCACTTTCAGCATGTAATATTGAATTACAGGCTGTTGGTTTGCGGTGAACTTTCGTATGGATCTTGTTATCTTCAATAAATATATCTAAATCAAGAAAGCAAACATTACTTTTGCTGTATTCATAGGTCATTTGTATATTAAAGATGTTAGTGTTAATGTAATTATGAAATTTTATTAGCAATTGCTCCGATCCAGTCCAAATCATTAGTACATCATCAATGTATCTTCCCCAAAAGAAGATGTTTTCCGTCAGAGCTGAAGGGCCCCCTTTCCAAACATGCATTGCCGAGAAAACAAAACATGTATAAATTTGCATAGGATGGAGAGAACTGTGAGCCCATGGCTACTCCCTGTGCCTGTTTGAACCATTGTCCTTCACGTATGAAGACATTGTTCTCCAATACAAATTCAATCATGCACAAAAGCATCTCAGTATGTTCCAAATGGGATGCAGACCTACCAGAAAAGAAGTGTTGCACTGCTTGCAGACCTTTCTCTCTGGGAATACATGTATATAAAGAGGATACATCCAATGTGACTAAGGTCATATCTGATGTCCAAATCACATCCTCTAACTTTAGGAGGACATCCTTCGTGTCTTGTAAATATGAAGGAATATTCTTCACAACAGGCTACAGATAGCTGTCAATAAATTCAGATAGCCTTTCAGTGGGTGCTCCTATCCCCGATATTATGGGTCTGCCAGGTGGCGATGTCGTACTCTTATGCAATTTGGGTAAAGTATATATAAACGGTGATGTAGGATAAGGATTAAAAATATATTTGAACTCTAGATCTGAAATTAGGCCCTTATCAGATCATGATGACAACATTTTTTCTAACTTGTCCACAATCTCTCTGATAGGATTGCATTGCAATCTTAGATACGTACCACTATCAGCTAGCTGTCTATCAATTTCACTGGTGTAATCAGCTCTATCCATGATTACAATGTTGCCTCCTTTATCCGCCTCCTTAATCACTATATTGTGATTGTCGGCAAGTTCTTTTCGGGCCAATCTCTGTTTATTATTTACATTATGTGATTTCCGGAAATGACCCAATTTTATCCGTTGCTGCAATTTTTGAAGATCTTCTTTGACTAGTCTCCAAAACACCTCTATGACATTATTGCCTGGTAATTTGGGAATAAAGCTGGACTTAGATTTAAGGTCACTATCCAGGGTTAGATCTTGGAAAATCTTTAAATCCTCCAATAGTTTTAATCTATCAACATTGTTGAAATCAGTATCCTCCAAAGTAAGCAGAAGTTCAATGTCCATAATGTCTCTTATTGTGTATGCACTTACTGTAGTGTCAGATGTTGTTGTAATTTGTACTTCAGTTCTCTCTGCAAAGTATTTTTTGAGTTTTAGTTGTCTGAGAAACTTAAATAAATCTATATGTACCTGTGTCATATTAAAAGGTTGGACACACAAAAACCGAATCCCTTGCTTAACATATTTATTTGTTCTCCCGTAAGAGCATGTTTGGACAAATTCACTATTGAGATACTGTTACTGCATTGCACATTGTCTGTTACATTTTCATTATATGAGGATGTAAGCATCAATTGTTCTTGGTTTTGTTCTTTGCTGCCCTGGTGTGTACCCCCATAGTTGGCTGGCCCTTGACCTCTCCCTCTCCTTTTGCCTCTACGTGTCTTTGTCCTGAGTTTGGGAAAGATTGATTGTGCAGATTTCTTTTGTTTCCTAATCTGTATCTTTTTGGTTCTTGTAAAAAACTAGTAGAGGCCATTTGATCCTCATTGGTGACTAAACTTGCATTGTCACTGGATATACTGGCTACATCAGATTCATCCAACGTCATCGAATAATCTGAATCATTTGTCCTCGTGTCCACAGTGCCTTTGCCTTTCATACTTAGTCCCTTGTTAATAAGGTTATCAAATCTTCTTGCAAAAGTATACACCGACCATTTTCATAGTCTCTATCATCTCTTTGTAGTTTCGACATCTTTTTGTTTTTAATATACAATTGATGTTTATCGAGCATTTCTTTTAGAATCTTATCATTTTTAATTTTAACCTCTGGTAGATTCAAGGCTAATATCTCATTTTCTAGTTCTTGTATTTCTTTTAATAACTTTTCTCTCTTCTCATCCGCATGCTGTATTAGAATTGTCATCATGCCCTTAGAGGTTTCAAAAAGCAGTTGTTCCCAATCCAACGTATGCTTAGGTGACAGATCATCAAAAGTGGGGAATATAACTACTCTTAGGAGATGGGGACCTTTTTCTCTGTGATATATTTTTTCAAAACTGTTGCATCCCACCACCGGGATAGCTCCTGTTTTCTAAGTTTTTCCAAGCGTGAGTATTTGAATGTCATGCCCTCTGGTTGATTACCTATTACTTGGGATGTACTCTTGGTACTCGGAGTGTGTGAGAACATTTCATGAAAAATGTTGTTTCTCTCATCTTTAAACATTGCCATTATACTCTATAAATATATTAATCTATTTAGTACAGAACAAAGTATCATAAATTGTAACACAAGAAGTGCAAATAATCAATAAGAATCAATTCAACAAACAAGCTGTCAACTCAAATTATTGAAATAAATGCACATTCTGACAGTCTATTCAAAAACAAAATAGGGTGCTCATACACTAAAACACATCGTTGCCATGATGTGTAATTCCGGATTACTAAAAAGTAGACCGGTAGCATGAACTAAACATAAACAAGATTAGTGGAGCACACCAAGAAACCCAATGTATCAAGAGTTTAAAGACAAAGACTGTCTTATAAGTAAAGTTGACAAGAAAAGATCATTAACTAAACCATCAAATTATGTTCTTCTAATGGTGTTGGAAGCAGTACCATGAAGACAATCAATACATAAACATAACATACAAAAGATTTTGTTAAGAACAAAATACAAAAAATAATGTAGCTTTTATATATATATCTCACATAAGGTTAACACCAACACTTATCAGACAATTTTTGTCTTTAAACTCTTGATACATTGGGTTTCTTGGTGTGCTCCACTAATCTTGTTTTTGTTTACTCGGGTCCTTTGTTACAGGCAGTCGCAGTCAGGGGGAGCCTCTGGATTCTCTCTGCAGGCGTCGCTGTGGGAGTTCAGGGGGGTCGTCTCTGGTTACTCACGGGCTTGGAGTCGCCGGGGAGTCTTCCCTGAGATGTTGGTTCTCTGAATCTCGAGCCGGGGGCGTCAGGTGCAGAGTGAGAAGTCACACGCTTCCAGTGGGAAATGTGCAGTCTTGGGAAGTTGCTTCTTTGTTGCAAAGAAGTAGCTGGTTTTGAGCAGGGCCGCTGCTCACAGGAGTTTCTTGGTCATTTAGCCACGGGCAGTCCTCTGAGGCTTCAGAGGTCGCTGGTCCCTGTCTGATACGTCGCTGGTTGCAGGTTTTTGAAGTTGGAGACAGGCCGTTAGGGCTGGGGCCAAAGCAGTTGTTGTCTTCCTCCTTCTCTGCAGGCTTGTACGTCAGCAGTCCTTCTTGTTTCTTCAGGTTGCAGAAATCTGACTTCCTGGGTTCTTGAGTGCCCCTAAATACTAAATTTAGGGGCGTGATTAGGTCTGGGAGGGCAGTAGCCAATGGCTACTGTCCTGGAGGGTGGCTACACCCTCTTTGTGCCTCCTCCCTGAGGGGAAAGGGGCACATCCCAAATCCTATTGGGGGAATCCTCCAAAACTAAGATGGAGGATTTCTAAAGGCAGGGGTCACCTCAGCTCAGGGCACCTTAGGGGCTGTCCTAATTGGTGGGTGACTCCTCCTTGTTTTTCTCCTTATCTCCCCTGGACTTGCCGCCAAAAGTGGGGGCTGTGTCTAGGGGGTGGGCATTTCCACTAGCTGGAGTGCCCTCGGACATTGTAACACTAAGCCTGAGCCTTTGAGGCTCACTGCTAGTTGTTAGAGTTCCTGTAGGGGGGAGGTGTGAAGCACCTCCACCCAGAGCAGGCTTTGTTTCTGGCCTCAGAGGGCACAAAGGCCCCCACCCCAGGGGGTCAGAAGCTCATCTCTCAGCAGCAGGATGGCACAGACCAGTCAGTCCTGCACTGAAGGATTGGGTAGAATACAGGGGGCATCTAAGATGCCCTATGTGTGCATTTTGTTATAAATCTAACACTGGCATCAGTGTGGGTTTATTATTCTGAGAAGTTTGATATCAAACTTTCCAGTATTCAGTGTAGCCATTATGGAACTGTGGAGTTCGTTTTGACAAACTCCATGACCATACTTAATATGGCCACACAGTACTTATAATGTCTAAGAATAGACTTAGACACTGTAGGGGCATATTGCTCATGCAGCTATGCCTTCATCTGTGGTATAGTGCACCCTGCCTTGGGGCTGTAAGGTCTGCTAGAGGGGTGACTTACCTATGCCACAGGCAGCATTTTGTGTGCATGGCATCCTGAGGGGATGCCATGTCGACTTTGTCTTTTTCTCCCCACCAACACACACAATCTACAATGGCAGTGTGCATGTGTTAGTTGAGGGATCCCTTAGGGTGGCACAACCTGTGCTGCAGCCCTTAGGGACCTTCCTTGGTCACAGGGCCCTTGGTACCACTTGTACCTTTTACAGGGGACTTATCTGTGTGCCAGGGATGTGCCAATTGTGGAACAATGGTACATTTTTAAGTGATAGAACACTGGTGCTGGCGCCTAGTGAGCAGGGTCCCAGCACACTTGTCAGTCAAGTCATCATCAATATCAGGCAAAAAGTGGGGGGTAACTGCAACAGGGAGTCATTTTCCTACACTAACATTATATCTGAAAGTCCAGCCTCTCAGGCATGATGATACTCCAACATACATACCACTGCAAACATGTATAGACCCTGCTACTCCAGTGAGTGATACACACACATCTGCACACATGCAGTGGCCCTAACTATCATGTGGTGACAAATATGCTTCATCAATTGGTTGCAGACTCATTTATGGAATGTACTCCTCTCATCATTTGTAGTAATGAGAGACATGCAAAGCCACATTCCTGGAGCACTGCAATACCAGTCACTCAGGTATTGTGGCTTGTGCAACGAAGGACAGTCAGTTACTGTGTGATGCTCACGTGGATTGATTGAAGGTCATGATTTATTATGTTTCTATGGTCTCTTACATGTAGAGCCTGTGTTGTGTGTGGGTTACATATGCTATATTCACGTGTACCCTGAGCCACATATGCCCCCTATGACACCATAATGGCATCAATCCTGTGTGTTACTTGGTGACAATTTGAGGCAAGACATGGATTGGCCATTTTGAATATTTTAATGCAACAATGAGATGTATGCTGACAGTAAATATCGTGGTCATCCACGACAGAATGCATGGGCACAGGTGTAGTCATTGCACCTGAAATGTGTCACTCATTGCCCTGTGTACCCATAATGGGTTTTGGAAATCACAGTTAGCCACATTCATCATCTTCCATTTTCTAAGTTGCGAGATCAGCGGGTATACAGCAAACTGACACTGTCACATTATTAAAACATGGTTTAGCAAATGTACCACTGTGTCAATCATGATGATGTAGGTTTCAATTTGTATGTACCTTCGGAATGGCAGCAGTCACAGGAATGCTGGTCTTCTGATCTTAGCATACACCCATGTCTGTGATAGCCTACATACTGGGAAGTTAGTTATTGTACATATGCTGCACTAGATCAGCAGGGGTGTACCAAACGAAACTAGCAAAGTATTAGAGAACTTTATATGTATGATGGAATTGGTCAGGGGTCCCT